>NC_142883.1:60122500-60447083 GCF_051225735.1 Oryctolagus cuniculus
GCCGAATTGCAGCTTTGAAAACAAAATCAACATGGTTGCTATTCTAACCTATTAAATTTGGGGATGGTTGGTTACATAGCCATGGATAACCAGAACACCTTTCCTCCTTTGTCATCTGCTACAAAGGGGAGAATCATGGCTCTGTTCCCCATGCAAATAACTGCGCTTTCATGGAATTCCTTTTCACTTCTGATCCTGTTCACATAATTACTTGAATCATTTATTTCTCTACTTAAGATTTTATATGGGGGCCGGCCCTGTGGTGCAGTGGGTTAAAGCCTTGGCCTGAAGTGCCATATGGGCGCCGGTTCTAGTCCCCGATGCTCCTCTTTTGATCCAGCTCTCTGCTATGACCTGGGATAGCAGTAGAAGATGGCCCAAGTCCTCTGCGTGGGAGACAGGGAAGAAGCCCCTGGCTCCTGGCTTCGGGTCAGTGCAGCTCCAGCCGTTGCGGCCATCTGGGGAGTGAACCAGCAGATGGAAGATCTTTCTCTCTCTCTCTGCCTCTCCTCTCTCTGTGTAACTCTGACTTTCAAATAAATAAAATAAATATTTTTTTAAAAAATAGAACTACAAGCCAAATTTTAAAAAAAGATTTTATATGGCTCATTATCTCCCTAACAAATCAACTATGACAGCTTCTGCTTATCTTTTAAGATTGAGAAAAATGTAGACCTACTGAGTTGAATCAGTTAAAAAAGTCATCAATATTCTGAAACAAACATAGGGACCACATTTGTGACCATTTCCATTGTCTGTGTTTGTCTTTCTCTGGGTGAGAATGGTTTAAAAGGTTGAGGACTTACCTGCTAGAGTTCATCACAGATTTCTAAACTCACCTTCATTATTGTTTTTTTCCTCAAAATATTCTTGGATATTCTTATTTATTATTCCAGGTGAATTTTAAACTACTTTATTAAGTTCAAGAATAAAGAAATTCTGTTGGGATTTTAATTAGAATTGCATTACACTTAGAGAATAATTTACTTTTTAAAATGATTCCTCACACTCCTTATCTCAGCTGAAGGAACTGAGGGTTTGAGACCTCGAGGAGTTATCCAGTCCAGGAAGGACTGTGTTTATGAGGACTGAAGAGTTACAATGCACTGTGGAGAAGGAGTACTCTTCTGTGCAGAGAGCCGTCTACTGACAAGAGGACTGCTCTGTCTCTGGAGATGGTGAGGCAGATACCGCACAGCCTCTTCCAGAGACAGACTCAGAGGGATATGTACATCCAAAGAGTGGCTGGGGCCTGTGACGGCTAATTCTAGGTGTCAACTTGACTGGAGTAAGGAATACCTAGGGAATAGAAACAGCATTACTTCTGGGTGTCTGAGAGGGGGTTTCCACAGGAGCAGGCGTGCCAAGTGGAGAAGGTCCATTTGGTCAGCTGGGACTCCAGACAGAACAAAAAGATGGAGAAAAGGACTTCTCTCTTTCTCTCCTGGAGCTGGAACTCTGGCGAGTGAACTTGCCCTCCTACATTTTGCCATCGGATGACATGACCAGACGCTGGTGACTCTTGAACCAGCAGCCCAATAAATTTCTGTTGCTTAGAAATTACCCAGTCTGTGTCTGTGGTATTTTGTTACAGCAACATGAAACAGACTAGCTTTCTTGCTTCCTCCTTAGCTTCCTCCTTTTTCACTGAATGCTGAAGGGTCCCTCCCCACCCTCGATGTTTCCTCCCTGAGGTTCTCTGGCCTTGGTATTTTGACACTTGGTCTGGTTTCGTGCAAGCACTGGTGCCCAGCTGCCTGACACCTCCTGACACACCTGGTAGGGTCTACACCCAGGCACTCCCTTCTCACTTTGGCCCTGTCAGCAGCTCCAGCAGGGCTGGCCTTGCATAGCCATCACTGGCGAAGGAAGATGGAATGCCATGGGTCCATGCAGGGACTCTGGTTCTTCTAGAGTTCCTTATGAATGCGTCTTCTCTGCATGTTGCAGCGTGGGTCTCAAATGATTCTCTGCTCTCTTAAATCCCACCTCCAGACCTAGGACCAGGCTCCTGGAGAAACCGTTTCTGCAATAGAGTTCTACCCTTCTTTTTTCTCTTCCTTTCTGTTGAGCTAATTGCCTCATTTTCATTAATTTTATCCTTTCTTCTTTGCTTTGTTTCTTTTTTTAAAGATTTTTTTAATTTATTTACTTGAGAGGTAGAGTTACAGACAGTGAGAGGGAAAGACAGAGAGAAAGGTCTTCCGTCCATTGGTTCACTCCCCAATGGCTACGAAGGTCAGAGCTGCGCCAATCCAAAGCTTTTTCCCGGTCTCCCATGTGGGTGCAGGGGCCCAAGAACCTGGGCCATCTTCTACTCCTTTCCCAGGCCACAGCAGAGAGCTGGATTGGAAGAGGAGCAGCCAGGTCTAGAACCAGTGTCCATATGGGATGCTGGCGCTGCAGGCAGAGGATTAATCTACTGTGCCACAGCGCCAGCCCCTCTTTGGTTACTTTTTCTAAGAAAACATCCTGGCTTGCAGTTCTGCTGTTTCCGTTCATCCTCAAATCATTCGTCAGCCACTTTCCAGATCAGTAATCTGCTAGCACTGCAAACTCGCAAGTCCTTCTAGTTGGCAGCTTACCTGTAAAGACCAGCTCACTAAAGAAATGTAAAGAGAAACCTTCCTATAGATGCACTAATAGTTCAACACTCGAGGCTGGGAGGAGAGTCAAACCCATGGACTCTAACATCTGTGGTTAAACCGGCAAACGTTTATTAAGTCCCTCTACGTGTTAGGGTGCTGAGGGATACACAAAGGATGGTCCCTGGCCCATAGGATTCATCATATGAAGTAAGATGTATCTGAGTCTGGGATGCAGAGGACACGTGATGTGGCCTGGACCTCAAAGAACAAGCAAATCACAAGTAGGATTCGCCATGTAGTTCTGGGGAGTCTAAGTTAGGAGATAAAAGTCTGTTTTCTCTCTCTCCCCTTTCCTTTTTTCCTTTGCCTGAACTCATAACCAGACTGAACAAAGCCTTGGAAAACCAAAAACAACCAGAACTGGGACCAGCTCCTCCTTCCATTGTCCTTAAAGCAGCTGCCTGACTGTGACTTTAGGAAAGTGACTCAACTTTCCTGGCTTTTAGTTTCCTCATCTCTCAGATGAAGTGACTGGATTATATCAGTGGTTTTGAAACTATTAGTTATGGAACCTGTTCTTCCAACTCATGTTTCTGCATAAGTTTTCTATTTAAATTAGTGTTTGAACACCACAAATCTCAATGCATCCTTCCAAATGTATTCTGTTTTGCATTGTTCAATGTAATAGCCATTACTTAGCTAAAATTAAATAAAGATTCAGTTTCGCAGTCACACTAGCCAGTGACACTAGCCATGTCCCAGCCAGAACTGTTTTACGTGTTCAACAGTCGCATGTGGCCTGTGGCTGTGAGACTGGATGGCTCAGATCTAGAACATTTCCATCACCAAAGATATTTTTGTGGGACAGCACTGTACTGCACCTACACAAACATAGCTATTTTCCCTCTTTTTATGCAAATAGTACCATGCTCTGTACCAAGATGTGCACAGGTAAGTCCCTTCACCACATGTGGAGAAATAGTTATATGGGTAGAGACTAAGAAACTGGATTCCGAGACCAGACATTGAGAGTTAAACCCCGGCTCGGTCACTTATGAGTGGTTTGATTCTAAGCAATCACTTCACTTTGTATCTTAGTTCCCATATCCTTAAAATGGACATGGAACACATATCTCACAGGATTTTAGTCAAGTTTGGTGCACAAACAATGTGCAAAGCACTTAGAATAATATGAATATTCGGGCTGGTGCCATGGCTTACTAGGCTAATCCTCTGCCTTGCAGCGCCGGCATTCCATATGGGCGCCGGATTCTGTCCCGGTTGCTCCTCTTCCAGTCCAGCTCTCTGCTGTGGCCCGGGAGTGCAGTGGAGGATGGCCCAAGTGCTTGGGCCCTGCACCCACATGGGAGACCAGGAAGAAGCACCTGGCTCCTAGTTTCGGATCAGTGCAGTGCCGGCCGTAACGGCCATTTGGGGAGTGAACCAATGGAAAGAAGACCTTTCTCTCTATCTTTCTCTCTCACTATCTATAACTTTACCTATCAAATAAAAAAAAAAACATTTCCTACTTCACACAGGAGGAGTGAATTTTGACGGATTCTGCCAAACTGCCCTCAGAGAGGTTCTTCCTCCTCGTGTTCCATCTCCCAAACAACGCGTGAGAGACTGTTTCCCCACATCACGCAGTTAGGTGTCTCTGGTGATGGCTTACTTCACGTAGCACTGAGTCCAGGGTTCATCCTTGCTGTGGCAGGTGTCGTCCATATTGCTTTTGCACCCATCTGCCCACCTTCACCTTCCCACACACTCTCCTAGCCTGGTCCCAGGTCAGGAGCTGCAATCTTCCCTGTGGGTGAGCTCACAGCAGAGACGCTGCAGACTTCCAGAACTACAGTGCCGGCTGGGACATGACGTGCTTTAAAAACTCTTACCTAAAGCCAACTGAATTAGACACATATTCCTAGCCTGTATGGAAAAACTAAGTCATAAAATAATCCACTTGGCCAGCGCCACGGCTCAACAGGCTAGTCCTCCACCTGCGGCGCCAGCACACTGGGTTCTAGTCCCGGTCTGGGCGCCGGATTCTGTCCCGGTCGCTCCTCTTCCTGTCCAGCTCTCTGCTGTGGCCTGGGAGTGCAGTGGAGGATGGCCCAGGTGCTTGGGTCCTGCACCCACATGTGAGACCAGGAGAGGAACCTGGCTCCTGGCTCCTGGCTCCTGGCTTCAGATCTGAGCGGTGCGCTGGCAGCGGCGGCCACTGGGGGGTGAACCAAGGGAAAAGGAAGACCTTTCTCCCTGTCTCTCTCTCTCACTGTGCACTCTGCCTGTCAAAAATCAAAAAAAGAAAAAAAAAGACACTTGGGTCCCATCCCGGGGCCTGAGTTTAAAAAAAAAAAAAAAAGATAATTCACAGGGGCTTAGTGGATAAAGCCACCACCTGCAAAACTGACATCCCATCTGGGTGATAGTTTGAGTCCCACTTCTGATCCAGCTCCCTGCTAATGGCCTGGGAAAAGCAGCAGAAGATGCCCCGAGTACTTAGGCCCCTGACACCCACACAGGAGACCCAGATGAAGCTCTTGGCTCCTGGTTCCGACCTGGCCCAGCCCTGGCTTTTGTGGCCATCTGGGAAGTGAGCCATCAGATTGAAGATCTTTCCCTCTCTCTTTCTCTCTCTCTCTCTCTTTCACTCGCTGTGTCTCTCTCCCTGTCTCTCTGTAAGTATTTCAAATAAATAAATCAATTTTAAAAAAGGTAATCCACAAAGTTTTACAGAACATGATTACACTGTGATGTTCTAGCACTCTAAATAGAATATGTTTACTAAAAGACTTTTTATTTTGTTTGTTTTAAGGAAACAGCCCTTCTTTATTTTTGGGTGTGCTTATTAAGAAAACAATAAGTAATAACTAAAGAATGTATTCTAAGGAATTTTGTTCCAAGATCAAGTTTAATTTAAACTGAACAAATAACCCTCAATCCAGTGTTACGCTGCCCCCCCATCAGAAAGACTGAATCCAGCCTCTGAAATCATAAGGTTCTTGTGGCCAGACTACTTCTTTTTTCCCAAATGAACATTTCATGAGTAAGAGAATGGAAAAAGTGCTCTGTGCAGATTCACTTAGGACTGTTATTATCTACACAGACTTTTACATGTGCCCCTGGGGGACAGAGAGGGAATGGGACCAAGTATCAAGGCCTCCTTCTTAATGATGGCGAAATAGTGGCTTCTGGGATCTGATGGTGTCACACTGCAAACCTAGCTGCTGGCACACTTGCCAACGCAGGCCTTCAGCCCAGGACAAAGGACCCATGGGAGGACAGAGGACAAGGGCGCATTAAATCAACCTCAGCCCCTGGTAGGAGGAAGTATTCCTACAACATTTTATTTTGAAAATCCTGTTTTTACTTCCTGGAGCTGGCATGACATCTAACATTTCTTTACATACAAAAAAAAAAAATCTTGAACACTGGCAATGTTTTTATGGAGATACTTCCTCTGACCACCCTGGAAACCCAGGAGACTAAGCCAACTCAGGGTGAGACCTTTTAACTGGAGCCCCATGCAGTCTCCAAAAGCCCACCTTATTTAATGTCCTTATATTTTCCTGCACTCTGTAGGAACCTGGCAGGTTAAAAGAGAGAATGTGGGGCCCTCAGCCTGCAGTGTGACCTAGTGTCTGGTTTCCCCAGATGTACCTTGCAGATCCCAGTCACCTTCCCAGGGGGCTTGCACTTTCTGTGCTCCGCTCAACAGCCCACTGTGCCTCCACTCCTACCTCCCCTGTCTGTGACTCTCTCACCTTTAATTCTTCAGCACGGCCTGTCCTGGCTTAGAGCACTCTATAGCCTTAAACCCTTGGTCACACACACACACACACACACACACGCTAAAAGCTTGATCCCCAGGGTAACAGCACTGGAACCTTAAGAGGTGGGGCCTAGCCCGAGGCAATTAGGTTATAGTGGTTACCACCTTCAAAAGAGATTAATGCCTGCCGTGTGGTAGTGGGTTAGTTCTCACAGACTAGATTCGTGCTTCAAGAGTGGGTTCTCAAGCCACCCTATGTGTCTGTCTTATTTTTTTCCCAATTTATTTTTTTTAAAGCATAGACACACAAACACACACACACACACACACACACACGGTGGGGGGGGAGGAAGAGAGAGAGAGAGATCTTCCATCTGCTGGTTCACTCCCCAGATGTCTGCTACAGCCAAGACTGGGCCAGGTTGAAGTCAGGAGCCTGGAACTCAATCCAGTCTCCCACGTGGGTGGCAGGAACCTAAGTATCTGAGCCATCACTTGCTATGCTTCTAATGCACATCCCAGGGTGTGTATTAGAAGGAAGCTGGAATCAGACGCAGAGCCAGCACTTGCACCCAGGCGCTGTGGTGGAGGATGCAGGTGTCCCCGGCAGTGTGGTAACCACTGGGCCAACCCTGTGTCTGGTTTCCTCCCCCATGCTGCTCACCATGTGATGTCCTCACCATGATCTGGCACAGCGTGAAGCCCTCAGCAGACGCAGCCACCCAAGCCTGGACTTTACAGCCTCCAAAAACCTGAACCAAAATTAACTTCCTTTCTTTATAAATTGGCCAGCCTCAGCCTCAGCTCTTTCGTTACAGCAACAGGAAACATCTTAAGACATATACTTCTGGGAAAAGGGTGGGGGAAAAAAAGTCAGCTAAATATTCATATTATAAAACACTGACCTTTCCACACTGGCTAGAAACATGGCTCCAAGGCCAAGTTCAGAGTTATTTAGAGCAACGGTGGCAGGCAGTGTCCCAGACTGGAGTTCTGAAGGTTGGAAAGGTCCCTCATATGAGCTCACCCACTCACCAGGAATCAGGGTGGGTGTGGGGAGTGTACAGGGAGGAGAAGACGGACAGATTGCCAAGGCAGAATGGATGATAATTGCCACAACACGGGTGAACCTTCAGGATGCTCTGCTAAGTGAAATGTGCCAGTCACAGAAGGAGGATTACCATTAGAGTCCACATGCATGAGCTACCTGGAATAGGTAAGTTCACAGTCACAGAAAGTAGCATAGAGACCATCAGGGGCAAGGGAAAGGGGTGATTGGGGAGTTAATGTCTAATGGGTGGTTCCAGTTTGGGATGATAAAAAATTTTGGAAATAGAGTTGGTGGTTGCACAGCAGTGTAAATGTACTTAATGCCACTGAGCGGTACCCTTTAAAAATGGTTGAGGTGGAGTTCAATCGGTAGTGGGAGGGGAGAGCAGACCCCAGAGAGCCCTGAGCAGACCCCTTGGGAGGAGCCACAGCTGCCACAGCTGGCCCCAGTCACCATCACTGCAACCACGAGCAGCAACGCAGGGATCTGGCAGCCAAGCCAGCCCTCAGCACCGCTGAAACCAAGCCTAGCCCCATGGGCACAGGGAGTGGGCACAGGGAGTGGTGGCTCTGTGGTCTCCCATTGGTGGCGCCTACTGATGGGGACAAGAAGATTATCACAATGAAGGTTTTGGGATCAGTAAAATGGTTCAGTGTAAGAAACGGATATGGTTTCATCAACAGGAATGACAGCAAGGAAGACCCGCCTGGACACAAGACTGCCAAAAAGAAGACCAAGCCCAGGAGGTCCCTTGGCAGTGGAGGAGATAGAGACTGCTGAAGGAGGAAAGGGTGCAGAGGCAGCAACTGTTATTGGCCCTGGTGGAGCTCCTGTGCAAGGCAGTAAATATGTGGCAGATCGTAACCTCCGGCCATTGGAGTCCTCCACACCATCACCAGCAGAATTACCAGAACTGTGAGAATGAGGGATAGGAGAGAGGCCCCAAAGGCCTACCAGAGGCGAAGGTTCCCACCTTACCACAAGCCCAGACCCTGTGGGCGGTCACCAGTGTTCCCCGCTCCTGTGCAGGGAAAGGGATGGAAGGGGGTGACAACCAGGGTGCAGGAGGACAAGGTGGACCAGTGAGACAGAGTATATCCTGGGGTTACAGACCACGATTCTGCAGAGGTCCTCCTCACCAAAGACAGCCTGGAGAGGACAACAAGGAAGAAGATAAGGAAAATCAAGGAGATAAGACTCAAGGTCAGCGCCACCTCAATGTCGGTACCGTCACAACTCCGATCACTGACGCGGATGCCCAGATAACGCGAAACCACAGGTGGCAAAGAGACGAAAAGCAGCCGATCCATCAGCTGAGAATTCGTCTGCTCCCGAGGCTGAGCAGGCCAGGGCTGAGTAAATGCCAGCTTAGTTTCTCTACCATCATCCAGGTTTAGAAGTCCAACAAGAAGAAAGGAATACAAAATTCTAGCAAGAAGAAGGAACAAAAGATTGGAGCTGAAGACCTTAAATGCTTGCTTTCGGCTCGCATCATCTACGCAGCATGGGGTTTTTATTATTTTTATCTAAAGATCTCTCTTTTGGGTAATTTTTTTTTTGAAAAAAAAAAAAAAGCCTGCTTTTTTTTCTCAATATACTTTTAAAAGTCTTTAAGCTGTTTCATATCTGGTCACATTGATTTTTTTTTTTTTTTTAAGATTTATGTTATTTATTGAAAGACAGAATTACAGAGAGAGGTAGAGCCAGAGAGAGAGGTCTTCAGATCTGATTCATTCCCCAAATGACCACAACGGCCAGAGCTGAGCTGATCTGAAGCCAGGAGCCAGGAGCTTCCTCTGGGTCTCCCATGTGGGTACAGAGACCCAAGGACTCGGGCCATCTCCCACTGCTTTTCTGTGTGTACTAGATCTGCTTGGCTGTGCTGCCACTGGCAGTTTTGTCCAGTGAAATCAGCGCTGCAAGGGTGCTGCAGAAGCATCAGAGCCCACGCACATCCTCCTATGTGCTGCTGATAGGTATCAGACACCAGGAGATGCCTGGGCCCTATTCCTGGGCAGGCCAATCAGTCCCCACACTGTGTGCTTGTGCTTTCCACCACCACAGCCCCCTGGCTGCTGTCTGACCCTGTCCTTTCCAGCTCAGGATGCCTCAGGTTTGTTCCCAGATCTTTGAAGCCCCTCTGACTCTCAGGCACAGCCCTGGCTTTGGACTGTACTCCTGGTAACAGTGACCTGTGGATGTGGCCCATGCACGGAGCCCTTCCTCCATGCACCCTGGAGAGCGCCCCTAGCAAGAGCAACCTCTGTCTCCAGCTGTGATTTCTGACTCTAGTGGGGCCAGTGGAACAAGCTCTCAATAATGCAACTGGCTCCATAGCTCTACATTAGAAACATCTACGAAGGCCGTTGCTGTGGCCTAGTGGGTAAAGCTGCCACCTCTAGTGCTGGCATCCCATAAGGGTGCCGGTTTGAGTCCTGGCTGCTCCACTTCTGATCCAGCTCTCTGCTATGGCCTAGGAAAGCAGTAGAAGATGGCCCAAGTCCTTGGGCCCCTGCACCCACATGGGAGACCCAGAAGAAGCTCCTGGCTCCTGGCTTCAGACTGGCACAACTACGGCTGTTGCGGCCAACTGGAGAGTGACCCAGCGGATGGGAGACCTCTCTCTCTCTGCCTCTACTTCTCTCTGTGTAACTCTTTCAAATAAATAAATAAATAAATAATAATAATAATAATAAATGAAACATCTCTTTGGCTGGAAAAGATACTTATTCTAGTAAAGTCAACAAGATCTAATCTTATATTTAAATTTCATAATTACCTCACCATGCCCCTGGGGTTATCAGGCAAAACTGCCCATACTTTTCCACCTTTTCAACCACACTCCTTACCATGTATGTGCTGTCAGGGGACTGGAAATCAGGAAAAAGGAAACAGCCTTAAGAGAAGTATATTGAAAGCACAAAATAAGACAGTAGGAGTAAAAGAAAATGGATACTTAGGGCCACAAGAAAACAGAAATGGGCTAAATTTCCCTCTTAGAGGAATTTTTAGATTACTTATAAAGTTAAACTATATAGAAAGACACTTCAAAAAATTAGTGGAGGGGCTGGCATTGTAGCGTAGCAGTGTGGCAGGAAAAGTTGCCGTCTGTGACATGGGCATCCATTATGGGAGCTGGTTCAATTCCTGGCTGTTTCTCTTCTGATCCATTTCCATGTTAATGGCTTGGGAAAGCAGAGGAAGATAGCCCAAGTGTGTGGGCCCCTGTACCCATGTAGGAGACCCAGAAAAGCTCCTGGCTCCTGGCTCTTTCCAGCCATCTGGGGTGAACCAGTAGATGGAAGACCTTTCTTTCTCTGTCTCTCTGTTTGTCTCTCTCTGTAACTCTGACTTTCAAATAAATAAATAAATCTTGTAAAAAAAAGTTAGTGGAAAATGGACTTTAAAATATTTTTGGGTGAAAATTATGTTTGAAAAATTCATGCTTGGTTTTTCATAATTCGTATTTTCCATGAACTTTTGGAAGGCTCCCATAAAGTACAAAAACACCATGCAAATGATAGCTCAACATAAATGTTCGTTTGTTTTCTTTTTTTTTTTTTTTTTTAATTTTTGACAGGCAGAGTGGACAGTGAGAGAGAGAGAGACAGAGAGAAAGGTCTTCCTTTTGCTGTTGGTTCACCCTCCAATGGCCGCCACAGCTGGCGCACTGCGGCCAGTGCACCACGCTGATGGGAAGCCAGGAGCCAGGTGCTTCTCCTGGTCTCCCATGCGGGTGCAGGGGCCAAGCACTTGGGCCATCCTCCACTGTACTCCCAGGCCATAGCAGAGAGCTGGCCTGGAAGAGGGGCAACTGGGACAGAATCCGGCGCCCCGACCGGGATTAGAACCCGGTGTGCCGGCGCCACAAGGCCGAGGGTAGCTCAACATAAATGTAACATGTCAGTAATCAACAGTAATACTGGTATCATAAAACATAAACTTCTAGATCAAAAAGGATTAACTGAAATAAAATGCAAAACCTATCAAGATATAAGAAGTAGGAACCCTTAAGTAAAGTTGAAAACATCTAAAGCAAAAACTTTAAGAAATAAGAAATTGGGGCTGGCGTTGTGGTGTAGAGGTTAACAAGCCGCCATCTACAATGCCAGCATCCCATATGGGTGCTGGTTTGAGTCCTGTCTGCTCCACTTCTGATCCAGCTTCTTGCTAATGTGCCTGGGAAAGCAGCGGAAGATTGTCCAAGTGCTTGAACACTTACACCACATGGGAGATCCTGATGAAGCTCTTGGCTCTTGGCTTCAGCCTGGCCTAGCCCCTGTGGTTGAGGCCATTTGGGGAGTGAACCAGCAGATGGACAATCTCTGTTTCTCTGTAACTTTTCCTTTCAAAGAAATAAAAATAAATCTCTAAAAAAAATCATAAACAAACAAAAAAAATCACATGCAGAGTAAGAGACCTCAACACATGTCTCTCAGATCTCAGCAGAGCACCTGGCCATAAAGGGAAGGAGGACATACTCCACCCAGAACAAGGCTTAGGGACCACACAGGGTGCCTTTAGGCCATACACTCGAGTACAGGTGGGGGAGGTGGTGCATCAATCTGTGTGACAGGTCCCTTCACAGGACTTAGATCAGAAGAAAAGCAGGCACCAGCACTGTGCAACAGCGGGTGAAGCTGCTGCCTGTAACAGCAGCAGCACATGAGTGCTGGTTGGAATCTAGGCTGCTCCACTTCTGATCCAGCTCTTTGCTAATGCACCTACGAGGGCAGCACAGGATGGTCCTAGTTCTTGGGCCCCCGCCGCCCATGTGGGAGACCTGGATGGAGTTTCAGACTCCTGGCTTCGGCCAGGCCCATTTCAGCCATTTGGGAGTGAATTACCAGATGGAAGACAGCTCCCTCTCCCTCTCTCTGTAACTCTGCCTTTCAAATAAATATATTAATATTTTACAAAGGAAGAAGAAAAGAATATTCAGTTCCCTGTACCCTACCTGTGAAACATTTTCAATTTTAGAGAACACAAAAATTGTCCAGATTTTTTTTTAAAAGATTTACTTATTTATTTGAAAGGCAGGTTAGAGAGAGAGAGAGAGAAAGAGAGAGAGAGAGAGAGAGAGATGGAGAAAGATCTTCCATCTACTGTTCACTTTATAATAGCTGCAACGGCCAGGGCTGGGTCATGCTGAAGCCAGGAGCCAGGAGCTTCATCTGGGTCTCCTGCAGGGGTGCAGGAGTCCAAGTACTTGGGCTTTCCCAGGCATTAGCAGGGAGCTAGATTGGAAGTAGAGCAGCTGGGACTTGAACTGGTGCCTATATGGGATGTTGGCATTGCAGGTGGCAGCTTAACCCACTGTGCTACAACATTAGCCCCTGTCTGGGGTTCTTAAATGGGAGGTTTCCCAACTTCTACCTAACAAAATTTAAAAGAACTCTGGTTTTCCAGTTGTCAGCCAGGAGTGTCAGAGTCATGTCTGCAGAGCACTAAACATTCTCTGGTTAAGAATTGATTCTGTCCCCAATCCTACTAGAGAAGATGGTAAAATATCTATTGCATTAAAACATTTTTTTAATTTTTATTTTGAAAGGCAGAGAGACAGAGATGAGGGAGAGACTGTTCATCTGTTGATTAATTCTCCAAACACCCACAACAAAGGCAGGGCTAGGCTGGGTCAAAGCCAGAAACCCAGAGCTCAACCCAGGTCTCCCTTATGGGTGGCAGGGATTCAAGTAGTTGAACCATCATTGGCTGCCTTTTAGGGTGCACATTAGTAGGAAGCTGGTTCAGAAGCAAACTAGCCAGGAGTAAACCAGTTACTGTGACACAGTCTGTGAGCGTCCAAAGTGGTGATTTAATCACTGTGCCATAAGCCTGGCCAACCACCTCTTGCATTCTTGACTGTGTACATATGATACAGACTTTGGTGCTAACTAAAACGATTATCAAAAATAAATGGGCATTATTAACACAAAACATCATATATACGTAAACCAAGCAACAAGCTAAATGTTCCCTTATTACTAACAGACTATTTTTAAAAAGCTTTGTATTAAAGAGCAACCATCATCAAGTAGAGATTTTCTCCTGGGAATAACATGCCTTGACCAAATTGGCAATTTGTCCCCAGAAATACGAGAATGTCTCCCCACTGGGAAATACATTTATTTTGTTAATTACATAAATGGACTTAAAGAAGGGGTGGGCAACATTTTTTCTCCCACAGGTCATGCAGATATTTATATCACCATTCGCAGGCCACATAAAATTGTCAACTTAAAAATTAGCCTGCTATAGATTTGTTGAATTTTGAGTCCTGCCTTGGCAGGGCCATGCCAAATGATTTTGCAGGCCTTATTCAGCTCATGGGCATACCCCGCCCCTGGTTTAAAGAGAAGAAACCACAGGTATAGCATAGTAAACATCAAAAGGAATTTGATATTGCCCTTATATATTTTTAGATTAAAAAACTTCTCTGGGCCAGTGCTGTGGCATAGTAGGCTGTGGTGCTAGCATCCCAGATGGGTACTGGTTCGTGTCCCAGCTGCTCCTCTTCTGACCCAGCTCTCTGCTATGGCTTGGGAAAGCAGTAGCAGATGGGCCCCTGCACCCACATGGGAAACCTGGAAGAAGCTCCCGGTTCCTGGCTTCAGATCGGCTCAGCTCTGGCCGTTGTGGCCATTGGGGAGTGAACCAGTGGATGAAAGACCTTTTTCTCTGTCTATGCCTCTTTCTGTCTGTAACTCTGCCTCTCAAATAAATAAATAATAAAAAAATTTCTCAATAAACTCAAAACAGAAGAAAGCTTCCTTCAGTTGATACAGCATTTGTCAGAAAACAATACAAAAATCATACTTAAAAGTGACTGTTACTATTAACAGAAAACAAGAATATACCATCAATATTATTGTTCAGTGTTTTTCTGGGCTGAAATTCAATAAAACAAAAAAAGTATAAGAGGTATGAATATTGGAATGAAGAAACAAAATTATCATTATTTATAATAGGTTACCTAGAAAATCCAACAAGTATAATGAAACAACAAAATTATGTCAAGATATAGAAAGATCACCATACTAGTAACAGTGACAGCTGCCGTGGGACCCTTGCTGTGGGAAGCAAGCACACTCTTAGGGAACCTAATGGTCCCTTTCTCACCTTTTTGCAGAGTAGCAGTCTGTGGCTGAGGGCTAGACTAACAGATCAGTGGAAGAGAACAGAAAGTCCAGATAGATCTAAGTCTATCAAGTAGATAAAGAAAGACTGCTAAAGAAGTGATGCCAAAACAAACAGCCATCTATTCAGCAGGAAAAAAAAAAAGATAAAAACCCTACTTAACAAACACAAGTACATTTCTAAAGGAAAAACAATGTGTACGTGTACACTTTTACAACTAGAAGACAACGGAACAATGCTTACAAAATCATGAAGGCAGGGGCAGGCTTTTGACACAGCAGTTAAGGTACCACTTGGGACACCTGCATTCTACACTGGAGTGCCTGGTTCAAGTCCTGGCTACTTCACTTCCAATCCAACTTCCTGCTAATGCACTTGGGAGGCAGCAGGTGATGGCTCAAGTACTTGGGTCCCTGCCACCCATGTGGGAGACCCAGATGGAATTCCCGACTTCTGGCTTTGACCTGGCACAGCCCTGACTATTGCAGGCATTTGGGGAATGAATCAGTGGATGGAAGATCTCTCTTTAACTGTCACTTTGTCTCTCTGCCTTTCAAACAAAATGAAAATCAGTAAATTTTAAAATCTACTAAAAACTTGGCCGGCGCCGCGGCTCAATAGGCTAATCCTCCGACTGCAGCGCCAGCACACTGGGTTCTAGTCCCGGTCGGGGCGCCGGATTCTGTCCCGGTTGCCCCTCTTCCAGGCCAGCTCTCTGCTATGGCCAGGGAGTGCAGTGGAGGATGGCCCAAGTGCTTGGGCCCTGCACCCCATGGGAGACCAGGAGAAGCACCTGGCTCCTGGCTTTGGATCAGCGCGATGCGCCAGCCACAGCACGCCGGCCACGGTGGCCATTGGAGGGTGAACCAATGGCAATAGGAAGACCTTTCTCTCTGTATCTCTCTCTCTCTCACGGTCCACTCTGCCTGTCAAAAAAATCTACTAAAAACTTATAAAGTAAGTTTTGATCTAAAATTTCATATCCAATGATACCACTCTGTATCGAGGTCCAATAAAAATACAAGGTCAAAGCAAAACAAAACAAAAAGACAAAAATAAAAATAAAAAAGAAACACAAAATAAAATATAATGTAAAAAAGCCATAAAATTTTACTTTCCATGGACTCATTCTTAGGAAGATTCTGGAAGAGAAGAAACGAAGGGGAAGAAGAAGAGGACGTGGGCTACAGAACAACAACAACAAAAAAAACAGAGTGGCAAAGAGCCACCAGTGATGGCAGCAAGCGGAGGGCAGCAGGGGTGGAGCAGCCAGAGGCTCCGGGGGAGGCTTCCCAACCTTGAAACTGGCAGAATACCTGACCTGTACGAGGATGACGTATGGAAATGCTTCACAAAGAATCTGAGGCTGAACTAGCGATTGTTACACGCAAATCTAAGGGAACAAAATCAGAACACTTCTAAGTGTAGGGGGGAACAGAAGGTTGTGCAAAAAAGAAAAAGGAATAAATTGCTAAAGAGCCTGACCCCACAGTGGGAACCAGCTCTACAGAGAAGCTATTTTGCTCACGAGGATCTTCACAGACCTTATTAGGGACATGTGTAACTTCAAGAAAAATAAAATCTGGGGCAGATATTTGGCTTAGCAGTTAAGATACTGGTTGGCACACCTGCATCCCATA
Organism: Oryctolagus cuniculus; assembly: GCF_051225735.1. NCBI lineage: Eukaryota > Metazoa > Chordata > Mammalia > Lagomorpha > Leporidae > Oryctolagus > Oryctolagus cuniculus. The sequence goes on from NC_142883.1 coordinate 60,138,689, forward strand.
TTGGAATGCCTGCCTTCAATTACCGGCTTCATTCCTGATTCTAGCATCCTGATGATGCAGACCCTGGGAGGCAGCAGGGAGTAGGTTCAAGTCCTTGAATCCTTACCATCCTTGCAGGAGACTCGAACTGAGTTCTGGGCTCTTGGCTTTGGTCTGGCTCAGCCTTGGCTGTTGCAGGCACTTGAGGAGTAAGCCAGGAGATGGGACCTCTCTCCCTATGCCCCCCGCCCCCACTTCTCTGTCACTCTGCCTTTCAAATAAATATATATTTTTTTAAATTAAAGTGTAACACATCCATTCACAAAGGAAATTCACCTGTACAAATTTTTTTTTGCAAAAATTTGCACTATTTATAAATATTTAGCTCGAGCAGGAAAAGGCATGGTGAGTGATACTCATCATTTTGGAACTTTTTATTGAAGTAAAATTCATATACCACCAGATTCATCATTTTATTTATTTTGAAAATTTTAAAATTTGTTTATTTATTTGACAGGCAGAGAGACAGAGACAGCCAGCCAGAGCTCCCATCCACTGCTTCACTCCCTAAATATCTGTGCTGCTGGTACTGGGCTAGGCTGAAGGTGGCAACTGGGGATTTAATGCGGGTCTCCCATATGGGTGGCAGGGACCCAACTACGTGAGTCATCACCTACTGCCTTCTAGGGTGCACATTAGCAGGAAGCTGGAATTGGGAGTGGAGCCAAGTCTTGAACTCAGGTACTCTGATATGGGATGTAGGTGTCCTAAAGTGATATCTTAACCCCTAGGCCAAATGCCTGCCCCAACCATTTTAAATCAGTTTAAAGTATACAATTCAGTGGCTTTTACTACACTCACAATGTTGTGCAACAACGACCACTATCTAGTTCCAGAGCAATTTCATCAACCCAATAGGAGTCCAATACCCACTAAGCAACCACTCTACACCCTATCCTCTCCCCTCAGACATGATGTCCTGTCTGTTTTATGGATTTGCCTATTCTGGGCATTTAAGCGGAATCATACAGTACGTGGCCTTTGAATCTGGCTTCTTTCACTCAGTGTAAAATCTTCAAGGGACATTCATGCTGTAGTACATGGCAGTACTTAACACTCCTTTTATGGTTAAATAGAACGCCCAAGTTCAATGATATTACTAGGAAGACTCACTGGACTTGGCATATAGTCACAGACATGGCTATTCACATTATTGCCACTCACAGATTTATTGTAGCGAAAGGACCCAAAGCAGAATGCTCTAAGGGAAAAGGCACATGGGATGAAATCCACAGGAAACAGGCACAAACTTCCAAGAGTCCTCTCTAGCAGAGTGGCAGGACAAGGTTAATTCCCCCAGCACTGAGAAGTGACAATGTGTGTGGGGTGTTGCTACCTAGTGAGGCTCAGTGTCCAGGGCTTTTGCTAGGCCCCTTCTCTCAGAGCACACAGCCCACTTCAAACTCCCAGAGGGAAAGCAGGTGCTTAGCATAAAGCACAGTGTTTGCATACACAGTTTTGGAACAGTGAGCCACACTGAGGAAACCCTCCTGAAATGCTATTCCCAGACACCAGCCAGGGTCCAGCCTTGCAAGCCGCCTTTCTAAGGGCAGTCAGCCCAGCCTGCTACTTTTACTCTTTCCTTCAAGGTGGCAAAAACATGGCTGCCAACAGCTTCCAGCTTTTACTCAGCACTCAATTACAGAGTAATCGTACTCCCAATTTTCTTCCCGAAATTCCTGGGGAAGAGGCTCACTGTCCTGGCTGCTTCTTTGATACTTACGTAGACAAATGTGGAAGAATACGTCTTTATTTTCCAAGCAAATTCTACGGTGGCCTGTGCCAGTTAAAATGTCTTCACAGGTCACTGTGTCGAAAACTGCAGCTGCAGAAGACGGAGTGGATAAAAAAAGGGCCTCAGCAGAGCACAGGCCCGTAATGACATTCATTCTCTACTGGGGATCTGTCTTTATAAAGAAGTCAGGAAATGAACCACTCTGATGGCAACAGATAAATCCCTTCTTTGAGTCGTGCATGCAGGTCTCAAGAGGCCTGTCTCAAAAAGGAAAACAACACACAGAGCCCCAAGAGGCCTGATGCTTCAGAGGCTGCTTGCTACTGGCTGAGCATATTTTGGTGCTAGTCTGTGGGAACTCAGGGACAGAAAAACAGAAGATGCCTGCAATGTGGGTGTTCTTTCCAGATTCAACACAAGATTCCTCTTGGACAATACAAAGGCTGATTTATTTTTTCCCTCCCGGAAGAGAAGATACAGTTTCTGTTAACAGGTTAAAAACTGGTTCAGACATCTAGTTGTTTCTTAAATGATCATATAGGCATCCCTTACTGTCTGAATTCTTGCAACACAAATTCAGAAAATGAACAGATTCATATTACTTTTCTGGTAAATCTTTTGCCATTCTAAACTCTTCCAACTTGCTATCTAAATTGGAAGAATCAAATGGTTTCAAATAACTGGAGATACTTTTATTTATCTTCATTTAAGGAAGGGGTCAGCAAATTTTATCTATAAAGGGTAAGACTGTAAACCATTCCAGTTTTGTAGGTCATCTAAGCCAACAGGTCTCTGCTCTGTAGCTACAACACAAAAACACCTGCAGACACCATGCAAACAAATGAGTGGGGCTGTGTTCTCATAAAAAACTATTTACAAAAATACGCAGTCAGCCACGTGTGAGCTGGCCCTTCACCTGAGTCAAGACTCTAAGCTAGTTTAACAGCATCAGACATTACCCACATTACCACTATTTCAAATGGCACAAGCTCTGATAACGTAAAAGTCTGACTTGCACTATCTTTATAAAATAAGAAGGGACCATGGCCAAATGAGAAAATTCTGTAATAGGCAGTGTGTACCATTCAGGGTAAAGACATTTTAAGTCTAACCACTTGGAAAAATGTCATTTTTCTAGAAAAAAAAGTTTTAGCAGTCTTTTATGTTTATGAAATCCATGCACAGCAAGAGCCTTCAAACAGTTCTTGAAATGTATATTATGAAAACACCATGAATGAATTTCAAAATTGTTTGCACAAAAATTTATTTTTAAATTCCAGTTTTCCATGAACTCTTTGAGGTAGGTCTTGTATCTTGATTTTAAAAGACACAAGATAGGCCGGCGCCGTGGCTCAATAGGCTAATCCTCCACCTAGCGGCGCCAGCACACCGGGTTCTAGTCCCGGTCGGGGCGCCGGATTCTGTCCCGGTTGCCCCTCTTCCAGGCCAGCTCTCTGCTATGGCCAGGGAGTGCAGTGGAGGATGGCCCAAGTGCTTGGGCCCTGGACCCCATGGGAGACCAGGAAAAGCACCTGGCTTCTGGCTTCGGATCAGCGCCGGCCATTGGAGGGTGAACCAACGGCAAAGGAAAACCTTTCTCTCTGTCTCTCTCTCTCACTGTCCACTCTGCCTGTCGGGAAAAAAAAAAAAAAGACACAAGATAAAAAAGAAACAACCAACTTGTTAACCGTCACATGGCTTTGAAATGGGATAGCGGAGATATGAATGGAACCCCACGGGGTAGACTCCACAGCTGCTTCTTCACGCAGACTCCAGAGAAGCATACTGTACTCTCTGAACATACTTTGCTCTTCTGCTTTAAATTTGTTCTCATAAAGAACTTGGTTTAATTATTGACTGTAATACATCTTTATGGCCTGCTACCTCAGACTTTCCATCCCCAAATTATATTGTCATAATATTCAGTACAAAAAATATATCCTGCTTATGAATCATAATAATAAAATGAATTCTTGTGAATCTCACCTCCCAAAAACTGGATTGCCAGTGCCTTGCATCTGTTTTACTTTACTGTTTTATTTCAATCATTCTGTAATATACAGAGTAATACATGTACATGCTTTTAAAGTTATAGTCTGATAAGATTTTTAACTTTAATAGCAGTTCCTATCCCTACCTGTCTCTCATCTGCCAACTCCCTGATCCCTTAAGCCCTTCTAACTGCATTTATTCAATAAATTTTTAGAATATTCACAAGGTTGTGTAACCACAACCATGGTACTTCCAAAGCATTTTCATCATCTCCCAAAGAAGCCCTGCCCCAATCAGCAGTCCTTCTTCATCCTGCTTTCCCTTCCCCTGGCAGCCATAACCTGATCTCTGTCTCTATGGGTTCACCTATTCTAATTATTTCATATAAATGGAATCATACAATATGTGGTCTTCTGCATCTGTCTTTTTTTTTTTTTAAAGATTTACTTATTTATTTATTTATTTATTTATTTATTTATTTATTTTAAAGGCTGAGAGAGGGAGAAAAAGAGAGAGAAGTAGAGACAGAGTTCTTCCATCCACTGGTTCACTCCCCAAATAGCTGCAATAGCTAAGGCTGAGCCAGAATGAAGCCAGGAGCCAGACACTACGTCCAGGTCTCCCACGTAGGTGGCAGGGGCCCAAGCTGGGCCATCTGCTGCTGCTTTCTCAGACACATTTACAGGGAGCTGGATGGGAAGAAGAGCAGCCAAGATTTGAACTGGTGCTCCGATGTGGAACGTTGGCGCTTCAATGGTGGCTTAACTTGCTGTATCACACTGTCGGCTCCTAAAAAGATAGCTTTTAAAAATAGTTTTTTTTCCTGTTAAAATATTATGGGTTGGTTGTAGAAAATGCAAAAAACAAAGGAAAGAATGAAGAAACTTCAAATATTCACCCAGAGATAACCACTATTAACATCTGTATAAATTTCTTTTACAAACTTGAAATCATACTATATAGACTCTTAGAATCTGCTTTTTTTTGATGTAACATACTATGGACATTTTTTTCTGTGCCTTTAAGTAGATTTGCCCAGATATGATTTTTTAAGGGCTTTATAATATTACTATATCATAATTTATTCAATTGATTTCTCTATTGTTAGTAATGTATGACATTTCCAGTTCCTTTAAACAATTATAAATAAAACTATAATGAACTTGCTTGTGTAATTACCTCTTTACTGGGAATCATGACTATTTCATTGGCATAAATGCCTTGAAATAAAATTGCCGTGTTAAGGGGCCTTACTCACTTTTAGTATTCCTGACACACACTGCTGAACGCCCTTCCCCAAGGGTGGCAGTCATCTGCATTCCCATCAGTGGGGGAGTAGGATTCTCATTTTGACCTTTTCATCATTAAAAACAGCATCCTAACATGGTTAGCAAAGAAATGGTATTTCACTCTTCCATTTGTACAGGTTTCTTTTTTTTAAATGACCAGTGAGACTGAGCAATTTTAACATTCAGTTTAAAAATCAAGTTTAATATTTTTAGCTCTTTATAACTATTTATATGTCTATTAAAGATTACAAAACATTTTAACTTACATGGAGTTCACTCCCTCGAGCTCAAGGATCTAAAGTTATAGGTCCTTGTCAGAGCCTGTGCTATAGAGAAGACACTAAAAACTCCGGGAAGGCAGGATCACCCTTTTAATTCCCTAGAAGATGTGACCACTGGCAGTACCAACATGGAGTCACTGATGTCAAACCCAAACAAAATGGAGCTGGGAGGCCACGGAAGAAGGGCCCTCATGCGTGAAAGCCCGTAACAAGAACTATCTCAAGGACTCTCAAGCTGCAAAACTTCCAGACAGCTCACTTACACAAGGACACTTGCCTAACAATGGCTGTCTCCACCAATGAGTTAATGCCAGGTCCCACAACAAGCCGCTGTAACCAATGGTATTTGTTTTAAAACAGCTTATGCAGACTTCTCCCTTTTTTTTTCAAAGCCTTCTTCAGATGTACCTATGGTGTGCCATAGCACACATATCCTGGATTGCGATCCCCAAATAAACTCTTTGTTTTGAGAGCTAGTCTCTGTTGCTCAATTTAACTGGACAGAAACAAATGAGAACTACAGTGGAATGCAGGTGCTAAGGTACACACAGCTTCAGGCGTAACTTTTCTAGCTGGGATGTGGTAAAAAGACGAGTCATCATGCCTCGAGTCCATTTGTGCTAGAGACAATAGAACCAGGATACAAATAGGCAATTCTCCCATCTCATTTTGATCCACAGTACCCCACCCACCCATTCCCCTACACATACCTGCCTTCCTTCTGTCCCTCCAACATATCAAGCTGTTTTCTACCCTGAGTCCTCTGAGCTAACTGTTCTCTTAGCCCAAGATTCCTTCCACTCCATCTCCAGAGGGCAGGTTCTTCCCCTCATCCTGGTCCTGGTGCACAGGTCACCCCCTTGGAGAGGCCTTCCCAACCTGGAGCTCCAGTCACTACTGCACCATCCTCATTCTCGCACAGCCCCCAGGCCTATTCCGCCTCCCCTTCTCTTTTCTTTCTTTGCCATCTATCCCCGTTTTCTTGGAGGTTATAGAGTATTCATGGAGTGTATAATTGAACAAACTTAGCTTGGTGGCACCTGTCCCCACTTTGCACTAGCCTGATGCGCCCACCCACCTAGGCTGAAAGCAGCAAACTTGCTCTTCCTGCAGCCTCAACCTGGCTCCCATGAGTGCTCTGAGTCTTACTCCTCTGGCTTTGGTGCCTATGAAATAACCTTAGAAGCCCTTCCAACTTTGACTCACTTTAGGTTAAATTCAAACAATGGAACGTGGACCCCAGCAATGTGTGGTGGTGTGCTTTGAGCAGGAATGATCTTTTGACAAGGAGGTTTTCTTACTAACTTAACTTTACTTAAATTATCTCACTAAAAAATAGGTTGAGGAAGAGAAGCTTTGAGGCACTTACAGAGCAATGTCCACAAAAGCACCGTGAGGAAAAACATGAGTCAGGAGGGCAAAGGTCTTACTTGAGTTTACGTCTGTGACGCCCTGTTTCACCCATCCTATGCCACAGCTGTTTTGTTCAAAATTTCCTGAGAAATATTAAGTTGTTTTATTTATTTACTGACTTATTTTTAAGAATTTGATTATTCTAAAGATTTATTTATTTGATTGAAAGACAGAGTTACAGAGAGAGAGAGAAAGAGAGGTCTTCCATACACTGGTTTACTCCCCAAATGGCTGCAAGAGCCAGGGCAGGGTCAGACTGAAGCCAGGAGCGGGGGAGCTTCTTTCGGGTCTCTCATGGGTGCAGAGGCACAAGGACTTGGGCCATCATCCGCTGCTTTCCCAAGCACATTAACAGGGAGCTGATTGGAATTGGAGCTGCCAGGACTCTAACCGGCACCCAAACAGGATGCCAGCACTGCAGACCAGGTGGCTGCAGGTTAAAGCAGCAGGTTAAAGCACCAGCCCCAGAATTTGATTATTTTTAAAAATATGTATATATTTACTTTTTGTGTTTTTTTTTTTTTTTTTTTTTTTTTTTTTTTTTTTTTTTTGACAGGCAGAGTTAGACAGTGAGAGAGAGACAGTGAGAAAGGTCTTCCTTTTTTCCGTTGGATCACTCCCCAAATGGCCACTACGGCCGGCGCACTGCACTGATCCAAAGCCAGGAGCCAGGTGCTTCCTCTTGGTCTCCCTTGTGGGTGCAAAGCCCAAGCAGTTGGGCCATCCTCCACTGCACTCCTGGGCCACAGCAGAGAGCTGGCCTGGAAGAGGGGCAACTGGGACAGACTCTGGCACCCCAACTGGGACTAGAACCCGGTGTGCCGGCACCGCAGGTGGAGGATTAGCCCAGTGAGCCGCGGCACCAGCCTGTATTTACTTTTGAGATAGAGAGTTCTCATCAGCTGTTTTCACTTCCCAAATACCCAAAAGGCTGGGGCTGGTCCAGGCAAAACTGAGAACTGGGAATTCATCCAGGTCTACCATGTGGGTGGCAGCGGCCTAAGTTCTTAAGCCATCACTTTGCTGCCTCCCACGGTGTGCATTAGCAGGGAGCTGGAATCAGAAGTAGAGCCAGGGTTGAAATCTAAGCATTCTGATATGGAACGCAGATATTTTAACTACTAGACCAAATGCCCACTCAAATTTTTGTTTTAATCTCTCATGGACGAAACCTTTACCTATGAAAGATATTATATAAAAAAAAGCTTTTGAAATAGGTTTATTATGAGAAATAGCACATATTAATATACACAATATGTTATGAATAAATGAATATTCACTTAAGTGGTAAGTGCGCTCAAGAGCCTCAAGATAATGTGTCATAAGTGTGGGGGAGCATTTTTTTTTTTGTTAAAAAGCTCCAGAATTTGTAGGTCTAGCTGCATAGGGTGTATGAAGTAAGAAGTGCCTTTAAGTAAATCCAAGTCCAACCATGGACCCTTGTTCCTTCATGGTGTCTGTGGGCTGACTGGGACAGGCTAGCGTTAACACAGGGTATCAAAGCCATATCGATACTCGGAACTTGTCACCTAAATCAACAACTGCAGTACTACAGGGTCTACTGTCATTTCCCTCCCACTTCTGATGCCCTCAGATCTTAGGTAAGATAAGGACAGTAAGTCAGTTTGCTTTGCCTCCTACCTTCCCTTAACTGAGAGGCCTTGGCCTTTAATACACTCATGAATGTGTGGAATTCACTCTAAATCTCTCCAAATCCTGTCTCCCAAGCAGCATGATGTGGCAAAGCCACCCACACCTCCCTGGGTGGCATCCTGGCTTCATTCATCCCTAGGGTCTGCCACACCCAGGACTCTGTGGCTGACACTGGTGAATTGGGCAAGGTCGTAAAGCAACCCTTAAAGAGTGAAATCTGCTAACATCCTGAGAAATCTCAGACATGGATTCTTTCTGTGGCAGCAGCAAACCCAGTTGTGCTCAAAGGGACTTCTGACCTACAAAACTGTGTGACAACATGCGTGTAATTTAAGCTGCCTTTTTTTTTTTTTTTTTTTAAGATTTATTTATTGGCCGGTGCCGCGGCTCAATAGGCTAATCCTCTGCTTGCGGTGCTGGCACCCAGGGTTCTAGTCCCGGCCGAGGCACCGGATTCTGTCCTGGTTGCTCCTCTTCCAGGCCAGCTCTCTGCTGTGGCCCGGGAAGGCAGTGGAGGATGGCTCAAGTGCTTGGGCCCTGCACCCGCATGGGAGACCAGGAGAAGCACCTGGCTCCTGGCTTTGGATCAGCGCAGCACAACGGCCGCAGCGGCCATTTGTGGGGTGACCCAATGGAAGGAAGACCTTTCTCTCTGTCTTTCTCTCTCACTGTCTAACTCTGCCTGTCAAAAAAGTGGAAGAGTTTTTTTTTTTTAAAGATTTATTTATTTGAAATTCAGAGTTACACAGAGAGAAGAGAGGCAGAGAGAGAGAGAGAGAGAGAGCGAGAGAGAATCTTCCATCCACTGGTTCACTCCCCAATTGGCCACAACGGTCAGAGCTGGGCTGATCTGAAACCAGGAGCCAAGAGGCTCCTCTGGGTCTCCCACGTGGGTGCAGGGGCCTAAGGACTTGGGCCATCTTCTACTGCTTTCCCAGACCAGAGCAGAGAGCTAGATCAGAAGAGGAGCAGCTGGGAGTCGAACTGGTGCCTATATGGGATGCCAGCACTGGAGGTGGCAGTCCTACCTGTTACGTTACACCACAGTGCAAGCCCCTAAGCTGCTTTATTTGTAGTAATTTTCAGCAACAGAAAACTACCAGAGTGGACTTAGTGGGATCGCGAGGTAACATATAGAATCTATAGTTTCCTCCTTAGGCTCAGACTATGGACTTATCCTAAATGATAAATGACAGCCTTTTCTTCTGCAGAATATTAATGTTCCTGTTGGTCATGTCTGGTGTACTTTTTTTCCTTTTTTTTATTTTTTTTATTTTTTTATTTTTATTTTTTATTTTTATTTTTTTGACAGGCAGAGTGGACAGTGAGAGAGAGAGACAGAGAGAAAGGTCTTCCTTTGCCGTTGGTTCACCCTCCAATGGCCGCCGCGGCCGGCGCGCTGCGGCCGGCGCACCGCGCTGATCCGATGGCAGGAGCCAGGAGCCAGGTGCTTTTCCTGGTCTCCCATGGGGTGCAGGGCCCAAGCACCTGGGCCATCCTCCACTGCACTCCCTGGCCACAGCAGAGGGCTGGCCTGGAAGAGGGGCAACCGGGACAGAATCCGGCGCCCTGACCGGGACTAGAACCCTGTGTGCCGGCGCCGCTAGGCAGAGGATTAGCTTAGTGAGCCGCGGCGCCGGCCCTTTTTTTTTTTTTTTAAGATTTATTTATTTATTTGAAAGGCAGAGTTACAGAGGGAGATCTTCCATTCACTGATTCACTCCCCAAATGGCCCAATGGCCAGAACTGGGCCAGGCAGAAGTCAGGAGCCAGGAGCTTCATCCGGGTCTTCCATGTGGGTAACAGGGGCCCAAGCACTTGGGCCATCTTCCACTGCTTCCCCAGGCACATTAGCAAGGAGCTGGATCAGAAGGAGTAGCTGGGACTCAAATTGGTGCCCGTATGGAATGTGGATGCCGGCATGGCAGGCAGCAACTTAACCTGCTATGCCACAATGCCAGCCCCCCTAATTCTTGCAAGTCTGCAGACTCTTGGTAAGTTGAGATACAGAACTGTAAAGAGCTCTCTTAGGCTGAAGCATGAATTTTAGACCAGAGGTTCTCATTGCTGCCTGCACATCAGAATTGTCTAAGTAGCCTTCTCAGTCCATTTGGCCTTCTACAATAGAATAGCACAGTTGGGGTAACTTATAAACAATGGGAAGTTGTTCTGGAGGCTGGAAGTCCACGCTGAAGGTGGACTGGAGAGGGCCTACTTCCTGGTTCACAGGTGACACCTTTCTGCTGTGTCCTCCTGCAGTGGAAGAGGCCTCTTAAAGGGCACTAAGCCCATTATGGGACCTAACCACCTTTTACAATCTTCACAGTGGTGATTAGGTTTCAACATGTGACCAGGGCAGAAGGGGCACAGGCTTTCAGAGGACAGCTGCAGCCTTAGAAGAATACTGACGCCTGGAGCCAGCGCCATGGCTCACTTGGTTAATCCTCCGCCTGTGGCGCCGGCATCCCATATGGGCGCCGGGTTCTAGTCCCGATTGCTCCTCTTCCACTCCAGCTCTCTGCTGTGGCCCAGGAGGGCAGTGGAGGATGGCTCAAGTGCTTGGGCACCTGCACCCCCATGGGAGACCAGGAGGAAGCACCTGGCTCCCGGCTTCGGATAGGCACAGCACTGGCCGCAGCGGCCATTTGGGGAGTGAACCAACGGAAGGAAGACCTTTCTTTCTGTCTCTCCCTCTCACTGTCTGTAACTCTACCTCTCAAATAAATAAATAAAATCTTTATTAAAAGAAAAAGAATATTGATGCCTGAGCCCTTCCTCATGAGATGTTGACTCTTTAGATCTTGGGTCAGGCCCAGATGTTGGCTTTTTAGAAAAAAAAAATCTCCCTAGTTGGTTCTGATGTGTGTCCACACCAAGAACCATGCCTGGTAAGCAGAACACTAAGATTATCCCATGATCTCCTCTCTGAAGTCATATCCCATGATAATGCTACGCTATGTACCAAAAGGGATTTTAGTCCAAGGACCCTAAGGTAGGGAGGGGATCAACAGTGGGCCTGACCAAATCACAGGAGGCACTGGAAGGCACAGTACTCTTCTTGGACAGGTGGTAGAAGATGCAGTCAGACTGGAATGTGAGGGTGAGGAGACTGGGCTGGGTTGAAGTCACAGAGCTATGTGGACTGAGAACAGCTTCTGGAGCTGGGTGAGAACCTGGCTAACAGCCAGCAAGAAAACAGGGACCTCAGGGCCAGCCCTACAGCATCGGCAACCCAGAGGGCACTGGTTTGTGTCCCAGCTGCTCCTCTTCCAACGCAGCTCTCTGCAGATGGCCTGGGAAAACACTGAAAGATGGCCCATGTTGAAGACCCAGAAGAAGCTCCTGGTTCCTGGTTTTGACCTGGCCCAGCCCCAGCTGTTGAGGCCATTTCAGGAGTGGCCAATAGATAGATATCTTTTTCTCTGTTTCTTTCTCTGTAACTCTGCCTTTCAAATACATAAATGAATTTTTAAAAAGCTGAGTTCAAAGAAAAAAATATATTGTTTGTTTATTAAATAAAAAAAAAGAAAAAGAAAACAGGGACCTTGATCTTACAACTACCAGGGACCTGTCAACAACTGGAATGAGCTCAGAAGCAGGTTCTTCCGAGAGCATCCAGGGACACACCTATGGCAGCCTTGTAGAACCCGGCCACACAATGCTGGACTTCAGACCTACTGTGAACCCAAACAGGGATGTTTTACGTTGCTAAATCTGTGATAACTTATTTTTAAGATTTATTCACTTATTTGAAATGCAGAGTTACAAAGAAAAGGAAAGACACACACACACATACACACACACACACAGGTCTTCCATCTACTGGTACACTCCCCAAATGGCCATGAGATCTGGGGTTCAGTCAAATCGAAGCCAGGAGTCAGGAACTCCATCTGGGTCTCCACATGGGTGTAGGGTCCCAAGTACTTGGGTCATCTGCTGCTGCTTTCCCAGGCATGTTAGCAGGGGACTGGATCAGAAGTGGAGGAGTCGGGACATGAACCAGCTCTCAAATGGATGTCATTATCGCAGACAGTGGCTTAACCTGTTCTGCCACAATGCTGGCCCCATAAACCTGTGATAATATACTACACAGCAGAAGTAAACCAATTAGATGACTGATGAAACCACTAAAAAATATACTTGGCCAAAAAATACTTCTATCCAAACTACTTCTGATACAGCTCCCTGCTAATACACCTGGGAAAGCAACAAAAGATGGTCCAAGTACTTGGGCCCCTGTACCCACGTGGGAGACCCAGATGGAGTTCCTGGCTCCTGGCTTCGACCTGGATCAGCCCCACCTGTTGCAGCCATTTAGGGAGTAAACCAGTAGAGAAAAGATCTCGATCTCGCTCTTTCCCCACCCCCTGTAACTCTGCCTTTCAAATAAATATGTAAATCTTAAAAAAAAAGATTCCCATAAGCTTTGGTATCATTTTACATCTTTCTTTCTACTACATTAGTCCTCTAACGTTCTAACTTGACACCTGAAACCAGAGGTCTTTAACAGTTTCAAGCTCAGCCTGTTAACACTTGCTAAAAGTTATTGATCTAATTCTGAGATATAGGGGCCTCCCCCCATCTGACCCTTGCTTAGTCACCAGCATTGGCTGCAGAGTCCAGTGTGTGGCAGGGCCCCAAGCATGCAGCCAAGGTGCCACCAGTGGAGGTGTGAGAGGCGGCTGTGCCTTGTCATGCTACTTGGGACGTGACAAGATTTGGAGAGATTTAGAGTGAATTCCACACATTCATCAGTGTATTATAGGTCAAGGGCAGCAAGACAGAGAGAAGAGACAAAGGACCCTGTAGCACCTGCAGCTGTCAATTCAAAACTTCAGAGTGTTCCACATGGCATTTTCCGGGCATCAGGATGACCTGGGAGCCAATGCTTTAGTGCTAGAAAGTCCCTGTCCTTGCTGTCACACAGGGGCCCTTCTATAATCTTCAAACCCCTAACACACAGTGCATCGAATCATTCTTTTTTTTTTTTTTGACAGGCAAGGCAGAGTGGACAGTGAGAGAGAGAGACAGAGAGAAAGGTCTTCCTTTCCCATTGGTTCACCCTCCAATGGCCGCCGCGGCTGGTGCACCGCGCTGATCCGATGGCAGGAGCCAGGTACTTATCCTGGTCTCCCACGGGGTGCAGGGCCCAAGCACTTGGGCCATCCTCCACTGCCTTCCCGGGCCACAGCAGAGAGCTGGCCTGGAAGAGGGGCAACTGGGACAGAATCCGGCGTCCAGACCGGGACTAGAACCCGGTGTGCCGGCGCCGCAAGGCGGAGGATTAGCCTAGTGAGCTGCGGCGCCGGCCTCGAATCATTCTTATACCTGGAATCTCCCTCTGTTCTCACAAGCCAAAGAAAACTCAGCTTTTAAGGGGTGCTCATGGTTAGCTGAGGTACACCTGGATAATCTCCCTTTTGCCAAAGGAGAGGAGATTATATAAGGATGAGGGTCACTGTGGGTCATTCTTAAGATCCTGCCTGTCTGGGGCCCATGCTGTTGCTCAGCAGGTTGAATCCTCAGCCTGCAGCACCAGCATCCCATTTGACTGCTGGTTTGAATCCCAGCTGCTTCACTTCCATTCCAGCTTCCTGCTAACAGCCTGGGAAAACAGAGCATGGGCCCCTGCACCATGTGGGCTCCTGCACCATGTGGGCCTCTGCACCCAGAAGTTCCTGGCTCCTGGCTTCAGCCTGGCTCAGTCCTGGCTGCTGTGGTCACATGGGAACAGAAGTGGATGGAAGACCTCTGTCTCTCCTTCTCTCTCTCTAACTCTGCCTTTCAAATAAATAATACATAGATCTTAAAAAAAGAGATCCTGCCTGTCTTTTCTACCATCTTAGTTTTCTACCCCTTCAGAATTCTTACTGGCAATTTCATTAGAGATGGAAATGTCTCTGTCATAACACAAAACTAGGAGCTAAAAATAGATAAGAATTAAAAAAATAGAAAAATAAAGTAAACAAAAAGAAAGAGGTAGAGGCTCCCTGGGTCAGGTCTATGATTGGCTTGGAATACAGCTAACAGGTGTAAGGAACACCAAATTTTGAGACAGAAAATAATTTTCAGGGCCTTTCTGGGAGTCTGAATTATTCAAAAAAATATGCAAGGGCGTCTGGGTTCAGCAGAATGTCTGGAAGGGTGTCCTCTTCCAGGACAGCTACTTCACACTCAGTGAGGGCCTTGTTCATAGCAAGGGTACGCTCACATTCTTTGCTTGATCTCAATCTTGGGACTACGTCAACACACCAGGAGCTGAACCCGGGACTCAGTACGTGGGTCCGACTACTACTTCACCTTTCTGTGCTCAGAATTGGAATGGCCACCTCACTTCAACTGATGCAGTCATGAAAGGGATGACTTCCTTGCTCTGCTATGCTTTGAACTCCAAGGTCATAAGCTACAGTATGAAAAGGGTGAAAATTTAGCTCAGTGATGGTGTTTGGGTGGCGGGCCGACTGGGAGGTCACTGAGGGGGTGATGGCAGGAAGGTCGCTCTCGAGTGAGGATTGGTTCTAAAAGCCTGAATCAGGCCCAGCTGCTCACTCTGGTTCCTGGCTCACCATGTGAACTTCCTCTGCACGTACTCCACCATGGCCATCTGGTGCCCTCACAGAGGCCAAACCAATGGGGCCACCAAATATGGGACTTAAACCCCCAAAACTGAATAAACCCTTTCTTTTCATTAAGTTAGCTGCCTTGGGTATTTCATTACAGTACCATAAATCTGAAATAAACACTCTGGATCCTCCAAGCCTGTTACCTGTTGTGAAATCAACCTCGATGCAAAAGCCAAAGTCCTTTAGGTGAGGTGGGCCATCACACAAATGACAATGCCCCTGACTACTGCATTAAAATTGGATCTAAACACCCAACGTTCCCAATCCTCCTTCCCGGCTTTACTTTTCTCCACAGCACACACCCCTTCCAACAGAGCACATATTTCACTTTTTGTTATTCTCTGTGAGAATGTAAATTTTATGAAAACACTCACTGATGAAATCCCAAAACCTAAAACATTTCTTGGCACTGAATATGTTGCTCAACGAAAATCATTAATGGATTAACATATGAGGGCTTTATTCATCACGTTATACTGTAGTGAGGTATAAGAAGCCATTTAAAGTCAAAACACACATGGCTACTAGTTTTCAAAAGACTGGGATTCTTCTGAGCCACCAACAATTTATCTTTGGCTTCCTAATTCTGAGAGAACAAGCTTACAAGTTGCCTTAGACAAACAGGTGTGGACAAATAATATCCTGTGCAAAGTCAATAAAGCAGACACATTTACATTTCTCTCTGAAGTTTTACAGAGCTTTAACAATGAATGAAAAACACCCTTCAGGCAAATTGAGTCTTGGGTTTCATCAATGCAAAATGTTGTGAAAACTAATTCAAGATGTTCAGAAAAAGAACCACAAAACTCACTATAGCTGGACATATTATTCTTATGATTCTGACTGGAAATATCTTACTGTTTATCTCCTCCCTGCAATCTAATTATAACAGTGTTACATCACAAGGGTACATTCCTTCCACAAATTTTAATTGTCTTTTTATATCCGCTCTCCATCCATTTCTGTGAGTTGGGAAGCAATGGTGCGGTCGCCTGCCAGCCGCGGCTCGGCTGGGCCACTCATTCCTGACTGACGATGCTTTGTGACTGGCTTCTTCAGTTTTCCATTACCATTCCTACTGCTTTTATGCTGAAGCCTCCTGTCATCAGCTCTCCCTCTCTGGCCTCCTTTTGTTTTCCACGTCCTCAGCAGGGTGCTGACACGCTCTGGACGCTGACTGCTGAGGAGGCTTCACCCACGGCCCATCTGGCCCTTACCATGGGCTGGGTCAGCGTGCACACAGTCACCCAAAGAATAAACAGTGGGTCAGAGGCAAACGTGTACTTTGGAAGTCCCTAGTTCTCTTCTTTCTCTTTCTCTTTTTTCTTTTTTTAACATAAAATGAAAAAGTAACGTCAGAGATACAAGGATACTTGTACTGCTGGGTAGATTTGCCTCTCGGTCACCTGACGGCTGCCTTTACAAGGAGAAGCTCAGTTCTGCTTCTCTACTGTCTGGGCTGGGTCTCAGGACCCATTTTCTCGTTAGTTGCTTTTTTTCCTCTGTCCTCCCATCTCTAAAACCTTGAGGTTGGGAAGGGAGTGTTATGGTGTCAGAATCTTTTTTTTTTTTTTTTTTTTTTTGATGATATCCAGGGCTTTATTTTGTAATGCAGGGGCCACGGTGTGGCCCCAACCCCACTTCCCACCCTGCACTTCTTAAATGTTTATCACTCTAGGAGACCCAGCATGGTGTCAGAATCTTAAGAAGTGTTAGCAAAATAGCGTAAAGGTATGGGAAGGTGGGCCTGAGAGAGAAGAATGAAGTAGGGGTTGGCAATTTTACTCTATGTAGTATAACAGGTAAAACAAAGAACACATAGGACAGTATCTTCCTGACCTAGGATTAAACAATGGTTGTTTAAATAGGATACAAAAAAACCCACTAACCACCAGAGACAAGAGACAGACTTAATTAAAATGAAGAACTTCTGTCATCAAGAGAGTGAAAATTCAAGCCATACTGGGAGATTTGTTACACATCTACTTCACAAAGGACTTGCATCCAGAATAAAGAAAAAAGCTCCTAAAAGCAATGAGGGAAAGAGAGACAATTTGATTTTCAGAATTAGGCAAAAAGACTTGAGCAGGAACACACCAAAAGAGACCATTCAGATAGCCAATTAGTACATGAAATGGTGCTCAACTCATAGCCAACAGGAAAATGCAAATCAAAACCATAATGAGATACTACCATTCAATTACCAGAATGCCCATGGGTGAGAATGTAGAGAAATGGAACTCTCATAAATAGATTTTCAGAAATCTGTTTGGCATTATTTACCACCTTTGAACATACGCACACCCTGTGGTCCAGTAATTCAATTCTTAGGTATATATCCAGCATAGACAACAACAGACATCTACAAGCACATGCCAGCACTATTTATAATTGTTCCAAATTAGAAATAACTCATTTGTTCATCAACAATAGAGTGGATAAATAATGCTATTACTCATACAATGGCTCACTAAATGTTAAATAAAATGACAAACTATAGCTAAATGCAACAAAATGGGTAAATCTAATTATATAGTGTATACAAAATACCAGATGCAAATATTATAGAATTTTCTATTTATTTATATAAAATTCAAATGGAGGCAAAACTAACAGCATTTATGGATGCACATTTTTACAGAAACTCTAATGAAAAGAATTTAAGGTCAATAGTTGTCGTAAAGAGTACAGAGAGGTTAGGATTGCAAAGTCTTTTTTTTTAATTTTCCTATTTTTATACTATTTATCCTATTTATTCGAAAGGCAGAGTTACAGAGAGAGAGAGAGAGAAATCTCCCATCCACTGGTTCACACCCCAAATGGACACAATAGCTGGGCTGGGCCAGGCCAAAGCCAGGAGGCAAGAGGTTCTTCTGGGTCTCTCACATGGGTGCAGGGACCCAAACACTCAGGGCATCCTCTGCTCTCTCAGGAGCATCAGCAGGGAGCTGGATTGGAAGTGAAGCAGCCAGGAGTTGAACCGGTGCCCATGTGAATGCCAGTGCTGCAGGCGGTGTCTTAACCTGCTACACAACGGCGGCCCCAGGTTTGCAAAATCTTATCAAAGGTTTGTGGGAACTGGCAGTGCTCTATTTCTAGTTGGCAGTGGTGACTGCATGGGTTTTCATGTCACAATTATTTATGAAACTCTAATGTATACTTCATGTGCTTCTATCTCTATATACAGAATCTCATAATACAAAAGCTTAAACTTCTATCAGGTATTACTTCTTTGTCACAGAAAATAAATACTGTTCCAGTAAAACCTAAAACTCTTACTAAACCAAATGCAAACAGCTCTCTAAGAAAAGAACAATTTGGAAACATTTTGGAGGCTCATGTATGAGAGGCCTCTGCATCCTCCATAGGAGGACGGCACAGCAGAAGCTGTCTCCTGTGGGTGAATGCAGCCTGCTGGCACTGCTTGCAGAGCTTGTGTCTTACGGGTAAAGAAAGAGGCTCCCTTCCTGTAGAAGATGCAGCTGTGCACTTAGGGATATGGTCTGTGGGATGGACTGTAGACCTCCTCATCTGGGGGCCTTTGTGCAGTGCACAGCAAGTATCAAACCCTCTCCGGAAGTTCGGCCTAGGGCTACAGAAAGCTGAGAGTTCAACGCATGCTGGCCCACCAAGCAGGTACACACATGGAGCACATCCTGGCACAGGACCACGACCACCCAAGTCTGGCTGAAAATTAGCTGCGTTTGTCCCTTACCGCATAACCTTCCGTCTTCTTCTGGCACCATTTCAGGAGCGCATTGCGCTTGGAGCCGCCATATTCCCGAGCCAAGGCTGCCAGAGGGTCTCTTCTTTCCACGCTGGTTAGAAACAAGAGCACACAGTGAGGAGGGGATTCTAATTTTCTGAACCTTCAAGTATACAAGAAATAAATAACTAAAAAGTAAAAGTGGGGCCAGCACTGTGGTGTAGCGGGTAAGGTCACCGCCTACAGCGCCGGCATCCCATATGGGCAAAGGTTCTAGTCCCAGCTACTCCACTTCCGATCCAGCTCTCTGCTATTGCCTGGGGAAGCAACAGAGGGTGGCCTAAGTCTTTGGGCCCCTGCACCTGTGTGGGAAACCTGGAAGAAGCTCCTGGCTCCTGGTTTTGGATCAGTGAAGCTCCAGCTATTGCAGCCATCTGAGGAGTAAACCAGCAGATGGAAGAATCTCTCTCTCTCTCTCTCTCTGTGTGTGTGTGTGTGTGTGTGTGTGTGTCTGCCTCTCTGTAACTCTGCCTTTCAAATAAATAAATAAATATTTTTTAAAAAAGTAAAAGTTTAGGGGGTATCCAGCAAGATATTAAAGAAATAATCAAATTTGTCATTTTAATTATATATTTTATTCTGTCTCATGATATGAAAGAAGAGCTAGATTGTGCTTCTTCAGTATCCTAACTCTAGGGAGAGTTTTGTTTAATTTTAAAATTGATCTGTTGATCATCTAGCCTTTTATTTGTTTACCTCAGTATAATAAAATTTAAATTAAAGGCAACTATACAAAAGCACATTATTTAGGCTCCATCTATATTTAAATAACATAAAAAGGTAGATTGGAAAGGCAGATTAAAGAAAATTGCTTACATGGAGGTGAAGGGAATGGGGAGGAAAAGAGGGAAATCTAACAGAAAATGACTCTCAAGAGGGGTTTTGTACACACTAAGGGGGTATTCATACTTCTCAGTTAGTGGTATATTAACTCATTTCTGAGTACCTGATTTACCCAAAGCTTAAGTGATCTTACTAATATCTTTCATTTTTTTAAAAAAAATTTAAAGATTTATTTATTTGAAAAGCAGATTTAGAGAGAGAGAGAAGGACACACAGAAAGATCTTCCATCCACTGATTTACTCCCAAAATGGCCAAAATGGCCAGGGCCAGGCCAGGCTGAAGCCAGGAGCCAGGAGTCAGGAGCTTCATCTGGGTCTCCAACCACTGGTTCTCTCCCCAGATGGCTACAATGGCCAGGGCTGAGTCAGGCTGAAATCAGGAGCCAGGAGCTTCATCCAAGCCTCCCAAGTGGGTGGCAGAGGTCCAAACACTTGGGCTATCTTCTGCTGCTTTTCCCAGGCCATTAGCAGGAAGCAGCCAGGATACAAACTGGCACCCATGTGGGATGCAGGTGCAGCAAGCAGCAGCTTAACCCTCTGCACCACAGTGGCAGCCCCATATCCGAGCATTCTAAGAGCAAAAGTTCAGGTGCCCATCTTCAGTATTTTATCAATACACATTATACAAGTTTTATGTTAGCCAAACTTATTCAAAAACTTAAGATCATACAATTTCTCCAGTCATGAGTAACATGAAATCAGAACTATACACCTATGGTATTTGAGTACAGTACTCTGTTTCCCTAACACCACGTGCAATAGAGCAGGAAAATAAACAGAGTGGCCCAAGTGCTGTGTATCTGGAGCATGCAGGGTAGCAGGTAACGATTTAAGAAATCTGAATTGACTCCTACGATATCCAACTGTGCCTCAAAAATTTCTTGAAAAATGGCATCATCTTTTCATTCTTTTCCACAAATGTTTTGAAACCTCTCATACAAGGGTATGTCTGAAAATTTGTGGGAGGTAGGCATTTAGTCTAGCAATCGGAAACCCACATCCTGTGTCAAGGTGCCTGGGTTGGATGCTCAGCACCAGTTCCTGCTAATGTGCACCTGGAGGCAGTGGTGATGGCTCTGGTAGCTGGGTTCCTGCCACCCCATGAGGGAGACCTGGGTTGAGTTTCTAGCTCCTAGTTTTGGCCTCTTGGCTGCTGTAGGCATTTGGAGAGTGAACCAGCAAATGGGAGCTGGTTCTCTGTCTCTATCTGTCTCTTAAAAAAAAAAAAGTTCATGGGAAAAACAAAAGGTTTTAGTACAAAAAATTTTGAAATCTATGCATTTTTTCGTAACACGCATTTCCAAGAACTTTTTGAAGACCCCTCAAATGTCATCAGAATGTTCATAGCAATGCTTTCTATGATAGTAAAAAGTTATAAACAGTCAAATGTGCATCAATGGGTAAATGGACAATTATAGTCAAAGTATAGTCAAGCAATGGAATATAGACAGCAAGAAAAATTAATAAATTATGTAATAACATGGATGAGTAATAATTGTTTGTACTGCTTGTGTGTGGTAAGGTGGCAAGGAGAAGAGAGAGAAGACAAACATCCACTTCAGAACGGTGGTTACCTGGGAAGGAGGAGTGAGGCCAGGGAAATGTGAAGGGGGATGACAGGACACTACAAAGGTAACAATTTACTTTTCCTTAAACTAAGAGGTGGGAATTGAAGTGGATCTCCATTATATGATTACTCTGTATAGCTTTCACCTGTTTTATTAGTCTTTTGTGACCATCCCATATTTAGTAAAAATATTTTAAATGATTTTGAAAAGATTAATTGGATGATTTGAGACCTCAGCAAGAGGAACTAAGAGAGATTTAAAGAAAAAACAGTTCATACTTGAATTTAAATTCTGCTTGCCTAATTTGGTGACTGCTTTTCCAGGCACACGGCAGATTTGTGAAGTCAAGTCCATGCATTTCTTTGGCCAGGGTTGCTGTTACTGCCACAGTCATGGTGATTCTGCCTGTGTTTACCACGCCTGGGCTTAATGTCATCCTTTGGAACTAACTTTTTTTTTTTTTTTTTTTTTTTTTTTTTTAAGTTAGTGAGAGAGAGAGACAGAGAGAAAGGTCTTCCTTCCGTTGGTTCACCCCCCAAATGGCCACCAGGGCCAGTGCGCTGCACCGATCCGAAGCCAGGAGCCAGGTGCTTCTTCCTGGTCTCCCATGCAGGTGCAGGGGCCCGAGCACTTGGGCCATCTTTCACTGCACTCCCGGGCCACAGCAGAGAGCTGGAGTGGAAGAGGAGCAATCGGGACTAGAACCCAGCGCCCATATAGGATGTTGGCAACACAGGCAGAGGATTAACCAAGCGAGCCACTGCGCCGGCCCAGGAACTAAGTTTCTGACAAATCAGAGTCAAATTAGAGCAGACTGAAATGAAAGTTTGGGAAAGAGTTACAGTATAAATGAATGACTGAAACAGTCACCAGATAGTTTTCTTTTCAATCTGAGGGAGAGAGAGAGAGAGTGCGCACAAGCTCCCACTCGCTGGTTCATTCCTCAAATGCCTGTGATGGCTGGGTGTGGGATGGGCCAAAGCTCAGAGGCAGCTGGGAACTCAAGCTAGATCTCCCACGTGGCTAGCAGGGATCCAAGTACTTGAGCCATCACAGCTGCCACCCATGGTCTGCACTAGCAGGAAGCTGGAACTGGGAGGTGGCACCAGATATCAAACCCAGGAAAACTCAGATAATGAGACAGGGGCATCTTAACCACTGGCCTAAATCCCTGTCCCTCACAAGACATTCCTTTTTTTTTTTTTTTTTTTTGACAGGCAGAGTGGACAGTGAGAGAGAGAGAAAGGTCTTCCTTTGCTGTTGGTTCACCCTCCAATGGCCGCCGCGGCCGGCGCGTTGCGGCCGGCGCACCGCGCTGATCCGATGGCAGGAGCCAGGAGCCAGGTGCTTTTCCTGGTCTCCCATGGGGTGCAGGGCCCAAGCACCTGGGCCATCCTCCACTGCACTCCCTGGCCACAGCAGAGAGCTGGCCTGGAAGAGGGGCAACCGGGACAGAATCCGGTGCCCCGACCGGGACTAGAACCCGGTGTGCCGGCGCCGCAAGGCGGAGGATTAGCCTAGTGAGCCGCGGCACCGGCCTAAAATAGGTAATTTTTTAAAAAGATTTCTTTATTTATTTGAAAGGCAGAGGCAGAGAGAGAGAGAGAGAGAGAGAGGTCTTTCATCCACTGGTTCACTCCCCAAATGACTGCAACAGCCAGAGCTGATCCAAAGCCAGGAGTCAGGAGCTTCTTCTGGGTCTCCCATAGGGGTGCAGGGGCCCAAGGACTTGGGCCATCTTCTACTGCTTTCCCAGACCATAGCAGAGAGCTGGATCGGAAGAGGAGCAGCCGGGACTAGAACAGGCGCCCATATGGGATGCCAGCACTTCAGGCCAGGGCTTTAACCTGCTATGCCACAGCGCAGGCCCCGATAATGTACCCTTTCTAACAAAAGGTATAATATAAATGGCAAATTTATATACATATAGTCTTTCTGTATGTATTTCTGGCACAAAGAAATGGGAAGTTTCAGAATAGCAGTGACTCTGATCCTTAAAATATTTTTTGATATTTAAATCTTTTGCATGTAAACAGGGCAATATGTAACATCTGGAACTTTTTTTGGGGGGTGAAATTTTATTTATTTATATGAAAGGCAGAGTTACAAAGAGAGAAGGACACACACACACACAGAGAGAGAGAGAGAGAGAGAGAGAGAGAGCTCTCCCATCCACTGGTTTACTTCCCAAATGGCTGCAACGGCCAGAGCTGGGCCAGGCTGAAGCCAGGAGCCAGGAGCTTCTTCCGGGTCTCCCATGTGGTGCAGGGGCCCAAGCACTTGGGCCATTTTATGCTGCTTGCCCAGGTGCATTAGCAGGGAGCTGGATTGGAAGTGGAGCAGCCAGGTCTCGAACCATCCTCCATATGGGATGCTGTGGTCAGAGGCAGCAGCTTTACCCACTACACCCCAATGCCGGCCCCACATCTGGAACTTTAACTGCTGAAACAAATGACTTCATCTCTCTGGGTCCAAATACAGGCTACACCATAAAGTATGACAAGATCTGAACTTATTCAGACCTTCATAAATCTTTTAAAAACACCCATGTTACTAATAATATTTATTAAAGAGCTATTACTCTTAGAGTGGACAATTTGGTATATTAATCAATCCACTCATTTATCATTATCTAGTGAGTGAAATACTATGTGTGTAACAAGTGTAAATGGCTGGCACAAAAGACACAGAAACTAAGAAGAAAAATTTACTGTCCACTAAACAATAGACTCACTGGGGACCCAGGCATGTGTCATGCAATCGTTATTCACAGCACAAGGCAGTACAGGAATTAAATACCCAAATGAGCCTAAGACACCAGAGTGGTTAGCTACAACTCTGTGGAAGGCTTGACCTTGAAAGAGAAGCAGTGTGTAGGAGTGTGAAAGGACAAAAGGAAGGCAATTCAATCCAGAACCTCACAAAGATCTGTGATCAGAGATGCTCATACTGAGAATACAGTTGTCCTTTGCTACACTCAGGGGACTGATCCCAGGACAGCCCTCCACCTCTCCAACAATATAAAAACCTGAGGACAAATGGCATAGTATTTGCATAGAACCTATGCACACCCTCCTATATGCTTTAAATACCTCTAGAGTACTTACAACACCTAACACAATGTAGATGCCATGTAACTCACTGTTACTGTACTGTTTAGGGTATAATTATGCTCTGAAAAAAGTCTCTGCATGCTCAGTACACACACAGTTTTTTTTCCCCCAAATATTTTTTTTTTATTTTTTTATTTTTATTTTTATTTATTTATTTTTTTTTTTGACAGGCAGAGTGGACAGTGAGAGAGAGACAGAGAGAAAGGTCTTCCTTTGCCGTTGGTTCACCCTCCAATGGCCGCCGCTGCAGCCGGTGCACCGCGCTGATCCGATGGCAGGAGCCAGGATCCAGGTGCTTTTCCTGGTCTCCCATGGGGTGCAGGGCCCAAGCACCTGGGCCATCCTCCACTGCACTCCCTGGCCATAGCAGAGAGCTGGCCTGGAAGAGGGGCAACCGGGACAGAATCCGGCGCCCCAACCGGGACTAGAACCCGGTGTGCCGGCGCCGCAAGGTGGAGGATTAGCCTATTGAGCCACGGCGCCGGCCCCCCCAAATATTTTTGATGCAATGTTTGCTGAATCTGCTGATGCAGAACCTGTGGATGAGCAAGGCCAACTGCACTACAGAAGCAGGAGTAAAACAGGCTCAGATGGTGAAGGCCTGGGCCATTCTGACAGGTGAGGGGGGGTGATGCGGCAGGAAGATCAGGATGAATGTGGATGACAAAGCCACAGGAGGGGCTGGTGCTGTGGTGTAGTGGGTAAAGCTGACGCCTTCAGTGCCGGCATCCCATATGGGCACCAGGTTGAGTCCCGGCTGCTCTACTACCAATCCAGCTCTCTGCTATGGCCTAGGAAAGCAGTAGAGGATGGCCCAAGTCCTTGGGCCCCTGCACCCGTGTGGGAGACCTGGAAGAAGCTCCTGGCTCCTGGCTTTGGATCAGCGCAGCTCTGGCTGTTACAGCTAAGTGGGGAGTGAACCAGTGGATGGAAGGTCTCTCTCTCTCTCTCTCTCTGTAACTCTGCCTTTCAAATAAATAAATAAATAAATCTTTTTTTTTTAAAAACCCACAGGAGGTTTCTGAGAGGCCTGCAGCAGGATGCACTCACTGCCTCAGAAGACTAACCAACCCAGAGAGGCAGGGAAGACACAGGGAAGCAAGGACGCAGCTGCTGGGGCTTCTGTGGCCTGCATGACCAGGGGCTCTGAAAGGGAGAAGGTATAGAGGCACCGGAGCAATGATTAGGCTCTCTGTGACTGCCTGCCAGCCTTGCTGTTCTTCTCTCCCTCTTCTACCACATCCTTCATGTCCCTGCTAAATTCCTTTTTAAATACTGGTTTCAAAATGCTTCCCTATTGCTTCTTAAATGCCATTGTGTTCTGATCAACCACCCTTAAAGTTCAGGTCCCACCTTAGAGCACCACTGCTCAAAAACGAAAACTCAATCCCTCAGTCCTAGTGCTGCTCCACCATTTTACCAGAGCAAGTCTAACCTCTTCCTCGGCATTGAAGACCACGTGCAATCCCAGCTGCGCTGCACTAGTCACCCGTCCACCTGCACAACACGTAGTGACTGCCCTCATGAACCCTGGACACTCCCTGAACCCTGCTCCACAGCTCGCTCAGGATGCTTCTCAACTTTCTGATCCAATCAACAATCCCACCAAGTACTTGCTTATTCCTTTCTAAATAACTCTGTATTTCGTTCTGCACAATGTTGTTTTTTGTTTTTAAAGACTTATTTATTTGAAAGTCAGAATTGGAGAGAGAGAGAGAGAGAGGTCTTCCATCTACTGGTTCACTCCCCAAGGGGCCACAATGGCCAAGGCTGGGCCAGGCCATAGCCTGGTCTGCCACCCACATGGATGGCAGGGACCTTAGTGCTTGGGCCATCTTCTGCTGCTTTCTCAGGCCGTTAGCAAGAAGCTGGATTTGAAATAGAGCAGCTGGGACACAAACCAGTGCCTGTTTGGGATGCTGGCATCAAAGGCAGGGGTTTTACCTGCTATGCCACAACGCTGGCCCTGTTGCACATACTCTTGTCTAGGGCTCTCCTTTTAGAGCTGTTGAAAGCAATTTCCTTTCAAGAAACATTTGTAGAAATAAACTGACCATAGGAATAAAACAAAAGGAGGAATATGAAGTAACCATATCACTGTTTTTTTGATTTCTCACTGTTCAAAACATGATACCTGAGTTTGCTTTGTGGTTTCAAACCCCCAGTGGAAGCACTCAGCAGCCTGGTGCTCCCAAAGCCCAGAGATGGCGGCCTGCTCAGTGACTCCAGAGATGGACTCTTTCGGAGGTAAGGGTCCGGCTTCAGGTCCTCAGCCCTTCCCTTCAGAAGATCTGTGAGAACAATAGCATAATCACTATCCCTGGAGAAATTTCATAGGTCATGAGACTTCATCTCAAGTACAATACTATTTTCAAGTTCACACACACACACACACACACATGCACACACACAGACTATTTGATGGCTTCTGGAGTAATAAAAATGCAAATAAGGACCTGGTGTTTTCTAAAAAGCGTTCTCCAGGCAGGATGCAGCACTTAATTTATAGACCCCAGTGCCGAGTCAGTCCCTTGTTCAGAAATTACGACACATTTCAAGACAGCATCGTCAGAGCATTAAGTCAGCCATGTGCCCTTCTGAGAGCTTTGTGCAGCTGCACAGTTCACATGTCCATGGAGCCGTCCTCACCCCAAGTGACACTCTTTGCTTGAATCAATGGGCATCAGAGTGAGTGAGCTGGCAGGAAAATGCCTCGTGTGATTATCCACTCACAGCTGGTCGGAGGGGACCCAAGAATGCCTACTGCTTTACAAGGGGAAAAAGCCAGTGCGATCACAGAGCCTGGCTCGCTAAAAAGTAAGTAAAAAATAATTCTTTCAAGGCTCCTTCCTGCTATCAGATTAGTCCGAATCAAAACAGATCACGAAACAAAATGAACCCTCCAGAAGATATTTATTTCTTAAAGGACCAGAAAGTACAGATCAGGAGAAAACTGAAGCTCAGGGAAGTGATTTGTTCAAATACAACAGGCCAGTGACTGGGGCTAAGCCCACGGCCATAGGCTTGCTCCCTATGACCCACGATAGTCACTAGTCACGGAAGAAAACATTACTTCTAGAGCTAACAGCCATCAATTATGGGTAGTAAAGTTGGGAGTGAGGACAATTAGCTCTAAATAGCAGAGAAAAACAGTGTTTTCAACACTAAAGAGAACAACAAAAACAGCACATTAATTCCTATTTCTGCAGTTTTCTGATGACCTCAATGTTGACAAGCAATTACAGGAAACTGTTGGAAGCAAGCAATTTTCACTTTGTAATCCTTTCTTTATTATAGTAAATAGAATCATCCCAGTAGACAGGTGCCTGTGGGTGCCGGGGCAGGGTTGTCAATGAACTATTTACTTCACAGTCAAGGCTGTTGTGGTCTCAACTTCAGTGTTTATCTTGTTAATTAAAAGAATGGTTTCTCTACACAATAGGACACTTTAGAGCTGGTGGAATAGAGAGGACAGGACAGGAGGATGATCAAAAGCTCACCCAATATACTTAAAAATAGTTAAAATAAATTTTATGCTGTGTGTTTTTTTTTACCACAATTTAAAAAGAAATTTCACCCTCCACTATACATACAATGACGTTAACCCCTACTTCAGCCCACAGAGCAGCTGAGGTGGGATTTCAATATTGTCTTGGTCTCCTCACTCCACTTCTGGTAAAGCGGTGCTGAGGTTTGGTCTCCCAGACCTTAAACTCTCGTGTGTCTCCTCCTCCACCAACCCCTTGCATTTTTTCCCCTATTCTTCTTTTTTTTTTTTTATCTTTTATTTAATGAATATAAATTTCCAAAGTACGACTCATGGGTTACAATGGCCCCCCCCCCCCATTCTTCTGATCTCAGGAGAATTCCCTTCTTTCTAGAAGTCATTATTAGAATTTAAAACTCTGTATAAAATTTTATCACCTATTTATGAAGCCCCTAATCAGAGCAATTGCCAGCCTCTTTATCAAAAGGCAACTTGATAGAAAGAATTCGGAAACATCCTGGTCCCTGATGTATTCAAAATCAATGTGGCCTTTAGTCAATCACTTCACCTCTACAGGGTTTGAATTGCTCACATGTAAAATCAGGGGAATGGGCCAAGATCATCTTTAAATCCTCAATGTCAGTGTTTACATAAATCTAAAATTCTTATTAATTCCACAAAAAATCGAAGATTCAGAAGAAAAACTTAGCTCACAGAAACAGTAAGAACAAGCCTGGGGGCCAGCACTATGGCAGAGTGGGTTAACCTACCGCCAGCAGCACAGCTATCCCCTATGGGCAGCAATTTGAGTCCCAGCTGTTCCACCTCCCATCCAGCTCCCTGCTGATGTGCCTGGGAAAAGCAGTGGAAGATAGACCAAGTGCTTGCGCCCTGCAGCCACATGGGAGACAAGGATGAAGCTCCTGGTTCCTGGCTTCAGCCTGGCTCAGTCCCAGCCTTTGTGGCCATTTGAGGAGTGAATCAGAGGATGAAAGGTCTTGCTTGTTATCTTTTTTTAACAAAGATTTATTTTTTTATTTATTTGAAAGGCAGATTACCAGAGAGAGAGACAGAGAGAGAGAGAGACAGAGAGGTCATCCTTCTGCTGGATCTCCCTCTCTCTCTGTGTGTCTCTCCCTGTCTCTAACTCTTCCTTTCAAATAAACAAAAATAACTTAAAAAAAGAGACAAATCTGCTTTGTGATCTAGAATTCTGCCTTTTGTCCTTCCTACAGGATCTGGCAAACAGTTCATTTAGTGTTCTTTTTGTTGTTTGTGTTTCCTAACAGTGACCACAGATATACACCTAATTCCTAAGGCACATATTCTGAACTGCCTTAACATCCTCCTGTGCTGAAAGTGCTGTTCTCTTTTTTCTGGAAACAGGAGCTGGTTCAGTGGGTGACAGTGGATAGGGTGATAAAAGAAGATGCTGCCATAACACTCACTGCATGACCAGATTTTAAGATTTAAAAAAAAAATTATTGAAAAGGCAGCAAGAGAGAAAGAGAGGTGGCAGGGGGAGGGGGAGAGGGAGAGAGAAATCTTCCGTCTGCTGGTTCACTCCCCAAATGGCTGCAACCCTGGCCTAGCCCCAGTGGAAACCAGATGCCTAGAACCCCATCTGGGTCTCCCACATGAGTGGCAGGAGCCCAAGCACTTGGGCTGTCTTCCACTGCTTTTCCAGGCAAATCAGGAGGGTAAGGGACAGAAGCAGAACAGCTGGGACTTGAACAGGTGCTCTGACATGGGATGCCAGTGTCGCGGGCGGCAGCTTAACCTGCTGCGCCAAAGTGCTGACCTTCTAAGGGCTCTGAATGTGTTACCTTGATCCTTGCCACAGTCCTGTGAGGTGTACAGCACTACTGCTGTTTCAGAGGTGAGGAACTGAAGCACGGAAAGGTGGAGTCACAGGGCCAAAGTTGGCTGTGAGTGGCAGTGCTACAGCAATCAGTCCCAGTCCTATAACCCCGCTAACAGCTACGCACACAAGCCACCAGCAGGAGGCGCAGCACAATGAGAATGTGACATGAAGAGTGCCCACTGCAACCCCCACTTCGAGTATTTGGATTTTCTTTTAAATATGATATAACAACAGAAGAGGGTTACACACAAAGACAAGCATATCTTTAAAAAGGCACATTTTTAATTAATTATTTTTTAAAAATTTTAAACTTAAATTTGAGAGGCAGAGAAGGAGACATACAGATAATATTCCCATCTATTGGTTCACTCCCCAAATGCCAACAATTGGCTCAGCCCAGGTCAAAACCAGGAACCGGAAACTTAATCTGGGTCTCCTGGGTGGGTGGCAGGAACCCAACCACTTGAGCCATCATGTGCTGCTTCCTAGCGTCTGCAATGGCAGGAACCTGGAATCAGGAGCCAGACCAGGAACTGAACCCAGGCATTCAGATGCAGGACATGGGCTCACGAACCTGACTAATCGCCCTCCTCCTGGAGGCATATTTTAAGAATCATGAAAGTAACAGACAAATTCAAAATAAAATACAATTTTTTCTTAAAATAGCTGTTTCTTTTAAAGATTAGTACATATTCTTGAGATTCAGTTAAAACTAAATGACCAAGTTTGGTATCTCTCCGTGATCCCCACACACAGCACTAAGTGCAGGTTGCAAGAGACACTTGGTTTTCTCATTGGCTGCACTCCTGGATCTAACCTACGTAATCTTTACATTTAGATTGAAATGGCTTAGAATAAATGCCACCAATTATTTTTCAAAGCTTAGTTTTATGCACGGAAAAGAAAAGTCAGCTCCCCACCCACAGAAGTATTGCAGGTTTTAGGTAATCTACCTGAGAGTGGAAGGTCTGGAAGGTCCAGGCGCTGAGCAACTCCTTTGCTGGCTGACCGTACACTGCTGTAAGTCGAATGCCTCTATAAAAACCAAGGGATACACCAGCACAGGTGAGCTTGTGATATTGAGAACAGCATAAACACAGGTGTGTGTGTGTGTGTAGAATAGTGTGCACACATGTACTCATGCAATAGTCCTTTAAGCACATTAGAATCATCAGAGAGAGAGCTTTTAAAATAATTTATTTACCTAATCCTCCACCTTGCGGCGCCGGCACACCGGGTTCTAGTCCCGGTTGGGGCGCCGGATTCTGTCCCGGTTGCCCCTCTTCCAGGCCAGCTCTCTGCTATGGCCAGGGAGTGCAGTGGAGGATGGCCCAGGTGCTTGGGCCCTGCACCCCATGGGAGACCAGGAAAAGCACCTGGCTCCTGGCTCCTGCCAGGATCAGCGCGGTGCGCCGGCTGCAGCGGCGGCCATTGGAGGGTGAACCAACGGCAAAAGGAAGACCTTTCTCTCTCTATCTCTCTCTCTCACTGTCCACTCTGCCTGTCAAAAAAAAAAAAAAAAAAAAAATAATTTATTTACTCGAATAAGTAATCAATGCAATCCTCAAAGGGAACAAAAGGGGAAGTGGTAAAAAGAAAGTCTTCCTTTCACCTCTCATCATCCATTTTTTCTGCCCAGAGATAATTTACTAATCTGCCTTGGGAAAAGCATAGTCTATGTATTCAAGGACCTGTGCAAAAATCCCGTTTTTCGTTCTTGTTTATTTTTTAAAAATGTATTTGAAAGGCAGAGAGAGACAGAGACAGATAGAAATCTCCCATCCACTGTTTTATTCCCCAAATGCCTGCAACAAGTGGAGCCCTGGGCCAGGCTGAAACCAGGAGCCTGGAACTCCATCTGGATCTCCCTTGCGGGTGGCAGGGACGCAAGTACTTGGGCCATCATCCGCTGCCTCCCAGGCTGTGCATTAGCAGGAAGCTGAAACTGGGGGCAGAGCTGGGACACGAACCCATGCATTCTGATATGGGATGTGGGCATCCCAAGTAACATCTTAACTGTTAGGCCAACTCCCACCCCTGTTTCACCAAGATTCTGCTCAGGATTTTTGGATGGAAGTTCTTGAGAGACACTGACCTTTATTTTTTTTTTCATTATTTATTTCATTTATTTGAAAGGTATAGACAGAGAGAGAGACAGACTGACTTTTAATTTCCTGTCTTTTAATGTCTACCAGAATTAGGTATCAAAGTTATGCTGTGCCCTTAAAATAAAGGTTTATTTCTTTTCTAGTGTTTTCCTAGTTTCTGTATGAATTTATGCAAGATTGATGTTTCTTCCTTAAATGTCTGGGAGATTTTACCATGAAGCCATCTGGGTCTGACATTTCCTTTGAGGAAAAGATTTAAATTATATACTACTAAGATTTTCTACTTTTTCTTATGTTAGTTCAGTTACATTTTTTAACTTTTTTTTTTTTTTTTTTGACAGGCAGAGTTAGACAGTGAGAGAGAGAGAGAGAGAGAGAGACAGACAGACAGAAAGGTCTTCCTTTTCCGTTGGTTCACCCACCAGTGGCCTGGCCGCTTTACGGCTGGTGTGCTGCGGCCGGAACCCTGCGCCGATCCAAAGCCAGGAGCCAGGCACCTCCTCCTGGTCTCCCATGCAGGTGCAGGACCTAAGGACTTGGGCCATTCTTCACTGCCTTCCTGGGCCACAGCAGAGAGCTGGACTGGAAGAGGAGCAACTGGGACTAGAACCCGGGGTGCCGGCGCCGCAGGCAGAGGGTTAGCCAAGTGAGCCGTGGCATTAGCCAGTTCAGTTACATTTTAAAAAATATTTTTACCATTTCATTAACATTTTAAAATTTATTAACACATGGAGCAGGTATCATGGTAAG
Source organism: Oryctolagus cuniculus (assembly GCF_051225735.1). Lineage (NCBI taxonomy): Eukaryota > Metazoa > Chordata > Mammalia > Lagomorpha > Leporidae > Oryctolagus > Oryctolagus cuniculus. Next base: position 60,171,216 of record NC_142883.1, read on the forward strand.
TGGGATGGGCCAGGGCTTGCAATGCCAGCATCCAAAAACCAGCAACCCAAAATGCAGTGCCTGGACCAACCCTGGCTGTTGTGGGCACTTGGGGAATGAGCCAGCAGATGAAGGATCTCCCTTCTCTGTCACTCTGCCTTTCCAATAAGTAAATAAATGAAATATTTAAACAATTATTAGCACAAAGAACAAAAATTATTAGCACAAAAAATTCTACCATCACTTTAATGCCTATGAGATCTTAAAAAATTATTGATAGACATAGTTTACACCCTCCTTTTTCTTTGGTGCAGTCTTGTCAGAGGTTCATCAATTTCATTAGTCTTTTTTTTAATATTTTTAAAAATTTATTTATTTGAGAGGTAGAGTTACAGATAGTAAGAGGGAGAGACAGAGAGAAAGGTCTTCATTCTGCTGGTTTACTCCCCAAATGGCCACAATGGCCAGAGCTGCGTCAACCCAAAGCCAGGAGCCAGGAGCTTCTTGCAGGTCTCCCACATGGATTCAGGGGCTCAAGGACTTAGGCCGTCTTCTATTGCTTTCCCAGGCCACAGCAGGGAGCTGGATCGGAAGTGCAGCAGCCGGGATTCTAACCAGCGCCCATATGGAATGCCAGCACTGCAGACAGCGGCTTTACCCCCTATGCCATAGCACCAGCTCCTTAGTTATTTTAAAGTTACAGAATTTCCAGCTGGCGCCGCGGCTCACTAGGCTAATCCTCCGTCTGTGGTGCCAGCACACCAGGTTCTAGTCCCAGTCAGGGTGCTAGATTCTGTCCCGGTTGCCCCTCTTCCAGGCCAGCTCTCTGCTGTGGCCAGGGAGTGCAGTGGAGGATGGCCCAGGTCTTTAGGCCCTGCACCCGCATGGGAGACCAGGAGGAGGCTCCTGGCTTCAGATCAGCGCAGTGTACCCACCACAGCGGCCACTGGGGGGTGAACCAACGGCAAAGGAAGACCTTTCTCTCTCTCTCTCTCTCTCTCTCTCTCTCTCACTGTCCACTCTACCTGTAAAAAAAAAAAAAAAAAAAAAAGGTTACAGAATTTCTATTGGATTTGTAAAATAGATTGCAGTTTACTGATGAAATTATCTACCTTGTCATCTATTTTCTTGAATGTAAATTGATTTATTTAATGTACTAAAGTCTTTGTCTAATAATATCAATACCTGGATCTCTTATATCTATTTATAATGTCATTTTTCTCCATTTTTTTTGTCATTTGTTATTATCTACTTGTGCGTCAGATTTTTTTTTAATTGACTACAATGTGCCTGAAAAACTCCAGACGTAAGTTGAGGTTCTAATAATGGAATCTTCCTCCAGAGAGTATTTCTTCTGCTTTGGGAAGGCAATTAAGATAGAGGAACATCATCTAAAACCAAGCAAACATTGCTATGGGTTTTACGAAGGAAGTAATAAAAGTCTTCTTTAAGATATTAAGGGAAGGGCTGGCATTATGGCACAGCAGGTTAAGTCACAGGTTGTAATGCTGTATCCCATATGGGAGTGCCAGTTGGAGTCCTGGTTGCTTTGCTACTGATTCAGCTTCCTGCTACTGTACCTAGGAAGGAAGTGAAAGATGGCCTAAGACTTGGGCCCTGGGCAGCCATGTGGGAGACCTGGATGGAGTTCCTGGTTTCAGCCTGGTTCAGTCCTGGCTATTGTAGCCATCTGAGGAGTGAACAAGTGAATGGAATACCTGCTCCACTTCTTTTCTTTTCTTTTTTTAAAGATTTATTTATTTATTTGAAAGTCAGAACCACACAGAGAGAGAAGAAGCAGAAAGAGAGAGAAAGAGAGAGAGAGAGAGAGAGAGAGAGAGAGAGGTCTTCCATCTGATGGTTCACTCCCCAGTTGGCCGCAATGGTTGGAGCTGCACCAATCCGAAGCCAGGAGCCAGGAGTCTCCTCCGGGTCTCCCTCTCCAGTGCAAGGGCCCAAGGAGTTGTGTTGTCCTCTATTGCTTTCCTAGGCGATAGCAGAGAGCTGGATTGGAAGTGGAGCAGCCAGGCCTCAAACCGGAGCCCATATGGGATGCCGGTGCTTCAGGCCAGGATATTAACCCACTGCACCACAGTGCCGGCTCCCCAGGCTGCTCCACTTCTGATCCAGCACCCTGCTAATGGCCTGGGAAACCAGCAGAAGATGGCCCAAGTGCTTGGGCCCCAGCACCCACATGGGAGACCCAGAAGAAGCTCCTGGCTCCTGGCTTCAGAATGGCCCAGCTCTGACCGTTGTGGGCATTTGGGAAGTGAAGCCAGTGGATGGAAGACCTCTCTCTCTGTCTCTCCCTCTCTCTAACTCTGCCTCTCAAATAAATAAATAAATCTTTAAATAAATAAACAAACAAAAAACCATAAACACATACTCAATTCTGAGTACACACTACTGAAATACATGAATACTGGATACTTCAGATCAGCACTGTTCAATCAATACTTCCTCACTCAGCAAATGACCTTTAACACTTGAGTTCCATTTAGGGAAGTAAATTCATAATGCCATAAACCAAACTGTTCCTGCCTTTCTTTAGTGGTCACATTCTGACATTATCCCTCATGGGATCAAATCTCTTCCTCCAGAGTGTTACCTTAGGATTAAAACTTTGTCCTTTAATTTATGTTTGATAGCATACCTCTATAAGTTGTCATCAGTGTGTCATCTCCAGTCATTTAATTAGAATGAAAAAGTGGTTTTTCTCAAGTATGGAGATAAAAATCTCAAAATGCACATGATATAAACAACCTTAGAAATAATTTAATACAAACTCTTACAGATAAGAAACTGGAAGTCCAAAAGGGAAAATATTTTTGGTATATGACTCTTTTAAAAATATATTAAGGGGGCCGGCGCTGCGGCTCACTAGGCTAATCCTCCGCCTTGCGGCGCTGGCACACCGGGTTCTAGTCCCAGTCGGGGCGCCAGATTCTGTCCCGGTTGCCCCTCCTCCAGGCCAGCTCTCTGCTGTGGCCAGGGAGTGCAGTGGAGGATGGCCCAAGTGCTTGGGCCCTGCACCCCATGGGAGACCAGGAGAAGCACCTGGCTCCTGCCATCGGATCAGCGTGGTGCGCCAGCCGCGGCGACCATTAGAGGGTGAACCAACGGAAAAGGAAGACCTTTCTCTCTGTCTCTCTCACTGTCTACTCTGCCTGTCAAAAAAAATAATATATATATGTGTGTATATATATATATATATATATTAAGGGAGACTATTTTAAAATCTAATAAAGAGGGGCAGCACTGTGGCATAGCAGGTAAAGCCACTGCCTGCAGTGCCAGCATCCCATATTGGTGCCGGTTCATGCCCCGGCTGCTCCACTTCGGATCCAGCTCTCTGCTGTGGCCTGGGAAAGCAGTAGAAGATGGCCCAAGTCCTTAATCCCTGCATCCAGATGGGAGACCTGGAAGAAACTCCTGGCTCCTGGCTTTGGATTGGTGCAGCCTTGGTCATTGTGGCCGTCTGGTGAGTGAACCAGCAGATGGAAGGCCTCTCTCTTTCTCTCTCTCTCCCTTTCTCTCTTTCTCTTTGCCTCTGCCTCTCTGTAACTGTCTTTCAAATAAATAAATCAAGCTTTAAAAAAATCTAATAGAGAATATTTTAAAATCTAAAAGACATTCTAATGCAGGGAACAAAAATCCTTAAAGCTATAAAGGAAAACACTGAACACAAAAATGCACATTTTTTTCTTTAGTAAACTTTGAACAAAGTTAAAACAAAAAAATAGTATCAACACTTATAAAACAAATGTTTAGAAAAAGCACACTACATTTTACAAGTAAGAAAAAGACTATATTTTACAGCTTAAAAGAAAAATGAGTGAAGTATCATAAGCGATCAAACACATACATACACAGAGAGAATGGCCTGTGGACATATGAAGTGCTTAACCTTACTGCTGAAGAAAGTAAAACAAGGTATCATTGTTCACTTACTCAAATCCTTAACATTTACAAAGGATGTCAAAATTCTGGGAAAATGGCACTTGATATACAGTGAGTAGAGTATAAATTGAAGGGCAATGCATATAATCAAGCTTTTCCAATGTGTCACAACAGAGGAAATGCATTTTCTTTTCTAGTAATGCATTTTCCATTTCTAGGAATCAATTTGTGTCAGATCTTGGGACTTGCTCATGCGAGTCCATTCTAGTCTCTGTGGGGTGATTTACTGGAAAGCAAAGAATCTATTTTTCCAAACGCCTTGAAAGCTTGGGTTCACTGGGGCCGGTGCCGTGGCGCACTAGGTTAATCCTCCGCCTGAGGCACCGGCATCCCATATGGGTGCTGGTTCTAATCCCGGCTGCTCCTCTTCCAGTCCAGCTCTCTGCTGTGGCCTGGGATAGCAGTGGAGGATGGCCCAAGTGCTTGGGCCCCTGCACCCACATGGGAGACCTGGAGAAAGCTCCTGGATCCTGGCTTCAGATCAGTGCAGTTCCAGCCATTGTGGCCATTTGGGGAGTGAACCAATAGAGGGAAGACCTTTCCCTGTCTCTCTCTCACTGTTTGTAACTCTACCTGTCAAATAAATAAATCAAAAACCAAAAAAAAAAAAAAAAAAAAAAAAAAAAAAAAGCAGCTTGGTTCACCAAGCGACGTCACTTCTGTCAACTGGGCCCATTCTTGGAAGATCTAGAATGTGCAAGGGAGGACAGGTCTGCCCTTCTGCAGCTTGCTATGAAGGCATTTGGTCTGGGTATCTGTCACAGATTGCACCTCTGGCAGTGTGGTCTCAAAGCTGACTGTGGATCGTATAAGTGGTAGTCATGGGTAAGCATTTAGTTTCTGCTTCTGGTAGAAGTAGAATCTCTTAATGGGGCCAATTCTTTTATTTTTTTTTAAGATTTTATTTATTTATTTGAAAGAGCTTATCTATCTGGAGAGGGGGAGAGAGAGACAGAGACAGATCTTTTATCCACTGGTTTGCTCCCCAGATGGCAGCAACGACCAGGGTTGGGCCAGGCCGAAGCCAGGAGCTTCATCCTGGTCACCCACGTGGGCAGCAGGGGCCCAAGCACTTAGACCATCTTCTGCTGCTTTTCCCAGGAAGTTAGCAAGGAGCTGGACTGGAAGTGGAGCAGCCAGGACACAAACCAGAGCCCATAGGGATGCTGGCATCACAGTGTCTTTACTGACTATACCACAATGCCAGCCTCTTAATGGCTTGACTCTGAGGTATTCTGGGGACCTTTCCTGGAGCTCAGTGCAGACTACGGCCTTCTCCTCCAGTCCTTCCAGTGCCAAATCCCCTGCATTAAATTCCTCTCTGCTTAACTAGCTAGAGATTCCTGATTTTTCAAAATGAATTATGATGCACTTAGAAACAGCCCCATGGGTGGTCAAAAATTCATACAGGGACTTTCACTGTATTACAATAATCTAAATCCAAAAGAACCTAAATTCTGTCAATAGAAGAGTGACCAAATAAATACCTGCATAATAAGTAGGAACGAATTACTTTCTAAATACTTGATATTTAAAGACATCTCCGACATATCCCTTCATTTATTCAAGAAACATTTGTTGAATTTCTATTATGATATGACTATGTGCCAACAACCAGTGTTCTACACAAGAGATATAACAGTAAACAAAATAAACAAAAATCTCTGCCCTCATGGACTTATATTCCAAGGATAAAGTGCTGGAATAATGTGTAGTATAGTTCAGGTTATAAAACATTCTTTCTACACACACACAAACATGTGCATACAGGAAAACACTTGGAAGGATGCACAACAAACCACACACTGATTCTTTCTGGGGCACTTCTCATACCTGCATCGGAGAGACAGCAGCTGCTGGAGCAGTCCGCACTGGTATTCCGCTTAGGGGACTTCTGGGGGTCTTATGCACAGAAAGATTCTGCCCACCTCCACCTGTCAAGAAAAGACATTGGGACATACAGGTGTTCTGCTTCAAAATAGCAGATCCTAGTTCTTGACTAGTTCACGATGTTTAGTGAAACATTTACTCTATTTTTCTTTTCTCCTCTGGTTTAGGGTCAAATTAGGGAAGGGATGGCGGGAAGAGTTAGCTGGGAAAAGTGTAGGCCCTAGTCACAGAGAACCTGTGGAAAAGAGAAAGTGTGTATATGTGTGTGTATCTACGGGAGGAAGGAACAGGCAGGTTCTTGTACAAACGATTACTGTTGATTCATTTTCTACCCTCACAGACTGACTCACTAGGATTTCATATCTTTCAGTCTGTGTAGCCTAATCTTCAGCTGATTTCATGGCAGACTATTTTGACAGAGATAACCAGGTATATCCTAGGATTATCTAAGACTCTCATCTTCCAATATAGCTGCATGTTTGTTGTAGTCAAGGGAAGAAACATAATGTTATTATGGAGAGATGCACATTTTGTTTCTTCTATTTACTATATTACATGCGTCTTTCTCATATATGCAGATAAGTGTGACTAAAGGGGAGTCGTGAGTCCGTCAGACTGTTCCAGAAAAGGGTGGGAATGCACCAAGGGCAGGAGCGACAGAATTAGCACAAAAATTCACACATAAGGCCAGGCAGAACAGAGACTAACGGCAGAGTGTAAGGTGAGGATGGCTGGGGGAGATGGGGTCTGGCATTGTGACACAGTGGGGTAAGCCTCCACCTGTGATGCCTGCATTCCTGAATCAAGACCCAACTGTTCTGCTTTCAATCCAGAAAGCAGCCCTGCCACCCACATGGGAGACCTGGATGGAGTTCCAGGCACCTGCCAGGCCCAGCGCTGACTGTTGTGACCACTTGGAGAGTGAACTAGAGGATGGAAGATCAGCTCCTCTCTCTGTTTTTCTCTCCCTCTCTGTCACTCTTCCTTTCAAATAAATAAAAATAGATCTTTTTAAAAAAGAGAGAGCAAGAGAAAGAGTATGATTTTCAGAAGATTGAAGAAGGCAAATAGTAGTGACCTGAATGACTGTGAGAGGCAGAAAAGGAAGGTAGCAAGGCAAGAACTGGAGCTAGGGAAGAGGTAAAGACAGGGAGGAGGCCATAGACGTCTCACTTGTGAGGCAGACTTTCTATGGTACCTCCCTAAGCCTCAGGCCCTTGCACACAACACACACTGCACAGCACTGCACAGGGCGTGATCTCAAAGGAGCCCTTGAGGTCGCTCCAATGTGGGGGCACAGTGGGGTAGACAGTCCTGACATCTCGGGTCAAGCTCTGGAAGTGGAGTTTTGTTTACGGCAAAGTGTGACTAAATACCTGAGCGTCCCAAGTCAAACGACTTGATCAGTGACTTGACGGTGGTTGCAGACTCAGCAGGTGCTGGAGAAGTCCTGTTGACGTAGATGCCATGCCACCGGCCAGCCACGTCTGCCTCCGAGGGCTCTGGCTCTTCGTTCACTGGTCTGCACGGTAAAGAGCACATCAGACCCAGAAGGTGGAGGATGTCCCCACGTGGACACAAAGAAACGGAAGGAAACTGACGTGTAGAAAATGAACACAGCTAGAGGAGAATCCGAAATTTAAAATTCTATTTTTTGTATCAGTCTGGCATCTTGAAGAAATAATGTAGATAGAGAGCATGGTCTCCCAGGTTTTTAAGATGTTTTCTTGGGAAAATGGTCAGAAATAATATACGTATATTTAAAATGACTTGATGCTAGCCCTAAATAACATGTATATGAGTCTTCTCTGAAGACTTAAATACACACACACACACACACACGTACTGAGCTTTCTGTGAATGGTGAGTGCAAAGGACTTTGGGTTGTCAACGGGTGTTCCCAACCCATGCAGAATATGGAGGTTGGGAAGATGATGCCTCAGGAGTCCCCTGCAGCTGGGATTTCAGATGTAATTTATGTTCCACCAATCCCAAAGACTTGGGCAAGACCTGGGTGGGGCAGAGGTGGGCCACAGGGTGTCTCTATGCTGACACAGACTGCATCAGAGACACAACACTTCTGGTGCTGGTACTTGCAATCATTACTTCCCAGCCATGCAGGCAGCCTCTTCATCCTAAGGCTACCTTCATGGAGACAGAGGCAGCAGTTCCCTTGGTGCCCTAGGCAGGCATTGAGACTTTGGGAACTGTTCCTGGGAGCTCAGCCTAGAGACTGTTTCTTCAGCCCTCCCCACACTTCTGTAAGTCACTCAATACATTTCTGCCCAGAGCAACCAGAGTCAGTCCCCTCTACACAGCGGGGTCCTGAGTCATACACTGCTCTCTGTAAGCAGCAGTAGGGAACGGGACTCTAAAATTGCTCAGCAATTCCGAGCGAGTGGAGCTCCTGCTCTCCCCCACATTTCCTGCTATGTTCTTCATGTGGTTTCTAAATCTGAGCACAAACCCAGAGAAGAGTACTTTGAAGATAGCTCATTTGATTCAATCCTCTCATGCGTGGCTTCCCTATCCAGGGGACTTTGCATGTCATTTAATCTCCCTGTGAATGAACCAAGACAAAAACTTCCACTCTTCTAATTGCTAAATCACTGCTCCTTTTATTATATCATATTGCTGCAGCTGTTTTGCAGGATGACTAATTTATGAGAAGGCCTCAAACAGGCTATTTCTGGTAGTATATTTTAACAAGGTCAGAGGGAATTTAAAATATTTATTTACTGATCTTTTTGAAATTAATCTAGCTACCACAGTTGAATTGTTGAATTTGATTTAATTCTCTAAGCCCTGCATTCAACCTGAATACAATAAATTTAAGTGAAATACAATTTAAAATACTTAAACCACTCTGTCCTGCACTCCTGCCTCCATAAACCCCTTTCAAAAGCAAAAAAAAAAAAAAGTGAGTAAAACTCTGGGAAACCTATAAAGAATTTAGGAAACCATAGGGGTCCTTTTTTAATTTTAATTTTAATTTTTTTTTGACAGACAGAGTAGACAGTGAGAGAGAGAGAGATAGAAAGGTCTTCCTTTTCCGTTGGTTCACCCCCCAATGGCCGCTGCGGCTGGCACGCTGCTGCAGGCGCACCGAGCTGATCGAAAGCCAGAAGCCAGGTGCTTCTCCTGGTCTCCCATGCGGGTGCAGGGCCCAAGGACCTGGGCCATCCTCCACTGCACTCCCTGGCCACAGCAGAGAGCTGGATTGGAAGAGGGACAACCAGGACAGAATCCGGCGCCCTGACTGGGATTAGAACCTGGGGTGCTGGTGGAGGATTAGCCTATTGAGCCGCGGCGCCGGCCACAGGTCCTATTTTTTTTTTTAAATTGTTTTAAAAACTTACTGAAAGGAGATGGTTTTACTATTTTCCCCTTTGTGTTACACAATACAAAATCAGGGTAAATATGTAGAAAGAGAATGAGTCAGATTAGGTCTGGGCAGGAAAATAATTTCCTATTTCCGTCCCAGCCATTCTCAGGAAGCTCCTCAATAAACCAAATGGGCTTCTTCCATAAAAGTTCATTCAAATAACCTGGTACCAAAGGGCCTTCAAGGAAGGTGACGTTTAAAAATTAACTTTCGTGTCATTCCTTAACAATTTAGTAAGAAGCAAACGGAGAATGCTACATTCTGCTGAGGTATCCAAGTGTCTGTGTGATTCAAAACATCACATGATAATCAGGAAGGCTCAATCAGACTTCCTAAGAAAACAGCAAGGCAACAAGAATCAATATTCAGGACTCTTTCCTTCAGATATCCAAAGACAATATTTCAAACAATCATTCTGCTTGGCTGAACAGTAAAACAAAGTATGAGAAAACTCTGTTAGTTATTTAAGTGGATTAGAGAAATCTCCACCAAATTCCATAATAGCTATTTGCATGTGCTTGTGTACAAATGCGGTTTAAGAGGGATCCACAAAGCCTGACTTGACTAACCATAGAAAACAATTACTGAGAATGCTATTGGTTTTATTAGAACAGGTTTAGCATCCCTAATCAGAAAACCAAAACTTGAATTTGCTCTAAAATTGCTAGCTTTTTGAGCACCTACATGATACCACAAATGGAAAATCCCACACCTGACCCCAATGTGATGGGTCACCAGCAAAATGTAGGTGCACTAAAAATACTGTACAAAATCACCTTCAGGGGGCCGGCGCCGTGGCTCACTTAATCCTCTGCCTGCGGCGCCAGCATCCCATACAGGCGCTGGGTTCTAGTCCCGGTTGTTCCTCTTCCAGTCCAGCTCTCTGCTGTGGCCCGGGAGGGCAGTGGAGGATGACCCAAGTCCTTGGGCGCCTGCACCTGCATGGGAGACCAGGAGGAAGCATCTGGTTCCTGGCTTTGGATCGGTGCAGCGCACCGGCCATGCGGCCATTTGGGGAGTGAACCAACGGAAGGAAGACCTTTCTCTCTGTCTCTGTCTCTCCCTCTCACTGTCTAACTCTACCTGTCAAATAAAAAAAGAAAACTTTCTCCTCTAAGAAAAAATACAAAAAAAAAATCACCTTCAGGCTCTATCTATATATAAGGTGCACATGAAACACAAATGGATTTTATCTTTAGATTTGGGTCTTATCCTCAAGATGTCTTATTATGTATATGCAAATACTCCAAACCCAAAACCATTTTTGGTCCCAAGCAATGCAGATGAGCACTTCAATCAGAAAATAAGCTTGAAATTCCTGACACCAGCCTTAGAATTGTCTTAGAACAGTAACAGCCTCAGCAATAAATGGAGTTACTACATATCTTCCGTTCCAAGGCCAAATAAAGGATATTAAGAAAACTTAAGCCTATAGCCAGGTATTTTAGCAAAGTCATTAAATAAAGAAAAAAATGCAAGGTACCACATTGGTAAGAATTTCTTCAAGACTAGTTATTGCCTCTAAGGCTGATGTTAGGTTCTAAAGTCAACTTATTAAAAAAAAAAGCACACATGTAGTCAAATAAGCCTTGCAAATTCTTTAGGTCATCACAAAGTACAGTTTCCATGGTTTTGCAAGTACTAGTGTATGCAAACATACACTATTTCAGTAAGTTTAACACATTACCTTCCCCTATGGGCATCAAACAGTCTGCTCTTTATCTGAAATAGTAGCCACACTTAACAAAAAGAAGGCAAGTTTCCTATCTGTTCTCAGCATATAAAACTACAATAAGAATTAATAAATTCAGTAAACTGAATATGTATATGAAATGACTCCACTATACAGGGTATTTCAAAAGCCTGGGGAAAGTGGAATTGAAAGATAAATTTATTTTGGTGTAAAAGAACTATGAAATCCACACATATGAAAATTCTTCCAAAAAGTTCATGAAAATCCTGTTATAAAGAAACTGCATGGATTGCAAAATTTTGGGGCAAAATAAACTTTTACTTCCATTATTCCATGAGCATTTTGAAGTATTCTTGCATATGCCAAGCACTGTACAACATGTCTTAAGAAACTTTATTAAATTAAACTTCCCACAAAAATCTAATGTTAGTAACCCTTGTGTTAGGAGGAAAACTGGACAAAGCTCACAAGGTTTATAAATGGTGAGCCTTGGGTGCAAGTCCAGCTTTGTTTGGTAACACTACTTGCAATTTTTCTATAATACATCAGTGTTCTGTGAAAAGCACACAGGATTCCAAATACAATAATCATGCTGATGTTATTTATTATTGAAACTTACTATAGATTTAAGAAAAATTGCTACCAACACTTATTTTCAGTGCTGTCATCTTTATGCAATAATTTGCTCTTAGGACGTGGTGACCCATACCTGAGAATGATGGATGGCTGGAGACCAGATCGCCTGACGCATGAACACAGAGCTGGTGACACACACGCCCATCGGCAGGCAACAACAGTTCACCTCAACCATGGCAAGCAGTGCGTCACCTGCTCACTGGATGCTGGGCGTCTATGGCCTTTTATATGTCTAATATTGTAACTTAACACACATATCGGCAATGATCCATTGCATTCCTTGTTGGAATACAGAATGAGCTTCAGTAGTGTTGATTTTCTACAGCATTTACTTCATCAAGGTGCCACTTGGTGTTGCCATCTACTTTGACCCAAGTACAGGTGAGTTCCTGTACATTTTTTTTTCAGTACTCAAACATTAACTCCATTTGGGTAAGGACATATTATGCCACTTTTACCTTCACAAACAGCAAATTAAGATTTGTAAAGAGGACCACGTGCTCACAACCACCAGGCCTCCTTGAACAAGCCAGCACAGCCCAGCTCCAGGCTGACTCCTGATCACCTCCCTCTGCCGGTCTAGCTTTGGGACTACTGTCTTACCACCTGAAGTTGCGTCCCCTTTGTCTCTTGCCTCTGTGCCATTACTCATTCTATGACCTTACCTGGAATGTAACTTCCTTATCATACTTCTTAATGTTTTTCACAAAACATTTCTAAAAGAAGTTTGTCAATTAAAGAGATTATGACATATTCTGTCTCTTAGGTGTCACACAGTATCTTCTGATGTTCATTTTCACATTTCAACATAAAAATACATAGTAATAAAGACAAACAGAGCAAAACAAGAACTTGGACACAAGCATCCTAATCTCCAAATCCTAACAAGAAGAATCAAAGAGACAGTATTACATCAGCAATGGGAAGGAATCACGTGTACCACTTGGACTTTGAAGGATTTCTGCCACATAGAGAGTAGGTGGGGGAAAGTGGAAAGAAAATCCTAGAGACTTTCCTCTAATCCTCGTCCAAAGAAAACGCAGAAGGGGAAAACCCCACTGAAGTCTCATATTTTAGACGCCCAGGGCTAGAGAGGTGCATGAAGCCCAGAGAGCACGTAGCACATTCTTGCAGAGATCAGGAAAAGCCCTGGCTGGGTGGGGAGGGGTGGGTCACCCCAGACACACAGGGCAGCTCAGGAAGAGCCATTATATGGAATCACCAAGCAAAGGTAGACCCAGGACGCTGGCTCCCACATTTTGGTTTCACCAGAGAAGAAACTGGATGCAGATAAATTTCCTCTACTAGGTACCAACTCCTTCTGTACTCTCTTGGAGTTTCTGTGTCCCCAGTATCTGTATTACACATTGACCTTAAGGAGTTGTCCCTTCATTTAAGTATGAGAAGATTCTAAGCATCAGCCGTCACATCAGTGAATCCACATACAATGTACACTCACTGATCTCAAAGGTCAGGCCCTGACATGTGGTCACCTAAGCAAGAGTTGGTGATGGGCAAAAACATTCCCTGACTTATGAAAATGTTTCATAATATAAAAAGGATAATGGCACTTGAGAGAACTAACACTAGTAAATGTACAACAAAAAAAATAGAACTAGATCCTTGATAGCATCTACCTTAAAATTCAATAAAATAAAAAAAATGGGGCTGGCATTATGGTACGCAGTTTAAGCTGATGTCTGGGATGCCAGCATCTTATATCAGAGTGCTAGTTGAGTCCTGGTTATACTGCTTCTGATCCAGCTCCCTGGTAATGTGTCTGGGAAAGCAGTGTAAGATGGCCCAAGTGCTTGGACTCCTGCCATCCATGTGGGAGACTGGGATCCAGTTTCTGGCTTCAGGATGGCCCAGACCCAGCTGTTGTGGCCATCTGGAGAGTATACCAGTTGTCTCTCTACCTTTCAAATAAATAAAAATAAATCTTAAAAAAAAAAGAAAAAGTAGATGAAAGATGACATTTAAAACAAAAGGCTGATTTTAATAGACATATCAGCAATCTAACAATCTCATTATACATGTTGTAAGGTAGAATTCACTCAGAAACATAAGAAATGAGGGAACGTTTGGGAAGGTGTCTGAACTCAGACAAAATGAACAAGGTAAATGTGGATTTGGCAAGCCAAAGATGGTTTTGTAATAAATGCTGCTGACATGACTGGCTACTGACCTGTAAGAAAAAGAACCAGAGCTCACATTAGATGAAATAAAGACAGCCAAAATGGCTATGTGTGTGTTCACACACACATGCATGTGTACCTGCACATGCTTTTATTTGCATAAGACTGGGGTAGGAGAAATAATGAACAAAAATCCCAGAAACAATAAAAAACACTGACATTCCATAATAATATGAAATTCCCTATGTGGAAAGACAATAAAGTCAAAAGATCCATAATACACCAGCATAAAAATACACTCCTTAATGACTCATAAATTAGTAAGAAAAAAATCAGCTCAGTGAAAAAATATGCAAAAGTGATTGAACCAGCAATTTTTAGAAGAGAAAATACCAGTGGTTAGGAAATACATAAACATATGCTCCGTAAACAGACGTTTCTCAAAGGAAGTCACACGGATGCCCAACAGGTACCTGAAAACATGCTCAGCATCACTGATCATGAGGGAAACGCAAATCAAACCACCATGAGATAGCATTTCATTCCAGTTAGGTGGGCTATTATCAGCAAGACAAAAGACACCAGGTGCTGGTAAGGATGTGCACATTGCTGATGGTGTTGAAGACAGTATGCAGGTTTCTCAAAAAAAAAAACTAAACTAAAAATAGAACTACCATATGATCCAGCAATCCCATTACTGAGTTGTATCCCAGGGAAGTGCAATCAACCCAAGAGACATCTGCACTCCTATGTCTACAGCAGCTCTATTCACAATAACTAAGAAATGGAGACAAAACATTGAAAAAAAATTTATCCACTGATGAGTGGATAAAGTACAGTACATCCATCTAGACATAAAATGCATAAAATCTTGTTAGGTGCAGCAACAAGGATGGAACTGGAAGCCATTATATTTAATTGAAATAATCCACAATAAGCAAGATCTCACTCATATGTGGAAACTAAAAGAGTTCATCTCATAGTTAAAATAGCAGTTACCAGAGGCTGGGGGAGAGTTGGGGAGAGGGATGAGAAAAGACTAATGGGTACTAAGTCAGATAGAGGTAGTTCTGATGTTCTATTGCACAGCAGGATGACTTTATTTATTTATTTGTATACTTGTTTAAACTTTCTATTAATTTTATTTTATTTATTTAAAGGCAGAGAGAGATACAGATAGGTATCTCCCACCTGCTGGTTCATTTCCCAAATGCTCACAACATTGGGGCTAGGATAGTCACGAGTCAAGAATTCATTTACCCAGGTGCATGGCAGTGACTCAACTACTTGAGCCATCACTTGCTGCATCCCAGGGTGTGCGCCAGCAAAAAGCTGGAATCAGGAGTGGATCCAGCACTTGAACCCAGGCACTTCAATATGGGACGCTTGTGTCCCAAGTGGCAGCTCAAATGCTAGGCTAAATGCTCACGATCATTTTAAGTTGACTTCAATTTTTTAAAAAGGTGTTTGTTTTCGTCTACTTGAAATGCAGAGCCATAAAGAGAGAAAAAGACACAGAAAGAGAGAGAGAGAGAAAGAGAGAGAGATCCATGGTTCATTCCTCAAATGGCTGCAACAGCCATGGCTGGGCTAGGTCAAAGCCAGGAGCTCAGAACTCCATCCTGGTCTCCTTATGGATGGTAGGGGCCTGATCACTTGAGCCATCATCTGCTACTTCCCAGGATGCAGTAGCAAGAGGCTAGCTAGGAAGCAGACTTGAACTGGCACTTCAATATGGGATATGGGGTGTCATGAGTCATGGCATAACCTGCTGTATCACAATGCCCACTCCCTAGGATGACCATTTGATAATGAGAATACACTGCTTATTTCTCCAAAAGACAAAATAAAACCTAGAAAAAAAGGATGTTGGATGTTTTCACCATAAAGAACCGTTAAATGTTTGATGGACATGTTTATCCTGATTGAACATTATACAATGCATACATGTACAGAAAACATGGTGCCCCACCGATATGCACAATTTTTTAATAAGTATTTATTCATTTATTTTATTTATTTGAAAGACAGAGATTCCCATCTGCTGGTGCACTCCCCCAAATGCCTGCAACAGCAAGGCATAGATACCAAAGCCAGGAGCTGGGAACTCAATCTAGGTATCTCACGTAGGCAGCAGGAATCCAACTACTTAAGTCATTACTGATGCCTCCCAGGGTGTGCCTTAGCAGGAAGCTGGAACTTAGAGTGGAGCTGGGACTTGAACTCAGGCACTCTGATATGGAATGGGGCATACCATAAACCATCTTAACCACTGCATCAGACACCTGCCTTGATATGTATAATTTTTAGGTGTCAGTTTAAAATTTTAAAAATTATCTTTAGGCCGGCGCCGCGGCTCAATAGACTAATCCTCCACCTGCGGCACCGGCACACCGGGTTCCACTCCCGGTTAGGGCACCAGATTCTGTCCTGGCTGCCCCTCTTCCAGTCCAGCTCTCTGCTGTGGCCTGGGAGTGCAGTGGAGGATGGCCCAAGTCCCTGGGCCCTGCACCTGCATGGGAGACCAGGAGAAGCACCTGGCTCCTGCCTTTGGATCAGCGCTGTGCACCGGCGGCAGCAGCCATTGGAGGGTGAACCAATGGCAAGGGAAGACCTTTCTCTCTGTCTCTCTCTCTCACTGTCCACTCTGCCTGTCAAAAAAATAAAAATAAAAATAAAATCCTATTTTTAGGAATTCAGCCTAAAAAAATAGAAACACAATTACACAAGATGGTGTGAATAAAGACTGATATTATAGCATTAGTCATAGAGGAAAAAAAACTAGAAAAATCATCTTAATGTTTATCAGTAAGACAATATTTGACTATTCTAGGGCATGCTCATCCTATGGAATATATGGAGCTACGGGGACAAGATTTGGCCTAGCAGTTAAAATGCTAGCCCAAATGCCTGCACCCCATTTCAGAGGGACAGGTTTGATACTCACCTCTGGTCCCTGATTCCAGTTTCCTGCTAATGCAGACCCTGGGAGGCAGCAGTGGTGACCCAAGGGATGGGGTTTCTGCCTCAAGTGGCAGACACTGATTAAGTTTCCCTGCTCCCAGCTTTGACCCCAGGCAGTGGCAACTGCAGGCATTAGGAAGTGAACCAGCAGACAGGAGCTTGGGCTCTCTCTCTTTCTGTTTTTCAAATAAATAAATAAAAATATAAAAATTTCCATATATTGATATGGATAGATGTTCACAATATATAAAGTGCAGAGTATTGTAGAGAACATAATCCCATTTTCATAAAAAATGTATAAATGAATACTATCATAGATTTTAGTAAAGTGATGAGTAAAATATAAACATTAACACTAATTATCTTATTGGGTGGTACCGGAGGAGAAGGAGGCTTAATATTTTTCTTCATTTTAATACTAATACATTTAAATATGATTTCATATTTCAGGAAAAATCAACACATTAAATAAGCAATTTCTGAAAATTTCAGCAACATGTATTTAGACTTCAAATTCCATATATCACATTGTCTGATACCCTGGAGTTTTTGCCTTAAAAATTAATTGATGCAAAATAAGCATTTTTGCTCCAAGTCTTCTTATTTGAATAATGAAATTATTAAAAATTACATTCATAATCCATATCAACCACCTACTATTATATTTAAAGTCCAGCCTATATCAACCTCAAATTCTAGTTATTTGATGTGGCCTTTAAAGTTCTGTAACCAGGAGTGGGCGTTTGGTACAGTAGTTAAGACATGCTTTGGAGGGGCCAGCACTGTGGCATAGCATGTAAAGCCTCTGCCTATGGTGTTGGCATCCCATACAGGTGCTGGTTCGAATCCCGGCTGCTCCACTTCCAATCCAGCACTCTACTGATAGCCTGGGAAAGAAGTGGAGGATGGCCCAGGTGCTTGGGCCCCTGCACCTGTATGGGAGACCCAGGGGAGGCTCCCAGTTCCTGGCTCCTGGCTCCAGATGGGCCCAGCTCTGGCAGTTGTCAACATTTGGGGAGTGAACCAGTGGATGGAAGACATCTCACTCTCTCTGTCTCTGCCTTTCTGTAACTCTGTCTTTCAGATAAACAAATTTTTTTTTTTTTTAAAGACACCCCTTGGGAATCCCAAATTCCATATTGGAGTGTTTGGGTTTGAGTCCCAGCTCTGCTCCTGACAGTTTCCTGTTAAAGCAAATCTTGGAAGGCAGCGGTGAAAGATCAAGATGGGTCCCTGTCACACACCTGGTTTCCAGTTCCTGGTGTTGGCCTGGCACAACCTTAGGGGTACTGTGGGCATTTTATGAGTGAGTCAGCAGATAGGCTACCTCTCTCTCTCTCTTTTTTTTTTTAAGATTTATTTATTTATTTGAAAGTCAGAGTTACACAGAGAGGAGAGGCAGAGAGACAGAGAGAGAGAAAAAGAGAGAGAGAGATCTTCCCTTTGCTGGTTCACTCCCCAATTGGCCGCAATGGCCGGAGCTGCGCCGATCCAAAGCCAGGAGCCAGGAGATTCTTCCAGGTCTCCCACGTGGGTGCAGAGGCCCAAGGACTTGGGCCATCTTCTACTGCTTTCCCAGGCCATAGCAGAGAGCTGGATCAGAAGTGGAGCCGCGGGGTCTCCAACCGGCGCCCATATGGGATGCCAGCACTTCAGGCCAGGGCGTTAACCTGTTGTACCACAGCAATGGACCCATCTACCACGCTTTTTCGCTCTCTGTATTTTGCCTTTCAGAAGAAAAATTATACTGACTGAATAACTTCAAATATAAATAAAGTTCTGGAACTATACTAATGAAAAAATTAGAACAAAATGACACAAAGACCATGCGAAAATGCAGGCAGTGATTAAAAACCTTTTGGGATGCCTGCCTCCTTCAACATAGTGCCTGGTTCCAGCCCCAGCTACTCTGCTTCCAATCTTAGCTTCCTGCTACTATTGACAGCAGCAGGGGATGTTTCAAGTACTTGGGTCCCTGCCACTCCTCTGGGAGACCAGGATTGAGTTCTGAACTCCTGGCTTTGCCCTGGCCCAGCTCCAGCTCCAGCTACTGTGGGCATTTGGTGAGTGAACCTGCAGCTAGAAGATCTGTCTGCATCTCTCTCTTGCTCTCTCTTTCTGCCTTTCAAATAAAATGAAAAATAAATATTTTCTTAAAAAAATCAAGCAACAGACTCTCTAAATAATAACATATTTATTTAGTACTTCATAAACATATATAAAAATATCCAACAGTACCTGAAATAAAGACAGATTAAAATAGGAGGTGCAAATGTAGCTATGCCTTTTAAGTTGAGGTTGCATTTTTCTTACTGTTAATATTTAAAAACACCTGGCAAGTGAATTTTAAATCATTCTAAAACTTCTCAGAATATAAATTCCAACTCTACTACTAGCAACTGTACAAGTGTCCACATTATTTTTACAGAGAAGACAGCCAGCATCATTTTTCTCACACCAGGTTAAAATTTTCTTATGATTCTGAGCTCTCCAGTTTGACGCCCTGAAACATCTTCCTGAGTATGAAGAGCATTCCTGTTCCTGATTTTCCTTTTATTGGATAATAACTCTTATCTTGCCCTATCCTTTGGATGATATGGCTAACAACCCTACATTGTAAACTAGCTCCTCACAAGAGAAGCACAGGTTTCTGCCTGATGGAGGTTGTTGAATTTGGAAAGAGATCCTCACAATCATATGAATGTCCAAAAGTTTAAAATCTGAGTTTTGGATCACTCTGAGTTGTACAGGTCTGCACTGACAGCCGTTAAAGTTTCGAAGGTAAGCTTATTCATGAGGCTTTTGTTGTAGTTGTCGTTCATCAGTTTTCAGTTGTTTTTCGATTAGTCCTGTCACCGTGCCTGCATATGTGATTTAAACTACAGCCTTTATCATCAACCAAACATCTATTCACATGCAGCTCAGCAAAGAGTCTGGAAATCCAACCAAAGCTTAGTAGCTGCTTGTCTCAGATGAGGTAATGAAGTCAGACCCCAGCTTGAAAAAGCTCAAGTGAAACTTGATATCAGGAAGCAGAACTTTCTAACTTCTTCAGAGTAAGGCATCATTGCAGGCAGCTTCTTACTTTGCATTAAGTAGTGTGAATTCCAAGATTATCAGACATCATATTCAGAAGGAAGCATAAAAACAAAGGCCAACAAGTAAGTAGAACCCCTGCATCGGCTGCATTCACCACGCTCAGAACTTGCTAAGGCGCTAATCCCTCTCAACACTCTAGTTACATATAAAACATCTCTTTTTCACAAGAATTAAACTTTGTTTTCAGCGTAACTTCATTTTATTCTTCAAATAAAAGATTGCTGAATCTTCTGAGGAATAAAAAAGAGGGAGGGATCATCTTTGATCATGCAGTGAGTTGATTCCACAATGTAGAAAAAAAGGTAAAAGAGACTTGATTGCAACGATTGTGTGTGCAACAGTGAATGTTACAAGGAGACAACTGGGCTCTCTATAAAGAGGTAATTTCTCCTGTGCACATTCCCCCTTTCATACAGAAATGGCTGTGGTTTCCAATCATGGCAAGGGCAGGGCTGTCTTTCTTCCACCACGTGCTCTGCTAGCTGACAGAGACCATGGAGCTGTGAAGATAGAAATGGGAGGGAAGGCTGGTAAAGGAGTGACTTAAGGCAACAGGATCTTAGTTTACAAAACACAAAAATGTCCCACAGGGGAAGGCTAATGTCCAGAGTAGGCCAACGCATCTTCATTCCTACTGCTCCAATTCTTAGGAAATCAAAGATTTTCAGACAGAGAAAATGCCAAAGACTTCAAATGCATTTATGCAACTTCCACCAGAAATTTCTTCAATGAAGAACTGTGTTGGTGAAGTGGAGAGTCCAGGAGGAATAACATAGGGCCATCTGAAATTTACAGAAAAGCTTGTGGTTCCTCTACTGTCTGACAGTCAAGGCCAAAAAAAAAAAAAAAGATAAAAATTAAAAAAGGTTTCTCCTATTAATACAGCTCAAAAATCCTAAAGGCCTAAGGGAAGCTTATGTTCACATTTTTCAAAGAAAATCTGTAAAGATGGGGTCAGAGAGCATGGAGTCGGACGCAGCTCTTCAGAACTGTAGACTATTTAATGCATAAATGGGAATTTAAACCATGAAAAAATAAGTGGCGTGTGGGTGAACGGAGCATGCTTTCTGGAATACCCAGACATGAAAGGTCCAGTTTCAACACGAAGGACCCATAAAATGCCAAAGGCCCCTACAGTCATTCAGAAACTGCTGCTGAGGCCCAGGAGAGCTGCCCCCTCCCTACCAGGGCCAGGGATTTGGATCAAAGCATTTGCAGCAAGAATGCCAGAAGAGATTTCTCAGTGACCCAAGAATATGCACCTCCAATCTCCAACCTCCAACCTCCGCACTTGCCCTCTCAACAGCAGCCAAGGAACACTAAGAAGCTGTGACCATCGGAGCTCTCAAGAACAACACAGAGGGTGACACAGGCACACACGGATATTAGGGACAAGGCAGATGTGTACATGTGGAATTAGAAGCCAGTTCCAGCAGAGTGTGCACGTGATGGGCCATGTTACTCACTTCAGAGATGACATTGCAAGAACCAGTGGGTGGTACAAACTGAACACATTTGAATCTTAGGCGTTTTATTCTGGAAATTAATACAGTTAAATAGGCACAGATGTCAGTGTATTTAGTGACCTCTTTTTAAGATGTTTTCTATAGATGCTTACTGGTGTTACCCAATAAAAACATGGGCTGTCACCCTAAAAATAGTGGCATTTATGGCCTCAGTCTGTCCTTGCTACTATCTGAGAAGTCCATGTCATGTTCTGCCCATCGACAATTTCTTTCATTCAAAACACTGTGTGTAGCCCACCAAATCATGGTGTTGGGCTTCCTGTGTGTTTTCTGTCTGTCAGGTCCCAGGACTCAATCTTTCAGGAAAAAGAACTGATGTTTCAATTTCATTTAGAGTTTCCATTTCAATGACTTTCAACTGTCTAAAAGTAGAAGAGCCAAGAGTTGAGGAAGCTATTCATTATCCCTTTATACATTTATTTGTATGTGTCCAGTACAACAGATCACTTTCAGGTCCATAAAAAACATATCAGTTTGTTCAAATTTCTAAATGAGGAATACCAGGCTCCCAAATCACAGCTAAGACAGAGATGCCATTGTGTGAAAAGGTTCAAAGGATGGCACCAGATGGATGGTACAGTTGGCATTTTGGGTTTCTGATTCTCCCACTACAGGTCAGCTGACCAACTGGTCCCAGAGAATGGCAGAGCTTCCAGGACCCTGAAATGCTACTTGCTCTCAGCTCCTCACTTAACAGCGAATGGAGCTAGGCCTGGGAAGGAGCCATGCCAGCTGGTGACAAAGATGAGTCTACAGTCCTAATTCTCCATCAGTTATTCCAACTCAAATAAAACTATCCTTGAGAACAGAATGAGCTTAATGAAGATCATTAATGAGTTTTATAATATCCCACTTTGTTTCAGTAATGAGTTCTTCATAATAAATGCTAATTTGAATCCCTAGCCAGGCACACTGTTTGCCCACCTACCAGCCAGACTCTAACAATTCTTTCCAATGTCCACCTACGCACAATGTGATTATGAAATCTCATGTCATGATCAAGGTGCTTTCTGGATGCTCTTACCTTCTCTTAGTTGCACTTGGAGGACCTCATCAAGAGAATTCTCTGCAAATTCTTTGGCTATGACTGAACCAAGAATGACTCTTGAGTTCACTGACAGTTACATGACTGTCAAAGTCAAACAATTTCCAGTCAAGAACTCATTCAGCCCAGATGGAAGCACTAGATTGCCTCAGGAGCTTTGAGTGTGAGTTGGTTTCAATTCTTGCTTGAGTGGTGGGTTCGGGAAGTAGCTGAGCCATCAGTGAGTAACTTTCAAAGAGTCAGCTCTTTAGAGGAGGTAGGTTTCCAGAGAAGGGCAAAATCAGATAAAAACCCACCATAGGCAGTTGTCTCAAATCCTGCCAAAGGCCATGACAGGCAAGAAACAGCTGACATCTGGTTTTAGTAAAATGCATTTCAGTAAAATGCTATATTTTTGATTTGTGGCAGTTCTAAAATTTTCAAACATCAGGATTGTCATTGTGGCGTAGTGGGTAAGGCCATTGCCTGCGATGCTGGCATCCCTTACGGGCGTTTGTTCAAGTTCCTGCTACTCATCTTCTGATCCAACTCCCTGCTAATGTACCTGTGAAAGCAGTTTAAAATTGCCTAAGTACTAGGGCCCCTGCACCCATGTGAGAGACCTGGATGAAATTCCTGGCTCTTGGCTTTCACTTGGCCCAGCCCTGGCCATTGTGGCCATTTGGGGGGTGAACCAGTGATGGAAGACCTCTCTCTGTGTTTCTCTGTCTCTTTCTGTAACTCTGCCCTTCAAGTAGTAAATAAATATTTAAACAAAATAAAATTTTGAAATGTTTTGTGATAAAGAATAAAATGCTCAATTTGGGAGGCAGGGTTTGCAAATCACTGGAAAATCAATACAGAAATATTTTTTTAAAGTAAACTTAAATTTG
Source organism: Oryctolagus cuniculus (assembly GCF_051225735.1). Lineage (NCBI taxonomy): Eukaryota > Metazoa > Chordata > Mammalia > Lagomorpha > Leporidae > Oryctolagus > Oryctolagus cuniculus. The sequence continues at coordinate 60,194,403 of NC_142883.1, forward strand.
AAGATATAAGATAGAGCATATGGAGTCCTAAATTATCAGACACACACAGATTCCCTGTTATAGTAGTGTTCAAGTTGTATGATCTGGTCTGTATCTTAGAATCTACCTAAAAATTATAGAATCTTACATATAAATTGTTTAGGGCTACCATGGCATTTCAGGACTTGTCTTTTACCATTTATCTTCAAAATAATGTGTATAGGAAGCAATACAAGTTACGACTTTGTTCCTCTTCCAAAGACAACATGGAAGCAAGACAAATAGCCAAATAAACAAAAGCAGACACAAAAGCAAAGTAGATAGAATGACCTCACAATCATTTCAACAGCGAATACTATGACATCTCGTTTTCCTATTCTCTTTCTGTCTTTACTTAAAATTCACATTAAGAGGCCAAAAGATTGAGGTGTGCTGGCGCCGCGGCTCACTTGGCTAATCTTCTGCCTGCAGCACCGGCACCCCGGGGTTCTAGTCCCAGTTGGGGTGCCAGATTCTGTCCCGGTTGCTCCTCTTCCATTCCAGCTCTCTGCTGTGGCCCGGGAGTGCAGTGGAGGATGGCCCAAGTGCTTGGGCCCTGTACCCGCATGGGAGACCAAGAGGAAGCGTCTGGCCCCTGGCTTTGGATCGGCGCAGCACACCAGCCGTAGTGGCCATTTGGGGGTTGAACCAACGGAAGGAAGACCTTTCTCTCTGTCTCTCTCTCTCTTTCACTCACTGTCTATAACTCTGCCTGTCCAAAAAAAAAAAAAAAAAAAAACTGAGGTGTGACTATGAAGTAATGACCTTGATTTCTCCAGAGAATTGTGGAATTAGCTACATGACATATCTTAATCCCTTCTCTATGGATCATTTTCTATAAAATTTTTCCATAAAAGTGATGAGCAAAAGAACATGGGAATTAATTGGAATGGGTTTGATGGAAGAATCAAAAAAAATCTAAAAAGAAATCTACTAATTCCAGTGTCACTAAATTCATAATAATAGAACATCAGATCCAAAGACTCAGATGCAAGTCAATGAACACCCCTCTGAACCTGGAGAATATGGATTGATGAACACTCAGAACCCATTCAGTACATTTGACTTAAAAAGACTACTAGGTTTTGTATTTTAAAAAATCTGAAAATTCAAAATAATTCCCTAATATTCAAGAATCTTAAAGTTAAGGACACTGAGGGACCAGTGCTGTGGCACAGCAAGTTAAAGCCCTAGCCTGCAGTGCTGGCATCCCATATAGGCACCGGTTCAAGTCCTGGCTGCTCCACTTCCCATCCAGCTCTCTGCTATGGTCTGGGAAAGCAGTAGAGGATGGCCCAAGTCCTTGGGCCCCTGCACCCGTGTGGGAGACCCAGAGGAGGCTCCTGGCTTTGGATCAGCTCTGCTCTGGCCATTGCAGCCATTTGGGGAGTGAACCAGCGGATGGAAGACCTTCCTCTCTTTCTGGCTCTACCTCTCGCTATAATTCTCTTTCAAATAAATAAAATAAATCTTAAAAAAAAAAAGTTAAGGACACTGATTCCTGATGGGGGGAAGATAAGACTGAACTAGTTAAAGCCAAAAATAGTATTCCTAAATTTGCCTGAAAACCATTTAAATTTTAAATCATAATTAACTTGGAGCTCATATCAGAAATACCTTTCTCTTAAACATCACTATTCAGCAGTGAACCTCTGTGTGGTTCCCCTTGAAAGAACAGAAGGGAGCATCTGGCATCCAGCAGATGCTTGTTTCCCACGATCGTCCTTTGTAACAGAGAAGGGCGTGGCAAGGGTACTGCCAGTAAGGAAACATGGCCCTGGCTCAGCAGGAGTGAGTCCTTTAGCTGAGGGCAATTCCCTTGGGAGTGATTGCAACTTTCCCCACTACATAACAGTGACTTACATAAGGTGTTGTATTCGTATTTATTAGTGTGCACTACCCTACAGCAATAAATATTAAGGGGCATCCTAGTTATTATTTCTGCTCTTTAAGCCTAGGAGGGTATTTGTCTAGAACCTTTCCTATGTATACAAGTGAGGAGGTTTTCCAAAGCCTTATGCCAGAGAAGGGCAGTGACTAAGCCCTAACTGGAATAGTGATGGTGGTACTGGCAGTGATCCTACAAAAGGAATCACAGAAGCTGGCACAGAGAAACATAAAAGCGTCCCATCTCTCCACAACACAGCCCCAGGCGCAGAGATTAAGTGAGAAGCCAAGCGCTATCCAGGTGCCCGTCAGACTCGTGGAGGTGTGGCTCCCCTCTTGTCACCAACCTGCTGTGGCCCTGCATGTCCCCCAGCTCCTTCTGCAGCCTGGCGTTCTTCTCCTCCTCCTCCAGCAGCCTCCTCTTCACAGTGCGCAGCTCCTGCTGGGCCTCACACTTGATGTCATTGGCCACCACCACGGCGGTCTGCAGGTCTGCTTGGAAGCGCCTCCATTCCTCGGTCTCCTCCTGAAAATGCCAGAGTCCACACCCGCATTAGACAGTGCCAGCACCAGTACCTGGGCAGGGCTCCAGGGTCCCCGTGTGGACCACTGAGGAGGAATGGGCAGCAGTGCTCAGCAAGACCCTACTCTCATGGTGTCTTTTCACTGAGAAGCGGCATGGGTGGGAATCACACCTTTGTGTCACCAGAGTCCTCCATCCTAAAACTCAATGACTGCTTTAATTTTACTTGATGCCAACCAAAGACCTGTGCTATGGAAAGCAGACTAGAGAGAGTAAATGGAGTATTCTCCTCAGGTTTCCAAACCTGAGATGGGAAAGATCTACAGTGAGATGCCAGTGATGGTTTCCTGTCCCTGGCTGTACCCCACACCTCACCTTTATCTGCTTTGTCAGGGTCTTCAGCTGCCTTTCCAAGTCTGACTTCTGTTCCTCCAGCTTGATCACGTTACCTAGAAATAAGCAATTGAGACAGGGTTGGAAGAGCTGGGAGACTCCTCGGAGAAGGTAAGCTGGGTAGCAAAGAGGCAGCTCTGATACAGGCTTGTACATCCATCCATTCTATTAAAAACTTGATTTTTAGCACCCTGCAAACTGGGAACCAGAAGTAGGAAGTTCCTCCAAGATAGAGAACTATATAATGTGGAAAACAAGTGACACTTACTTAGGTTGTATAACCATATAGCATTATGGAAAGGTCCCTAGTAATCAGTCACACTTCCCACACCTACCCCTGGGACTCCCTGATTTGCACACAAAATCATCCTGATGTTCTTTATAACTCTGAAGTATAATGCTTCTGATAACAGAGGGTATGACTGGTTATTACTCCCATGACTTCTTTTTAAAAATTAACTGGTCGGCGCCGCGGCTCACTAGGCTAATCCTCCGCCTAGCGGCGCCGGCACACCAGGTTCTAGTCCCGGTTGGGGCGCCGGATTCTGTCCCGGTTGCCCCTCTTCCAGGCCAGCTCTCTGCTGTGGCCCGGGAGTGCAGTGGAGGATGGCCCAGGTGCTTGGGCCCTGCACCCCATGGGAGACCAGGAAAAGCACCTGGCTCCTGGCTCCTGCCACCGGATCAGCGCGGTGCGCCGGCCGCAGCACGCCGGCCGCGCCGGCCATTGGAGGGTGAACCAACGGCAAAGGAAGACCTTTCTCTCTGTCTCTCTCTCTCACTGTCCACTCTGCCTGTCAAAAAAAAAAAAAAAAAAAAAAAATTAACTGACTCAGGCCGGCGCCGTGGCTCACTAGGCTAATCCTCCGCCTTGCGGCACCGGCATACCGGGTTCTAGTCCCAGTCAGGGCGCCGGATTCTGTCCCGGTTACCCCTCTTCCAGGCCAGCTCTCTGCTGTGGCCCGGGAGTGCAGTGGAGGATGGCCCAAGTGCTTGGACCCTGCACCCCATGGGAGACCAGGATAAGTACCTGGCTCCTGCCATCGGATCAGCGCGGTGCACCGGCCGCAGCGGCCATTGGAGGGTGAACCAACAGAAAAGGAAGACCTTTCTCTCTGTCTCTCTCTCTCACTGTCTACTCTGCCTGTCAAAAAAATAAAAAAAAAAAATTAACTGACTTGAGAGGCAGAGAAAGCAAGCTCCCACCTGCCGGTTCACTTTCCACATGCCTGCAGTGGCCAGGGGGAGGAAAGAACTCAATCCAGGTCTCTCATATCGGAGGCAAGGGACTCAGCTACTTGAGCCATCACAGCTGCCTTCCAGAGTTTGCATTAGCAGGAAGTTGGAGTTAGGAGTTGCAGCTTGGAATTGAACTCAGGTTTTTCTATATGGAACACCTTAACCTGCAACTTAACAGCAAGGCCAACTGTCTACCCCTTGCCTCTAGTGACTTACATAAACCAGCTTCTATGGTTGTTGTTCTTTTTTTTAAAAGATTTTTTTTTCTTGAAAGGCAGAGTTAGAGAGAAGAGAGGAGAGACAGAGAGAGGGAGAGATCTACAATCTGCTGGTTCACTCCTCAAATGGCCACAATGGCCAGGGCTGAGCCAGGCTGAAGCCAGGAGCCAGGAGCCAATAGGTTTGGGGGTCCAAGCACTTGGGCCATCCTCTGATGCTTTCCCAGGTGCATTAGCAGACAGTTGGAGGCCGCCACCAGAGGCAGAGGCTTAATCTGCTACACCACAATGCCGGGCCAGAGTTGTGATTCTTAATCACAGTTAAACTTCAGAATCACTTGGAGAGCTTTTCAAAAGCACAAATGTGCGAGCCCCAGACGCTAGTCCCACAGGATCAAAATCTCCAAGGGCAGACAAAGTATGGGCCTGCACATGAGGCTACTTCAAAAAGTGCATGGAGGGGAGGGTGCTGTGGAGCAGCAGGTTAAGCTGCTGCTTGGGATGCCGACATCCCATACAGGGAGTTTGACTACTGTGCTTCTGTTCCAGCTTACTGCTAATGCAGCTGGGACCCAGATTATGATGCAAGTACTTGGGTCCCTGCCACCCACATGGGAGACCTGGATCAAGTTCCAGGTTCTTGGCTCTAGCCTTGGTTTGCAGGCATCTGGGGAGTAAACCAGTAGATGGAAGGTATCTCTCTCTTTACCTTTCCCTCTTCCTATGGTACTCTTTTTTTTTTTTTTTTTTTTTGACAGGCAGAGTGGACAGTGAGAGAGAGAGACAGAGAGAAAGGTCTTCCTTTGCCGTTGGTTCACCCTCCAATGGCTGGCGCGGCCAGCGTGCTGCGGCCGGCGCACCGCGCTGATCCGGTGGCAGGAGCCAGGAGCCAGGTGCTTTTCCTGGTCTCCCATGGGGTGCAGGGCCCAAGCACCTGGGCCATCCTCCACTGCACTCCCTGGCCACAGCAGAGGGCTGGCCTGGAAGAGGGGCAACCGGGACAGAATCCGGCACCCCGACCGGGACTAGAACCTGGTGTGCCGGCGCCGCTAGGCGGAGGATTAGCCTAGTGAGCCGCGGCGCCGGCCTTCCTATGGTACTCTTATCTTTCAAATAAATGAACCATTTTTAAAAAGTGCATGAAAATGTATATTATGATACACATAATATGCATGGGCTCTCTGCCTATATAACCAAAGCAATGAGTGCTCAGTGATTCTCAAGGTAGTATTTCCACCTGTACCATCAAATTAGTAAGCCTCCTTTTTTTTTTTTTTTTTTTTTTTTTTTTAAGATTTATTTGAAAGGCAGAGTTACAGAGAGGGAGAAAGGGAGAGAGGGAGAGAGAGAAAGTCTTCCATCTGCTGGTTCACTCCCCAGATGGCTGCAAGGGCTGGAGCTGCGCCAATCTGAAGCTAGGAGCCAGGAGCTTCTTCTGAGTCTCCCACACAGGTGTAGGGGCCCAAGGTCTTGGGGCATCTTTTGTTTGTTTGTTTGTTTGTTTTGACAGGCAGAGTGGACAGTGAGAGAGAGAGACAGAGAGAAAGGTCTTCCTTTTCTGTTGGTTCACCCGCCAATGGCCGGTGCGGCTGGCGCGCTACAGCCAGCGCACCGCATTGATCCGAAGCCAGGAGCCAGGTGCTTCTCCTGGTCTCCCATGCGGGTGTAGGGCCCAAGCACTTGGGCCATCCTCCACTGCACTCTCGGGCCACAGCAGAGAGCTGGACTGGAAGAGGGGCAACCGGGACAGACTCCTGTGCCCAGACTGGGACTAGAACCCTGGGGTGCTGGCGCCGCAGGCAGAGGATTAGCCTATTGAGCTGTGGCGCCAGCCCCTTGAGGGCATCTTTTACTGCTTTCCTAGGCCATAGCAGAGAGCTGGATGGGAAGTGGAACACCCGGGACTCGAACCGGGGCCCATATGGGATGCCAGCACTACAGGCTGCAGCTTTACCCGCTATGCCACAGCGCAGGCCCTGCAAACCTTCATTCTTACACACCAAAATAAACTTATCTTTTAAATCCATTTCCCACAAACTTTTTCAAGTACTGTTGTATAGCTTAACAGCTTCACAGGCAGCTTAACCACCTCTCCCTATTAAGAACATCTTTCTTTGTTCTGTCTGCCTTCAGTTCTCCCCATATTGCTATCAGAGTCATTTAAAGTTACATCTGTTCAAGTCAGTCATCTACTTAAAATTCCTCGATAGTTCCTCATGCTCTAGTCTGGGGTAGTAGCTGTCTATTAAGGAAATGAATCAGAATCACCAGGGAAGGTTTAACAAAAACCCCATATGGGCAGGTTCTGCCCCGGCAGTTCCAATTCAGCATGTGGGGCCTGAGGGTTTATGTTTGTCAGTGCTGTAGAATGAGAACGCTCCTTAACTTCCTTTTATTTTTCTATCCATTTCTCTCAAGGAGCTTATAGGAAGGAATGACTAGTCTAGGGCTAGATTTGTGTGATCCCTGAGCCCTGGCCAAAAAAAAAAAATCATCTTAATAATACCTTGATATCTCTAACAGAAGTTTAAAAGCTTCACAAAAGATGATCTGTGTTATTTTCAGTCTTAGCTATAGGAGGATCTAACCACAGGGGGAGGGCCTGAAACCTGCTCTGGACATTAATCATATGATGGTTTCTCTGGTGTGTCTGTGTTGACTTTTAAGGGTTCAGGGACAATACAACCATATACGCAACCGCAATATATCATAAAAACAAAACAAAGTAGGACTTGTCTCCTTTGGTTTCATTGTTTTCAGGCATGGGGCTGTATCTGGAAATATCCAAGGGATATTTTTAAAAGTTCATGGAGAAATGGGATGAAAATATAATTTTACTTTGGTGCAAAAAACCCTTCAACTCTATGTACAGTTTTCCCACTAAACACATTTTCCTGAATCCTTCCAATGCACAGAATTCAAATTTTTTATTGCACCAAAATAAATGGATCTTTAATTCACTTTCCATGAACTCTCCCTTTTTAAAAAAAAAAAAGATTTATTTGAAAATCAGAGTTACACAGAGAGAGAAGGAGAGGCAAAGAGAAAAAAGAGAGAGAGAGCGAGAGCGAGAGAGAGAGAGAGAGAGAGATGGGGCTCTGCCATCCACTGGTTCACTCCCCAGAGGGCCACAATGGCTGGAGCTGTGCCAATCTGAAGCCAGGAGCCAGAAGTCCTTCCAGGTTTCCCACGTGGGTACAGGGGCCCAAGGATTTGGGCCATCTTCCGCTGCTTTCCCAAGCCATAGCAGAGAGCTGGATCAGAATTGGAGTATTGAACCAGCACCCATATGGGATGCTGGCACTGCAGGCGGTGGGTGGCTTTACCCACAGCGCCGAATCCTCCATGAACATTCTTAAGTACCCTTGTACAGTGGCATTGGCACCTAGGTTTCTAGTTGCATTCCCAATCATGACTATGACCACTGAGAACAGTCTGGGTGACACTAACGCTCTACGGTAGTACTGCACATCAGGCCCAGAGAACGGAAAAAGCACAGTCAACCCTGATGCTAACCTATTAATCGAGGTATAGAATACACAGTGAATTCTCATTATTTGTGTTACTTAAATCAAGTTGCTGTGCACACTGAATCAGCAAATGCTGACCTGCTGCTTCTAGAGGAAATTCAGGACTAAGTTCCTGCAAGAGTCTGGTGGCAACATTTTCAACTGAAATGCCATTTGCGTTATATAGGTTCATTTGCCAATGGCCCTGTAAAACAAGTGAGCCTCCCCAGTGTTAGAACCCTGCTATTACCTTTCCTTATAATACTTAGCATGTGTTTTCAAATTCCTCCAGTCTCCTGATCTGAAGAACCTGCCTGGCCTGCCAGTTTAACTTTTCACATACCTTATTGGGGAGCCTGAAAGTACTCGCCATGTTTTAACATCTTCCTGACCCTGGGCAATGCGAGCACATATTTCTTTGGTGTTCAGCCTCCTAGTGCTTTTTTTTAAAGTCAGTTTTCATTTCATGAATCCATGAATTTAGCCACATCTCCACCTCTCCCATGCCTTCATCATGCACTACAGATGTTACCTTAGCAACCTTGTGGGCAGATCAGAGATGTACTTCCTGGAGGTGCTAGGTTGTTGGTTAGCACTGAACTAATACCCAACAGCACAACAGCTCCCACTGGAAGGAAGTTTACCTGAGACACCTGTTTTCTCTCTGAGGCTTGTCACAGCCTCTTGGGCTCAGCAACAGCAGACAGAACTTTAGCACTGTGCTTGTGACAGCCACGTAAATAGTAAAATCGCCAAAAAAAAAAAAAAAGGCACAAAAATGCTAAAAACATGGTACTAAATAAACCATGAAAAGAACACTTGCTTTCAGTATGAGAACTAAAACAAGAAGGCAGAGTGCCTTGTTTGACTTCAGTTGGAACCTTAAGTGCCAGATGACTCAAATTTTTCACCCCTCTGTGTATGCCCAAAAATAATTGTGAAAGTGCTGTAACGATTTGGGGGTTACAAATAAATTTTGATGACAAGTGAATGCAATATGGAGTTCTCAGGAAACCGAACAAGACATTTTTAGTATTGGCTAGTGTCACTCAAAGCCTTGTGGGTTGATTCTTCTGCTACAACAGCAAAATGCATTAGATGTGATGCTTTGATGAGGCTTATTTGGACAGCTCAGGCAATGTTTGATTAGTCTCTTAAAATTGCCTCTCCTTATTCAAAGCAAACAATGGGTTGGTAAATAAGCCATACATTGATGCCTCTTCAGTGGGTAAGTGGTCAACACGTGTCAGTCACCTGATACCCTACCACTGACAGGAGACACGCTAGAAGCGCTTTCTCCACTGTTCACTCCACTCTGACCATCTCTCATCCATCAGATCTCAAAGTCAACACACTGGCAGTGCTTGAGAACTGCAGCAAACAATTTGCCCTACAGAACCTCTCAGACCCTGAGTACTACCCTTAGGAAAAGTCCTTGCGGACCCTGTCGTAGTCATAGCCCCAAGGTCCCAATATACTGTATCAAAGTGCAACACGGTGCCTAGAGAGGGGTGGCAGTGCGTGGCTCACACAGCATGCACCTAACATACCCAAAACGCATCTGGTCTTTTTCAGACACCCTACACTGTTGACTCATGGTCAACAATTCTTTCTTCTGTCACCCAGTGTTTTTACCTAGTTTAAGAGATTAATTATAGTTTCTTAAGTGCTATTCTTCCTGGCCTGGAAGATTACAGAACACTCAAAATAGACTCTTCCTAACCCCAGAATCTACATCCTTAGAAACCCTTCCAGGATCACCGCAGTTCCAGGTCTCTTTAGAAACCTGCTCACGCCTGCTGCGCGCCTTGCCTGGGTGTGACTTCACTTACTTTCCAGCTCACTAATGAGCTGATTGTTATGTAACTTGACGGCCCGGTGCTGCTCCACCTGATCTTCCAGCTCAAAAATGGTCTCTTTCATGTCTTTTATCTCCGCGTCGCTCTCCGATGCTTTCTCTTGCAGCTTCAGGCTGGTCCTGCTCAGCTGTTCTGCTTGATGATCACATATTTCCTTCAGGTAAGAGTAATCCTTTTCCACCTAGAACAGAAGGAAGGAAGTCCCCTGGTCAGTTTAACAAGAAAGTTCCTTCAAATCAGCAGCAGGCTCATCGGCACAGTGGTGAAGGTTGCTCTTAGCAGGTGCTGTTTCTAGTACTCCTGGCCTCACAAACAGCCAAGACTAGGAATATTCAGAGAAACATGATGTATGTGTCCAAATGGTGGGATTTTGTGCCCCTTCTACAAGTAGAAAGGAGGCTGTACACATTTAAAGACCCTTCTGTCCCACAGCTCAGTAGAACATGCTTCCTGGGAGGTGCTGGTCCTGTACTGGGAGCGGCTGGATGTGGGTGTCCTCACCTCGCATCTGCTATAGAACAGTGCCCTCTGCTGGTGGAATGACGCCCCTGAAAGCTGACCCATCTACAAGCCCCAAATCTCTGCAGCCTGGAGATGCTCCAGAGGAAGGCAAGGCCAAATGAGCCCACTGCCTGGGAGGCACAGCACACAAGCCAGAAACAAAAAGGAGCACAGTATGGTTATTTCACCATTATTACACATTTTAAATATGCAGAAAAGCACCAAAAATAATACCCATCCATGCAAACCGTTTTAATCATTAAGTTTTGCCACATTTGCTCGATCTTTTTAGTTTAATAAGATCTTTTAAAGCCTCAACCTTCCCTCCCATCCTCAGAGGGTTTATACTAAAATCAATGTGTAGTCGTTCCTTGGTTTTGTCACTTTTACCCTGTGTGTATGTGCCCACAGTAAGATGGCATTTTGCTAAATTTTTTTAAATTTATTTTTATTTTTTATTTGACAGGTAGAGTTATAGACAGTGAGAGAGAGAGAGACAGAGAGAAAGGTCTTCCTTCTGTTGGTTCACCCCCCAAATGGCCGCTATTGCTGGCACTGCGCCGACCTGAAGCCAGGAGCCAGGTGCTTCCTCCTGGTCGCCCATGCAGGTGCAGGGGCCCAAGCACTTGGGCCATCCTCCACTGCCCTCCTGGGCCACAGCAGAGAGCTGGACTGGAAGAGGAGCAACCAGGACTAGAACCCGGCGCCCATATGGGATGCCAGCGCCGCAGGCAGAGGATTAACCAAGTGAGCCACAGCGCCGCTCCATGCTGGATGTTTTGACACTCTTACCCAAGTGGAGGTACAACCACCCCATCCTTCTGCAGTGCACCGATTACACTGCATTGTCTAATATGGTATGTGTCTTTGTCCTGTACGCTATCTCGCTTTTTATTTTCTGTGACTTGTTTTTAACTGTGTTTCTGAGACGTACCCACATTAATACACATTGGGTTAGGTTATTACTTTAATTGCTGTACATTAGCATTTCACTGTCTGAATATACTAATTATTTTATATTGTGAATGATGCTGCAATAAGCATCATTACCTCTTCTATCATCTAATAAATGTTACTAAATAGTTATGCATTTGCCAGGTAATCTAAGCTTCATACCCAATAAGTTTCTTCCTAGATTTTTTTTGGGGGGAGGGGCAGGGAGTGTCTTCACGAACAATACAATTTTTTTCAAATGTTTTTTAAAAATTTTTTAAAAAATTTATTTGACAGGTAGAGTTATAGACAGTGAGACAGTCAGACAGAGAGAAAGGTCTTCCTTCCATTGGTTCACCCCCCAAATGAACGCCACAGCCGGAACTGCGCCCATCGGAAGCCAGGAGACAGGTGCTTCTTCGTGGTCTCCCATGTGGGTGTAGGGGACCAAGCACTTGGGCCATCCTCCATGGCGCCAGCCCCCTCAAATGTTTTTAAACTCAATGTCAGGTACAAAACATTCTGACTGCGGCCGGCACCGTGGCGCAGTAGGTTAATCTTCCACCTGCAGCGCCGACATCCCATATGGGCGCCGGTTCTGGTCCTGGCTGGGAAAGCAGTAGAGGATGGCCCAAGTCCTTGGGCCCCTGCACCCATGTGGGAGACCAGGAGGAAACACCTGGCTCCTGGTTTCGGATCGGTGTAACTGTGGCCGTTGCGGCCATCTGGGGAGTGAACCCACGGAAGGAAGACTTTTATCTCTGTCTCCCCCTGTCATTGTCTGTAACTCTACTTCTCAAATAAATAAATAAATAAATAAAATCTTAAAAAAAAAACCTTCTGACTATAAACGCTATGGGACAGGGATCTTGTCTGTTTCATCACCACCTGCAGGGTCAGATATAAAGTACTGAATGAACATTTCACGAGTGAATGGGTGGAGAAACACTGGAAGGCAGTAGAGCAGTTTCTCATTTTTCAACTAGGAAGCTGTAACAAAGAGAAAGGAGGGAGGAAGGGAGGGAGGGAAGTAACAGAGAGAACCAGTAAGCAGAGCACACTGCCTGCATCAAGTGTAAGCACTGCTATCTGAAACTTGTATTTCAAGGATAAAAGCGTGTGGCTCTGGAATGCAATATAAAATGTAACATTACAGGTTGTGGTCCAACAAGTTTGAAAGCTGTTTCGGTACATTAAAATAGCTCAGGGTACAAAGTCTGCAGAGAGACTGCCAGGGTCTAAATCCAAATTCTACCCTGTATTGCTTTAATCTTTCTGCCCTAGCTTCCTCATCTAAATAACGGGACAGTTCAGTGAAATAACACACCTAAGAGAGTCTGTCACAGTGCCTGACACACAGAAAGCACTCAATAAAAGCCATTCTTGGGACCAGCATTGTGGCGCAGTGGGGTAAGCTGCCAGCTGAGACAACAGCATCCTATATGGGCGCCAGTGCAAGTTCTGTTCTGGCTGCTCCATTTCCAATCCAGTTCCACGCTAATGTGCCTGGGAAGACAGCAGAGGAGGGTCCAGGCACTTGGGTCCTTGCCACCCAGGCGGGGGACCTGGATAGAGTTCCAGCCTCCTGGCTTTAGCCTGGCCCAGCCTCAGCCATGTGGCCATTTGGGGAGTGAACCAGCAGATGGAAGATCTAATTTTCTCTCTATCTCTCCCACTCTCTAACTTTCAAATAAGTAAATAAATCTTTTTTTGAAGCCACCATTTTTCTCATAATGACCTATTTCATATATATAATATTAAATAATAATATAACACAGGTTCATTTGGCCAAGAAAATCACCACATGTGGAAAACACCGCAAGCCTTACATCTTAGGACAGCTGCTTTGTTCAACAGAAGATGAATTTTAAGGAGAAAAGCAGCATTGCATTTTAGTCACTGTAAGCATGTCTGAAAGCATCTGAGAAACAGCAATGGGAGAGAGCTTTGAGCCTTCCCGCCTGAAGTAGGCCGTGGTCCTCCACAGAGCTGGCCAGTTCTGTATCATGGAAACTTTGGGCTGGAGTCTAGTCTGGCTGGAACTATTGCGGGGCAGGAGCAAAATGGGGGACTGTAACAGAGTAACCTGAGGGCTGAGCGGCCTGAGAGGCTCCAACCTCCCTTTACTTCCCAAATGCTGGCTCATGTTCACCTTGGGACATGATGAACAAATGGTGACCCGGGGTGCCATTGTGATGGGTGTGGATGCAGACTGCTAAGGTTGGTAAACCTACAAATGAGCAATCTGTTTCAAATACAGCACTTCTCCCTTGTTGATTCTGGAATAATTTTCTCAAGTTTGATAATATATGCCAGAAAGTTCTTTCAAGAAAACAAACAAGAAAATAAACAAACAAATAGCCCTTAAATAGCTTCACTTCTCACAGGCACTTGCTAGGTAACAGGCAGTTGTTTTTCCATCCATTTTACACATTAACAAAGAGAGAGAGACAGAGAGAGAAAGAGAGAGAGAGAGACAGAGAGAGACTATATCACCTGAAAGGAATAATCCAGCATACCAAGTAGATGAGACCAAATCCCTACATTTCCATGACTGTTTAAAGTTCTAGGTTGCCTTTTTTCATCTGCAAAGTCTTTTGAGTTTAGCTTCTTTAGCTCAGGAATTACAGTCAGACACCTAGCAAAATGATTTTCAATGTCTTCCTCAAAAAAAAAAAAAAAAATCAGGGACTGCTATTGCAGCACAGCAAGTTAAGCTGCTGCCTGCAACACCAGCATCCCATATGACAGCACCAGTTCAGTCCATGCTGCTCTGCGTCCAATCCAGCTCTCTGCTAATGTAGCTGGAATGGCAGCAGAGGGTGGCTCAAGTGTTTGTGCCCCTGCCACCCATATGGGAGACCTGGATGGAGTTCCAGGCTCCTGGCTTTGGCCTAGCTCAACCCCTGCCTTTGTGGCTATTTGGAGAGTAAACCAGAGGATGGAAGATCTCACTCTTCTCTGTCTCCATCTCTCTCTCTCTCTCTCTCTCTCTCTCTCTCTCTTTTCTGCCTTTCAAATACATAAAATAAATCTTTTTTTAAAAAAGGAAGAAATAATGTTCATGCATTCCAAGCAAATCCCATCTTCAAAATTCAACTTCTTTGGAGAAGGGGCCATGACATTGCATTACAGATTCAGAAGAATTCCTAGGAACACCAATACTTCCTGGAGAGGGCAGTGCAAGCCTTTTCTGATGCTGTGACACTGCTGAGGGCAGATGGCAGCAGAGGCCACTCAGGACTCCGCTGAAGCTCTGTGGCCCCAGGACACAGGGCAGCTCTGAGATCAGAAGGACTAGAATATTAGCAAGTGTCACTCCCTTTCCCTTGCAGTCAGACACTGAATTCAGGGTGAAGATACCACATAGGCTGGGTTCCCTGGGAAATGTTTCAAGATAGAGATGTGCGTGCAAGAAGTTTGTTGAGGAGTTCCCTGGGACAGAGAAGGAAGCAGGACCTGGCAGCAGCAACAGCACCACTGCAAAGCTGTCGCATAAAGGCCTTGGCTAATCCCATGGGGAGCTCTGCGCTTAGCATTGCCTCAGATGGACAAGGGCCTGGCCCTTTATCCCTCCAGTGGGTTAACCATGGATGAGGCTACTTGGGTAGCTCTACTCAGCAGAGGGCAAGTCCTGGAGGGGAGCCCCAGCTGGGCACCATGAGCAGGGGAGAGGCTTGGTGCACCCCTACCTCTGCAGACACTATGAAGTGTAGTTTTTTCATAATGCACATTTTTCCAGGAACTTTTTGAAGACTCATCATATGCATAGATTTCAAAATATGCCTGCATCACAATAAACTTTTTAATTACATTTTCCATAAACGTTTTAAGGTATCCTTATATGCAGTTTTCTTTGGTTGAGTGTGAGAAACAGGGAAATCAACCTAGAGATATCCTACATAAACCAGCCATAACAACAGAGAACATAGAATAAAGAGAATAATAGGGTAACAGGTTCGCAGTTAATCTAGCAATGTTATCAATATATGAAGAAACAAAACTTCAATTTATTAAAAATTATAGTGTGGGGCCAGCACTATGGCATAGCAGGTAAACCCACCACCTGCAGTTCAGCATCCCATATGAGCGCCGGTTCAAGTCCCAGCTGCTGCACTTCCGATCCAGCTCTCTGCTATGGCCTGGGAAAGCAGTAGAAGATGGCCCAAGTACTTGGGCCCCGGTAACCACATGGGAGACCTGAGGAAGCTCCTGGTTCCTGGCTTCAGATCGGTGCAGCTCCAGCCATTGTGGTCATCAGGGAGTGACCAGCAGATGGAAGACCTCTCTCTCTCTCTCTCTCTCTCTCTCTCTCTCTGTAACTCTTCCAAATAAATAAATCTTTTTTAAAAAAAGTATAGTGTAAGATAAAAACATGCTCTAAACAGTTCAATGTTATAGTTAATTTTAGTTGGTTTTCATGACAAAGATAGGATCATGAGGATTTAAGCCCTGGCTTTCAGAAATCACTTAATACACACCTACCAAAAACATAGAGACAGATATCAAGTCAGGTCAGTACAATGAACTTAAAACTATTTTTTGTTTATTTGAGAGGCACAGACAGACTAAGAGCTCCCATCTGCTGATTCACTCCCCAAATGCCTACAACTGCTAGGGCTATGCCCAGGTTGGATCCAGGAGCTAAGAATGTAATTCAAGTCTCCCATGTCAACTACATGGGATTACCTGAGCCACCAACACTGTATCTCAGGGTCTGCACTGGCAGGGAACTGGAATCAGGAATTGAGCCCAGGTACTCTGATGTGTGATACGGGTATCTTAACTGCTAGGTTAGATGCCCACTCTATCAGTATAATAAATTCTGAATAAATTCCATTATCATAAAAGTTTTGTATATAGTTCTATTAGAAACCAGCAAAAGCAAGGAAGATATTTGGCTTGTAAAGTAAACCCTCCATAACTCCATCTTATATGGTTGTCATTTTATTTGGCCTTTGACAGAATTTGGTGATTATATTGTCCATTCAATAAATTATCTTTGTGCTTGACAAAGAGAGGTGAGTGGTACCAATGGAAAAAGGAAGACCTTTCTCTCTGTCTCTCTCTTACTGTCTAACTCTGCTTGTCAAAAAAAAAAAAAAAAAAAAAAAGAGAGAGAGAGAGAGAGAGATGAGTGGTGCAATAGTTAAGTGGCTGGAGGCAGGGGGTGCTCATACTGGGGTGCTTGGTTTTAGCCATGGCTCCTCAGCTTCTGTTCCAGCTTCCTGCTAATGTGCACCTGGGAGGCAGATGATGGCTCAAGTACTTGGGTCCTCATCACCCATATGGGAGAACCAGATTGAGTTCCAGGCTGCTGACTTCGGGCTGGCCCAGTCCTGGTTGTTGTGGGCATTTGGGGAGTGAACCAACAGATGGAAGATCTTACCTGTCTTTCAAATAAAATAAAAATAAATACATAAAAGTTTTAGAAAATAGATCATCCACAAGGGCAGAGAATGGCAGAAAGATATTACTAATGTTAATTACTAATTAATAGTAACGATTTTAATATTATTACTGCTTCTAGAGACGTGGAAAGGCAAAGGAAGACCTTAGGCACGAGAATGGAGGTGGTGCCTAGTCTTGGAGTCACTTCCTGGGATCTCACCTGCATCTGGACTGGCAGTGCTCACAAAGACTTGGTGCACAGACTGTACATCCTTTCTGATAGCAACAGACAACTCTCCCCCCTCAAACCTGCTGGAGTTCTATGCTCCCTCTCACCAGTAACAGAACAATCACATGTTCAGCCACACAAGCTAAGATCTGTGAATGGACTGAAATTCTTCTTTCCCCATAGCCCAACATCAAATGAATCATCAAACCCTACAGAGCCTTCCTTCTAAATATCTAATGACTGGGGCCAGCATTGTGGCACAGCAGGTTAAGCCACCCCCTGCGGCATCCACTTCCCGTATGCTTGCTGATTTGAGTCCCGGCTGCTCCACTTAAGATCCAGCTCCCTGTGCCTGGGAAAGCAGCAGAGGGAGGCTCAACTACTTGGGCCCCTGCCACCCATGTGGGAGACCTGGATGGAGTTCTGGCTCCTGGCTTCAACTTCAGCCTGGCCCAGCCTTGTGTGTTTTGGCCATTTGGGGAGTGAATTCAGTGGATGGAAGATCTCTCTTCTGTAACTTTGCCTTCCAAAAAAAAAAAAAAAAACCCCAAAAACAAAAAAACAACAACCAAAAAACAACAAACGCCTTTTTAACCCCTGTCTTCCCTCTTGTGTGTCCCCCTATTCAATCCTTCATTCTTTTTAAAAAACATGGTCTCCTTTGTCTTTTTTTTTTTTAAGATTTATTTATTTGTTTGTTTGTTATCACAAATGGCAGCCCAACCTGCTCACCACAATACCAGCCCCCTTCATTCTTCTCACCAGAGTAGCCAAAGTCATCTTTCTAAACTGAAAATATGATTCTGAAACTCCCATTTAAAATTCCTCAGATCAAAAACACAAACAACTCCATTCCCAAAAAGTCCACTGGACTTCATAAAAATTGAAAACTTTTGTGTCTCAAAGGACATTATCATGACAGTGAAAAGATAACCCAAAGAATGGAAGCAAATATTTGCAAATCATGTATCTGGTAAGGGGTTTATATCCAGAATACACACACACACACACACACACACACACACAACTCTTACAACTTGGCAGTAAGTAACAGAATCTAAAAATGAGCAAAGGATATAAATAGATTTTTCTCCAAAGAAGAGACACAGATGACAAATAAGCACATGAAAACACTAAGCATCATTAGTCACTTCTGCAGTGACTAAAGGCATCACTGGTGAAATGCAAATGGAAAATGCAAATCAAATGCAAAGACCCCACTCCACCAGGATGGCTGTGTGATGGCATGTGATGAGGAGATGGAGAAACGGGAGGGGAGGCCTCCTACATTGCTAGCAGGAATGTAAAAAGGTATAGCCACTTTGAAAAACAATTTGACAGTTTCTCAAAAAGTCAAATACAGAATCACCACATGACCTAGCAATTCTATTCCTAGCCATATACCTAAGAAAAATGAAAACATGCTGTGTATTCATATAGAATTCTGTATACAAACAATGGTACCCACGTGATTTAAAATAGCCCCAAAGTGGAAAAGATGGAATATCTGGCATAATAAAGAATGAAGTACTGGTACCTGCTAAAACACAGATGAGCCTTGACAAGATGCCGAGACACAAAGGGGCACATAGTGCACGATTCCATGTACATGAAACACACAGAAGAGGCGAATTCATAGAGGCAGAAAGTGGGTTAGTGGCTGCCCAGGGGCTCAGAGGAGGTGATGGACAAGTTTCTACATGATGTGTAGACATTCTTTGTTTTTATTTGACAGGTAGAGTTTTAGACAATGAGAGGGAGAGACAGAGAGAAAGGTCTTCCTTCCGTTGGTTCACTCCCCAAATGGCTGCCACGGCTGGCGCTGTGCCGACCCGAAACCAGGGGCCAGGTGCTTCTTCCTGATTTCCCATACAGGTGCAGGCTTGAGCCATCCTCCACTGCCCTCCCGGGCCACAGCAGAGAGCTGGACTGGAAGAGGAGCAACCAGGACTAGAACCCGGTACCCATATGGGATGTTGGTGTCGCAGGTGGAGGATTAACCAAGTGAGCCACGGCGCTGGCCCCTGTAAAATTCTAAAACAGTGGTGATGGTTGCACAGCTGATTGAATACACTAAGAACCACTGACTTATACATTTTATGTGAATGCTATTGCAATAAAGCTGTTATTTAAAAGAAATTCTTGGGGCTGGTGTTGTGGCACAGTGGGTTAAATTGCTACTGGCAATGCCAGCATCCGGTATCTGAGTGCCAGTTTGAGTCCCAGCTGCTCTGCTTCTGATCCAGTTCCCTGAAAATGTGGGAAGGCAGGGGAAGACAGGCAGAGTACTTGGAACTCTGCCACCCATGTGGGAGACCTGGATGGAGTTCTGGGCTCCAAGCTTCAGGCCGGTCCAGCCCCAGCCACTGCAGCCAGTTAGGGAGTGAACCAGCAGACGGAAGATGGATCTTTTTTGGTCTCTCCCTCTCTATATAATCCTGCCTTTCAAATAAAGAAATAATTTTTAAAAATTCTTCAGAGATTCCTACTATCTTGAAGATAAAATTCAGCCCACTTAGCTGGTATCTCCCCTGTGCACTCTAGCAACAATGAACCTTGCATTACTTCTGTCGCTCCCCCTCTTCGTGGAGGAACGACACCAAGCCCTGCCTAGGCTTCATATCCGAGTCACGGCACCACTATGTCGCTCCCCCTCTTCGTGGAGGAACGACACAGGACCCTGCGCTGTTCTTTCGTCTGCTCGGCCCTCCCCGGGTTTGCTGCTGGTTCTTCCCGGGTTGGCTACTATCCCTTCCACCTCCGTGGAAGGGCAGTTCCCCCTGGCCACATTCCCCACTTCCGCAGGGGAGCGGCACACCGCCGGCCGGCTCGTCTCGGGGGCTGCACAGGTGTTCCTTCAGATAGATGTTCCCCTTAGATGTTTCTGGTGCATGCCGTCTCTCTCCTCCTTTATAGTCCTCCTCCGCCAATCCCAACTCGGCTGCCCACACGCCGAGTACACTGCTCTCCTCCAATCAGGAGCGACTCCTACAGTTTATTGGTTGAACTGGAGGCACCTGTGTAGAAGCTGTTTTCTTCTCTCCCAGCGCCATATTGTGGGAGAGCAGATGCACAGAATAAGTCTTAATTCCAGTAACTCAGTCTAGTCCGGATTGTTCCCCACAACTTCCTTGTTGGGCCATGCTTTCTGGCCAGAGGACTTGCTCTTCTTCTCCTGAAACACTCCCACATCCCAGTTCCACCATTCACCTGGTTAACTACCTCCTGCCCCCTCTAAGACTCAGGTTGGAAAACCACACTTTTAAAAAGGATTTATTGGGGCCAGTGCTGTGGCGTAGTGGGTAAAGCCACTGCCTACAGTGCCAGCATCCCATATGGGTGCCAGTTTGAGTCCTGGCTGCTCCATTTCCGGTCCAGCTGCTGTGGTCTGGGAAAGCAGTAGAAGATGGCCCAAGTGCTTGGGCCCCTGCACCCACACGGGAGACCTAGAAGAAACTTCTGATTCTTGGCTTCGGATCGGCGTAGCTTTGGCTGCTGTGTACAACTGAGGAGTGAACCAGCGGATGGAAGACCTCTCTCTCTCTCTCTCTCTGTGCCTCTGCCTCTCTGTAACTCTGCCTTTCAAATAAATAAGTATTTCTTTATTTGAAAGGCAGAGTTACAGAGAGAGAGAGAGAGAGAGAGAGAAAGAGAGAGAGAGTTCTTCCATCTGCTGGTTTAATCCCCAAATGGCTGTCAACAGCCGGAGCTGGGCTAGTCCGAAGTCAGGAGCCAGGAGCTTCTTCCAGGTCTCCCACGCGGGTACAAGGGCCCAAGCACTTGGGCCATCTTCCACTGTTTTCTCCGATGCATTAGCAGGGAGATGGATCTGAAGTGGAGCAGCTGCAATTCCAGTTGGTGCCTATATGGGATGCCAGCACTGCAGGTGGTGGCTTTACCTGCTAACGTCACAGCACCAGCCCCAAAACTACATTTCTTGATAACTTGGGCTTCCACTGTGAATTTCTAATTTCACTACAATCATGTAAAATTCTCCTAGTTCACCAAGGCTTTGAGAGGTTGCTTTCTTCAAACCACAGGCCTTTGGCCTTTAGATTACAGTGTGCTTGAATGCTTTTCTCTCTCCTCTTTGCTTTCAGGTAACTCAGAAGCAGTGCTCAAGAATAAAAGCTTTAAGGTCGATCCTGGCTTTACCAATTAATTCATTAGACTAACAACATAATCATTCTTAGCCTCAATGGAAAAAAATTAGATGACAGTACCTATAGCACAAGGTTACAATGACTAAATGAGACTAAATGACCAAAAAGTTCTAATAGTACCTATCACATATAAAGCATTAAAATATTAGCTGTTATTAAAATTTGATGATAAATTTTTAATATTTTGACAAAATTATAGCAGCCTCTCTCATCTTTTTTTAAGATTTATTTATTTATTTGAAAGTCAGAGTTATACTCAGAGAGAAGGAAAGGCAGAGAGAGAAGTCTTCCATACACTGGTTCACTCCCTAAGGAGCTTCTTCCGGGTCTCCCACATGGGTGCAGGGGCCCAAGGACTTGGGCCATCTTCTACTGCTTTCCCAGACCACAGCAGAGAGCTGGATCAGACGTGCAGCAGCCGGGACTTGTACTGGCGCCCATATGGGATGCCAGCACTGCAGGCGGCGGCTTTACCCGCTACACCACAGTGCTGGCCCAGCCTCTCTTTTACAAGTCTCTTTGGAACCCGTCCATTCATCAAACAAGTATTCACTGAATACTTAATGTATGGCAGAGACGGCAAGGCTAAAATTTTATACAAGAGTAAACAAACTTGGAATGATTGCTTAAGTAAGAATGTGTGTTGGTTTTGTTTTGACATCTAGCTTGGGTGCTGCAAAACTCCTTCTGCCTCATTCTTGGCCCTGCTGTGAATAGACACTGCTGACATACACAGCCACAATTTATTCTGACTGGCCTAAATTCATTTTGTTTTAATTTTTATATTGCATCTCAGTCAAGGCAAAAGAGAATATGCTAGTTTGCTTACACTTGTACACTTGTGGTATGAACCAAAAAAAAACACTGATGGGAAACTCCAAGATGAGGATAAAATCTGAATTTCACCTTTGGGAACTCCCCAGAAGAGCTTTGAGGGGGGTGGGCACTGTGGCCCAGCAGGTTAGGCTGCTGCCTGCAATGCAGGCATCCCATATCGGAGTGCCCTGCTCGACTCCCCATCCAGCTTCCTGGTAATGTGCCTGGGAAGGAATGGCTGAAGGTCCAACTGCTTGGGCCTCTGCCACTCATGCAGGAGACCAGGATACAGTTCCAGACTCCTGGTTCCACCTGCCTTAGGCCTGGCTATAGTGGCCATTTGAAGAGTGAACCAGCAGAAGGAAGATCTGTTTCTCCCTTGCTCTGCCTTTCAAATAAATCTTTTTTTTCTTTTTATTTATTTATTTTTTTGGACAGGCAGAGTGGACAGTGAGAGAGAGAGACAGAGAGAAAGGTCTTCCTTTTCCATTGGTTCACCCTCCAGTGGCTGCTGCGGCCAGCGCACCGTGCTGATCCGAAGCCAGGAGCCAGGTGCTTCTCCTGGTCTCCCATGGGGTGCAGGGCCCAAGCACTTGGGTCATCCTCCACTGCACTCCCAGGCCACAGCAGAGAGCTGGCCTGGAAGAGGGGCAACCGGGACAGAATCCGGTGCCCCGACCGGGACTAGAACCCGGTGTGCCGGCGCCGCAAGGCGGAGGATTAGCCTAGTGAGCCATGGCGCTGGCCTCAAATAAATCTTTTTAAAAACAAAGTTAAAAAACAAAAACATTGGAGGCAGGGGCTGCAGACTAGGTCAGGGAAGGACCATGTCCAGCAGCAGCCCAAGAACTGACAGGAATGCTGGGGTGACCCCAGGGCTCACAGATGAATCTTGAGGTCGAGTGAGAGGAAGGGAATGGTACTCAGGCTTCACTTCCCTAAAGGTATTAACATGTCTACCGAGAAACACGATCCAGTGCAAAGCAAGTGAGGTCAGGCAAGGAAACTCAGAGAAGGGGCGGCCAGTGCTGGTGCCTGAGTAGCAGCAGCTGCTCCTGTGGAGTCATGTGTAAGCTCAGAGACAGGTGGTGCAGTGAGCTGTCTGCGCCTACCAAAACCATCCAATGGGCTCCGCCAAACCCTCAAGTCCAGCTTCCACCGCTTTCACGTGGTTTCCAGAACAGAGAGCTGACACGCTACCGGCTGACTTTTCTGTGTCACGTGATGAAGGCTGCCTGGGCACTCTGGTGCTGTGGTTTCATCTTCATCAGCTTCAGCTCCAAGTGCACAGCTGCCTTCCTGGGGCCGGGGGCCACCATCCAAGGCTTGCTGGGGAAGAGCCTGAAGGCCTCACCCAAGCTGCCACTCAACACGCCTGCTCTTGACTTTTACCTCCTCATGACTGCCACAGGAGAACTGAGAAATAGGCTCTGTTGACCAAAGTTTCTGATTTGCTTCTCCATGGCATGAAGTCATAGGCCTCTGTCTCACCAAAGAGGGTTGATGCTTTGTTGCCAATGAGTGGGGTGAATTATGTCTGAATTGAAGATGATTGAAATTTTCATGTTTTTGACTAAATAAACTGAATCACTTCTCCAGACAGCAATCAGTCCATTATTCAGGCAGGAGGAATGTTCCCTAAGGCTCCCCTCAACTCTACCCCATAGATCTGCCAACACTTCTGAGCACCCACAGTGCTGGGAGGGGCTTTCACACAAGGGATCCTGCGTGATATGCAACAACAGAACTCACTGAAAGCCGTGTTGAGATTCCAAGGGAAAGTGACCCCACAAAGCTGAAGGTCTCTCTGAAGATGACCCTGTAGCTGAAGCCAAGAGCTTAAGGAAGGCCAAGGCAAGTGGAGAATGGGAGGGTGAAGGAGCCACTTTGGGCAGAGCACACCTCCTGAACAAACACCCTAAGGCAGGCAAGGACTTGGCCAGGCTGAACTCAGGCCAGGAGCGAGGCAGTGAGACCAAGGGTGGAGGTGTATGCCGGCGCCTGGCCACTGGGCTCCACATGTTGATGAAGTGTTCGGTGTGCTGGGAAACCGCTGAAAGATCTACATGATCAAGAGATCACTGCCGAGTGCCTCATCAGGAAAGTGAAGGTGTGGAGTTGTGCTGGAAGGCTCAGCAGACAGAGCCCATGATCTGCCCCGAAGCCACTCCCTTCTTCCACTGATTTGTCTTCCTAATACAATTCTAATTTTGTGCAACAGTCAGGCTGTGATAATGTGACTGCATGAACGGAGAGCTGAGGGTAGGTGTACGATGAGGTTCTGACCAAGTGGGTATGTAGGGAAGGCTGCTGGGAAGTTTCTGGGGGAACGAGTTTTCCCCATGTCAGAGGTATCTGAAGACACATGCTCTGCCTCCAGTCTCCAATGAGTGGGGCTGAAAAGGCTTGACAACATCCTGCCCTTTGGCAGGAGGGCCAAGAATCACAAAGCTGCCAGCCCACAGCCCTGATGGTATGGAGGCCCTGGAGCACCACTGGTGACTCCTGCCTCCTAACCTCAGATTACAGGAACAGAGTGAGCATCCGTTGGCTTATGTAGCCAGCAGTAGGGTTTTCTGTTCCTTACGGTCCGAAGCATTCTGGTAATACTCCAGGACCCTGTGACTATTTAAAGCAGATTTCAAGATCTCTTGAGTCCTTTAGGGCATCCTATTCTGAAGTCCTAGCTACAGGATTATCTACTTGCCACATCTTTCTCAAATTCTGGCTGTGCCATCTTTGGCCAGTGGATTCTAAGCATTTGGTCTCAGGACCAATACTGGTCACACACTGATGACGTCACCTCTACTGGTTCTCCCCTGACCACTCACAGAAAGTGACTGCTTATAGTCTTCTTATTCCTCTGGAAGGGAACTAAGTTTCCAAGGGTATCACTCACAAGCTTTCAGCCTGGGGTTGGCATTTTTCCTTTTAGAACTTCTAGGTTTCAAGTCCAGTAAAGATACTGTAACTTGAAATCAAGATCCCAAATGACTAAAAAGGAGGAAATAAAAAAGGATATTAAAGCTGGGTTGTGGGGTCAGCGCTGTGGCATAGTGGGTAAGGCCACCACCTACGGTGCCAGCATCCCATATGGATGCCGGTTCGAGTCCCTGCTGCTCCACTTCCAATCCCACTCTCTGCTTTGGCCTGGGAAAGCAGTAGAAAATGGCTCAAATCCTTGGGCTCCTGCACTGGCATGGGAGACCCGGAGGAGGCTCCTGGCTCCTGGCTTTGGATCGGCGCAGCTCTGGCCGTTGTGGCCATATGGGGAGTGAACCAGTGGATGGAAGACCTCTCTCTTTGCCTCTACCTCTCTGTAACTCTGTATTTCAAATAAATAAAAAACTCTTTAAAAATAATAAAATAAAATAGAAATTTTTTAAACAGCTGGGTTGTGTTGCAGTCTGGAAAACAATATTCCTAATTATGCTGTTTACTGGCTATGGCAGGCACATGTGAGGCCTGGGGATTCTGTGAAAATCAGACTCTTCCTCAGAGTTGCTCAGATGCATGTCATGTGACCACAGATCAGCGGCCAGGAAAATGTATATGGCCCTATCAGAGAAGCTGCAAAAAGGACACAGGTGCTGGTAGGCAGCTAAAGACAAATGAGAGGAAGAAAATGTCTACAAAACAATCACACAACTATTGTAAAAAGTCCTATCAGTTTTCCATTTATTATAAGAGGAAGAGACCCAATTTCTGGTTTTTAAAGTACATTTTAAGGCTTTTTAGAGGCTCTTCTAACAGTATCTGAGCAATTTATGCAATTTATGAGAACTGAAAACTTACATACATTCACTAAATCTATTAGCTCCATTAGATTTAGCCCATTATATACTGTATTAGATCATAGGACAGTGTGGCATTGCTTTTCCCCTTTGTCAATACATGATTTTGTGAGGGCTTTGTTTTCAAAAACAGACTTATTTGTTTATTTGAAAGGCAGAGTGACAATGAAAGAGACCCTCCATCCGTGGCAGAAGCCAGGAACTCCATCTGAGTTTCTCACACAAGTGGCAGGAGCCGAAGCACTTGGGCCATGCCATCATCTATGGCCTTCTAGGTGCATTAGCAGGGAGCTGGATCAGAGGCAGGGCAGCCAGAACCTGAACAGGCATTGCAACATGGGATGCAGGAGTCCCAGCCCATCATGAGACCATACTTGTCCCTCTTTTGTTCTGGCTGGTAACATTCACCTTCTGCCAAGAATTGTGATAGATGAATGCAGTCTGACTGGTGATTAACAGAACAGTCATTTTACATCTGCTTTTGGTGGTTGTATTTGAAAGTTCTAGACAAAAACATCAAGTGAAGCCACTGAGAACTGGGATTTACCCTAGGTATGCCAAAATGACTGAACTTTAGACTACCTTAGAAAGTCTGTTCCTGTAATCCATGTCATTAAACATGATTATATCAGATCACGTCAATAAATTTAGAAGAAAATTCAATACTCATCTTTTATTTTCAAACAAGTAAACTGGGGCCAGGGCTGTGGTGAGCCTGTAGCTCCCTGCTAATGCACCTGGGAAAGCAGCGGAAGATGGCCCAAGTCCTTGGGCCCCTGCACCTGCTTGGGAGACCCGGAGGCTCGCTCCTGGCTTTGGATCTGCCTGGCTCCAACTGTTGCAGCCATTTGGAGAGTGAATCAATGGATGGAAGATCTCTTTCTCTCTCTTTCTCTCTCTCTCTCCTTCTGTCTCTCCCTTTCTCTCTGTAAACTCTACCTTTCAAATAAATAAATAAATAATTTTTAAAAAAATTGTAATTGTGTTGATATAAAGTTGTACCCAAAGTTCTAAAGGACACACAGCAAAGTACTGGCAGTTTTTTCTCCAAGTAGTGAGATTAAAAGTCACCTTCATTTTATTTTTTATACTTTTCTATATTTTCTAAGTCTTTTGTGATGAGTATATAAATTTATGTTTGGAAAAAATAAGTTTACTTTTTTAAGATGCTAAATTCTTTCTCACTGACTTATCTATTTAATATGATGCCAAACAAAACACCAAAGACACAGATGAGCAAGTGAGGAAGACTTCAAGAAGGTCCACCTGGGAGATTAACTTGCAAAAGAGCAATGAGTAATCTTAAAGCAAAAGAGTGATCTTATTAGACAAGATACTAAATTTAAAGCTTTAATTAACAACTAATTAAATAAATGCCTATCTACTGACCTCTAATAAAATTGCTTTCACACTTTCTATAAAATATCTGTGGATTTAGAACACACACAATGGTTTAAAAAACAAAACAAGACCGTCCTAATACAACCCACCACCAAGATTGTATGACAGCCAAATACAGAATCAGTGTGCAACCAGGTGACCTTAAAACTGATCTTATAAGGGGCCAGTGCTGTGGAATAGGTTAAGTTTCTGACTGCAGCACCGGCGTCCCATAGGGGCGCCAGTTCGTGTCCCAGCTGTTCCTCTTTCAATCCAGCTCTCTGTTTATGGCATAGGAAAGCAATGGAAGATGGCCCAAGTACTTGGGACCCTGTACCCATGTGGGAGACCTGGAAGAAGCTCCTGGTTTCTAGTTTAGGATCAGCCCAGTTCTGGCCATTTTGGTCATTTGTGGAGTGAACCAGCGGATGGGAGACCTTTCTCTCTGTCTCTCCTTCTCTCTCTGTACCTCTTCCTTTCAAATAAATAAAATCTTATAAAACAAAAACAAAAACACCTGGTCTTAAGCAGGTGAGGAAAATTTTTGCTAGGAGTTCCCAGCATAATTTGCTTCTTGAAACAGTGACAATCCCTGAAATAAGCAGAGATGTTTTTAACCTCTCCCTTCAGCAACCCCTAGATCACAGGCCCAGAGGAGCCTGACGGCAGGAGGAACGGGAACACTTCTCCCATCTCTGCACCTTTCTCAGCACCACTCTGCAAGGTGGGCAGATACCACATAAGCAACACTAGTCTTGCATCACAGAACACGGTTCCAGACTGATCCAAAAAGTTATTATTATTATTATTTTTTTGACTGATAGAGTGAGACAGTGAGAAAGGTCTTCCTTCCGTTGGTTCACCCCCTCCAAATGGCCGCCACACCGGAGCTACGCCGATCTGAAGCCAGGAGCCAGGTGCTTCCACCTGGTCTCTTACACAGGTGCAGGCGCCCAAGCACTTAGGCCATTCTCCACTGCCCTCCCGGGCCACAGCAAAGAGCTGGACTGGAAGAGGAGCAACCGGGACTAGAACCTGGAGCCCATATGGGATGCTGGCGCCGCAGGCGGAGGATTAACCAAGTAAGCCACAGCGCCGGCCCCGAAAAGGTTATTTTAAAAGATACAAGAAGTGGCCAGCGCCACAGTTCACTAGGCTAATCCTCTACTTGTGGTGTGCCGGCACACCAGGTTCTAGTCCCGGTTGACCATTGTGGGGGTGAACCAACGGAAAAGGAAGACTTTTCTCTCTGTCTCTCTCTCACTGTCCACTCTGCCAGTCAAAAAAAAAAAAAAAATTTTAAAAAATAAAAAAAAGGAGTGATCATTTATTTGATTGTGGGCTGGAGAAGATCTTTCCAAGCAAAAAAAGGTTTAAAAAACTAAGGAAATGATTAACAGATTTGAATGACATAATTTTAATATCAAGTGCTGGCAAGAACTTAAGAAACAAGTGCTCTCATGAACTGCTAGGGAGAATAAACTGGCATATTTCTGAAGGGCAATCTGGCTGGATGTGTTGAAAGTCTTTCAAATGTTTATACTCTTTGACTCATTAAGTCAACGTCTAGGAATTTTTCCTAAAGAAATAATCAGAGAGATATATAAAAAAAAGTTTACAATATCAAGAAGACCAGAAAGAACATAAACATTCACTATAACATATGAAAGTACTTCAAAAACTCTGCAGGAAAACTGAATTAAAAGACTATTTTCATACAAAATTTTGTGAAATGTATACAGTTTTCTCATATTAGGCATTTTCCATGTACTATTTGAAGTACCAACATATATATTTAACTTCAGGGAACTAGTAAATAAGAAATATGCATATAATAAAATACTATTTGACCTTTAAAATAATGTTTAAAAGAACATTTAATTACAAGAATATGCTCAGAAACTATTAAATGTGAAAACAAAAATTGGTAACATGTACATGATGATTCTAATTTTTTTTTAACTTGTGAGATGCTCATATATGACACACACATATATCTGGAAGAGGCATGAAAACAGTGTTATGTTATAACTTAGTGGAAAAAATAAGATGTGATTTTAATTATCTGTGACCAGCAGCTAAAAGCATGCTAAATGATAGACCTGGCTAACTTTCACTCAATATTGAAGTCTCAATATTGCTACGTCTTCCAGGAAGCCCTCCTGCACTAGCCCTCACTCCCCCTCCTAGCTCTCTACACTAAACTAGCATCTGGGGATAGATTCTATGACACTCTGTATAACTGCATCATACTCTCTGATTTGATTCACTGCATCCCAACCATGCTTTGAGCTTCCCACAGTCAGAAATTTGGGTGTTTCACTTTTGTATTTCCAATGCTATTCTGCCTGGAATCTAACAGGTCTGCAAGCTAGAACGCTGGACTCATCAAGGAAATTGAGGGAACAAATTATTCTTTCTGCTCTAGGAGTTCTCCAGGAGAAAAATGTCAGTAAGGATGCGCACCTGTCAGTAGAGGTACGCCTTCTTACCTTGGCGAGTAGGCTTGAAACACGTTGAACTTCACCATTGGCCTTCAGCAATTCTTGTCTGAGCTCGGTGCAGGACAGCTCCAGTTGATCTTTCTCAGCTCTGGCGACTTTGAGCAGCTCTTGAATTTCACAGCTCTCCGCCTTCTGTCCCAGGGTACTAGTCACTAGAGTTTTTTGCTTCTCACCCTCCAAATGAGACTTCAAAGACCCATTCTCCATCTTCAAACCTTCCAGGGTAACTCGACATTCTTCCAAAGTTTTCGTCATCATACTATTGTTACACCGCTCCAGTTCTAGAAATCCATTCAGCTTTTCATTTTCTTCCTTTAGGCGTTTAATTGTTTCTAAAGCTCCCAGGTTCTCTTCCTCCACCTTGCGTAAGCTGCAGGTCAGCTGCTGCTGTATGCTGAGCAGCTTCTCCCTCTCAAAGCGGCCCTGCTCAAGGATGTCTGTGCACTTCTGCTCCAGCTCAAGCAGTTTTCCCTCTTGAGCGCTGGGCTCTTCATTCTTCACTCGTTCTTGCAGGAGATTTATCAGCTTCTCGTTTTCTTGACTTAGCTGCTCTGCCCTCTCCCGATGCTGGTGAAAGGACGTCTCCAACATCGTCTTCTCATCCACCAGCTTCTCATTCTCGGCTGTCAGTTCCTGCACCATCTGTTGCTGGTCTGACAGTTCCTGCAGGGTAGCCTGTAGTTCCTCTGCGGTGCTATGGTGGTTTTCTTCCATCTTCTGGATCTTCTCTGTGAGGGAAGCCAGGGACAGCTCGCTAGCGTTGTTAGGGGAACTACCAGTGGTGGAGCACTTGGAGCTCTTAAAAGGGTTGCTGGTGGAGGACAGAGGGCGGGAGGGGATATCTGCTGGAATGTGCTCGAAATCAGAGGCATCTGGCGACAAAGAAGCTTTGGTGACGTCACTACTTGAAGAACCCGACGTCCGTAATGCAGTTTCATGTGAGTTTTTTTTATATTCCTCGATTTCACTCGACAGCTCATTCCCGGTGGGGCTTCCAAAACTTGACTCTTGAGTTAGGGATGTCGGGCAGCTACTGTCACCAGTGTGACTCACCGCCCCTTCTGAATTTGGAGACTGCTCAAGGTAGGTCAGTTTCTCCTTTAGGGATCGGTTTTCTTCCTCCAGCAAGGCCAGCTCTTTCTGAAAGTTCCTGTTCTTCTCCTGAAGAGCCCTTATCAGGGGTTCTGGGTCGCCTGCTGGGACCAGCGTTACATCAACACTTGGGTCTGAAGTGTCAGCTCCTTCGGTGCTCGGTGCCCTTTTCTCTTTGCATTTCTTGAGTTCACTTCGCAGCCTGTTGATTTCACTGTCTTTGGCTTTGGCTTCCGCCAGAAGTTCTCGAACTTGAGACTCCAGCACCGCCTTCTCCCCACCTTCATTCTCTTGCTTGGTGGGTTTGGTGGAAGTGGTCCTCAGGTGCTTGGTAGGAGTGGGGGTGCTGGAAGAAGTAGGACTGGGCACTGATTTCCGAGGATTGGAGGGACCACGCGGCACAGACCTCTCTCTTGAAGTTGTTACTGAAATTTCCCTTGGAGCCGGAATGCCTGTCCGTTTGGTTGCTGTAACAGCCGCTAAAGATGGAACAAGGAGAAAATATTAAAAAACAAAATAAAACAAGCACTTTTATAATAATACCCAAATGACTTCAAGTCACCTGGCATAGGAGAGAGTGTGGTTGTCACCCTTTGTTGAGCTCTTCCTATGGATAGTTACTCCTCTCTGATGGGGGTTCCTGCACCTCCTTCCCACAGCCCTATACTTTGGGGGAAGCTGGCTCAACGCCTGAGCTACTCAGAATAATCCCACTCCAGCCATAGTTGCTGGTCTGAGGCACGGATACACTCCTAGGTAAGATCAAAGAGATATATACAAAGGTTTTCAGAGCAAAGCAATTAAAAACATCACATGGGAGACCAGGAGGAAGTACCTGGCTCCCGGCTTCTGATCGGCGCAGCACACCAGCCGTAGCGGCCATTTTGGGGGTGAACCAAAGGAAGGAAGACCTTTATCTCTGTCTCTCTCTCTCACTGTCTAACTCTGCCTGTCAAAAAACAAAACAAACAAAAAAAAATCATTGGACAACAGCAAAAAAGCCTGTGATGTGGACATGGCCGGCAACTGCCTTGTCCTCACGGGAGGAGGGTAAGAATGGACACAGCACAGCAGAAAAAAGGAATCTCAATTTTTTTTTTTTTTTGACAGGCAGAGTGGACAGTGAGAGAGACAGACAGAGAGAAAGGTCTTCCTTTGCCGTTGGTTCACCCTCCAATGGCTGCTGCGGCCGGCACAGCGCGCTGATCCAATGGCAGGAGCCAGGTACTCATCCTGGTCTCCCATAGGGTGCAGGGCCCAAGCACTTGGGCCATCCTCCACTGCACTCCCTGGCCACAGCAGAGAGCTGGCCTGGAAGAGGGGCAACCGGGACAGAATCCGGCGCCCTGACCGGGACTAGAACCCGGTGTGCTGGCGCCGCAAGGCGGAGGATTAGCCTAGTGAGCCGCGGCACCGGCAGGAATCTCAATTTTAACATCGTTGTTGAGTTGCTAAACCAAATCAATCCTAAAGCCTGGCTTATTGCTGGTCCTCTAGCTCCACAACCCATTCAACACTCTTCATGGGGCAGGCATTTGGTGCAGCAATTATGTTGCATTTCGGATGCCTGCATCCCATATCAGAGTTCTTGTGTTTGAGTCCTGGATTCCCTTCTTTTTTCAGTTTCCTGCCAGTACAGACCTAGTGAGGCAGCAGGTGATGTCTCCAGTAGTTGGATCCCTGCCACCTGGGAGACCTGGATTGAGTTATAGGTTCCTAGTGTTAACCTAGCCCAGCCCCAGGTTTTGCAGAAACTTAGGGAGTAAACTAACAGTTGGGAGCTTTCTCTCTCTTCATATAAGTCATCTAGAGTTGAGTTTTCTGGAATTTGCAATTCAATATATTTGAACTGATTTAATACACTTGATAGCGTGGCAACTGAACATCAGTCTTTTTATAAAATTTAAGTTCACTGTGCATTTCCCAAGCATTTCTTTAAAATCATTAGTGGGCTGATGCTATGGCACAGTGAGTAAAGCTGTCATCTGCAGTGCCAGAATCCCACATGGGTGCCGGTTCGAGTCCCAGCTGCTCCACTTCTAATCCAGCTCTCTGCTATGGCCTGGGAAAGCAGTAGAAGATGGCCCAAGGGGCCAGCGCTGTGGCATAGCAGTAAAGCCATCGTCTGCAGTGCCGGCATCCCATATGGGCTCCAGTTCAAGTACCGCTGCTCTGCTTCCAATTCAGCTCTCTGCTATGGCCTGGGAAAGCAGTGAAGATGGCCCAAGACCTGTGTGGGAGACCTGGAAGAAATTCCTGGCTTCAGATCAGTGCAGCTTCGGCCAGTGCAGCCAACTAGGGAGTGAATCAGTGGATGGAAGACCTCTCTCTCTCTGCCTCTCCTTCTCTCTCTATGAAACTCTGACTTTCAAATCAATCAATCAATCAATATTTAAAAAAAAAGAAGAAGAAGAAGAAGAAGATGGCCCAAGTGCTTGGGCCCCTGCACCAGCATGGGAGACCCGGAAGAAGCTCCTGGCTCCTGGCTTCAGATTGGCCCAGATCCAGCTGCTGTGGCCATTTGAAGTAGTGAAACAGAGGATGGAAGACCTCTCTCTCTGCCTCTCTGTAACTCTGCCTTCAAATAAATAAAATAAACCTTAAAAAAAAAAAAGAAATGATGTATAAGTTATAACATAGGAATTTTAAAAATCATTAACACATTTTGAATGAGAACAAATTTAATCAGGAAATCAAAAGTCACAAACAATACTACAGAATGACTGATCTGATTGAATGAAACATCACTTTTTTTATTAGTTTTTTAAAAAAATCATTTATTTGAAAGGCAGAGTAACTAAAAATGGGAGAGAGAAAGAGATCTTCCATCCAATGGTTCATCCCCAAAATGGCTGCAATGCTCAGGCTGAGTCAGGCCAAAGTCAGGAACCAGGAGCTTCATCCAGGTCTCCCAAGTGGGTAGCAGGGTCCCAAGTACTTGGGCCATCTTCTACTGCTTTCCCAGGTGCATTAGCAAGGAGCTGGATCAGAAGTGGAGCAGCTGGGATGCAAACCAGTGCCCATATTCAATGCTGGCTTGGCAGTCAGAGGCTTAACCAGCTATGCTACAACACTGGCCCTGAAACATCACCTTTAACATAAGTGGAAACAGTGTACTCATTTGTATTTATAAGAGAAACAAGAACAAATGGCATAAGGACATACTATGTATATCTGTGGTATAGTTTTAAATGTTAAAGGGATCTATATGATACAGAAATAACACACAATTTAGAGTACTTATAATGAGAAATTCAAAGTGTGAGGAATTATTTTTCTTATTTTCATTTACAATCACAGACAATGTAAGAAAGAAAATTCTAGGAGTGGCAAACTTGGATATCAGTCTACTTTATGCTGTAGAACTGAAGCCTACGTCAGGGGTTATGGTATAAGTGAAAATTATGGGCCAATTTTCCAAACTCAAAGACCACCTGACTGAGTCAAGGCTGAGGCTGTAACTTACTGGGAGGTCTCTGAATACAAAGGATCCCAGCGGTCACAACCTCCAGTTATCCTCTGCACTGGAAGAGGGTGTAGGGAATGCACCACACTCTTGCAGCAGCACTGCTGCTAAGACAGATTCAGGACCTGTTGTGGCCCAGGAGTTACAAACTCGGGCCAAGACGAAGAGCCAGGACCAGCATATGCCTAGACATCCTGACTCCACAGTGATGTGCAGGAGGATGCGCATCCCTGCATCACTCAGCATCACTGAGCATCTCACAAGGGAGAGATTTTGAATTGTTGGTATAATAAAGGCTGAGCAGTCATAGCAATATACACAAAGTGCTAGATTTTAGTTAAGTTTTTCAGATTAAGCTCCTGGAAGGCTGTAACAGATTTTCACTACTTCTAGGCCTCCAAATGCCATACTTGCATCACACTAAATACTCAATGAAGAAAGATTTACTTAATTGTTCTTGTAAAATGAAGACTAAAACCACCAAGCAACAATATGTTTTAGTAATACCAGTTCTCTACAATTAAGTCATCTTGGCAAGGGCTGTGATAAAAACTAAGATAAAGCAAGGTTCACCATAACTCTCTTTAGTCAGATAGGTAACTCTGCAAGGCTGGGAATGACCACCACAGAGGAATCTGCCATTCCTCATACTACCACTAAATCAAGGGTCCGTATTTTTAAAAAGCTTTCAATTATTTGTTGATTTTGAAGACGTAAAGAACTGAAATAAAACTGCAGATTAATCCTCATTATGTTTAGGTACAGTATAACTCCTTCCTTTTGCTGCCAAATCTTATCTATTTTTCACTAAAGTGTTACATAGGTGTGATCTAAGCCAGTAGTAGCTTTTTTGTTTTGTGTTTGTTTTGAAGTGGAGAGAGAGATATACCATCTGCTGGTTCACTTTATACATGCCTGCAACAGCCAGGGCTGAGTCAGGACAAAGCTAAGACCCAGGAATTCAGTGTAAGTCTCCTATGTGGGTGGCAGGGAACCAAGTACTTGGGCCATCATCAACTGCTGCCTCCCAGGGTATGCAGTAGCAGTAAGATAGAATTGGAAGCAGGGCTGGGACACAAACCTAAGCATCTGTATGGTTACTTACACCACATTGCTAACCAACGCATTCTGAAGCCTTGACATTGGCCATGCTACCTTACCCAGCATGCCACAGCAAGGTGACAGCAGGAGTAACTAGAAGACAGGACCCACACAATAGGGACTGGCTCAGTAGATGTCCCCATGTCCTCTGTGCTCTTCCATGCTCTAACTCAGCACTTTCCACTCCCATCCCCTCATTTCTTCTTGTCAGATTGAAACTGAAGTAAAAGCAAGTTCCATCTCTAATTATGAAGACTAACACAATAAAAAAAGGAACATGCTCAATGTCATGTTTCAAAATGCCAATTAAAAATTATATTATACCAAACTTGATCACAATACATCAAACTAATGCACTCATAGAGACACAAGCTAGAAAGGAACATAAAATATTGAGAACAACTGAGTATTAAGTTGATTGATCTGTGAGTAACTTTCTCACTTCTTTCTATGCTTACATTTATGCAATAAATTAAGGTCCAGCACTGTGGCACAGCAGGTTAACGCACTGGCCTGAAGCGCCGGCATCCCATGTGGGTGCCAGTTCGAGACCCGGCTGCTCCTCTTCCAATCCAGCTCTCTGCTATGGCCTGAGAAAGCAGCAGAAGATGGCCCAAGTCTTTGGTCCCCTGCACCCATGTGGGAGACCCGGAAGGAGCTCCTGGCTCCTGGCTTCGGAATGGCGCAGCTCCAGCTGTTTCAGCCAATTGGGGAGTGAACCATTGGATGGAAGACCTCACTCTCTCTCTGCCCCTCCTCTCTCTATGTGATTCTGACTTTCGAATAAATAAATAAATCTTAAAAAAAAAAAAGAACCATGAGGTGGGGCCAGTGTTGTGGCATAGCAGATTAAACCGCTGCTTGTAATGCTGGCATCCCATATGTGCACTGGCTGGAGTCCTGGCTGCTCCACTTCCAATCCAGCTCCCTGCTAACATGCCTGGGAAAGCAGCAGAGGACAGCCCAACTATTTGAGCCCTGCCACCCACGTGGGAGACCCAGATGTTGTTCCAGGCTCCTGGCTCAGTCTCAGCCATTGCGGCCATTTGGGGAGTGAAACAGCAAATGAAAAAAATCTCTCTCTTGCCTCTCCCTCTCTCTCTTTCGTAATTTTTTCAAATAAATACATCTTAAAAAAAAAGAAGAAGAAGAAAGAAAAAGAACTAAGATATGGCCAAATAGTATATTAAAAAATGCACAAGGGGCCGGTGCTATACTGCAGTGAGTTAAAGCACCAGTCTACCGTGCCAGCATCCCCTATGGGAACTGGTTCGAGTCCTGGCTGCTCCACTTCCAATCCAGCTCTCTGCTATGGCTTGGGAAAGCAGGAGAGGATGACCCAAGTCCTTGGGGCCCTACACCCACATGAGAGACCCAGAAGAAGTTCCTGGCTTCGGATGGGCAGAGCTCCTGCCGTTGCGGCCATCTGGGAAGTGAACCAGCGGATTGAAGACCTCTCTCTTTCTCTTTGCCTCTGCCTCTCTTAAACTCTGCCTTTCAAATAAATGAATAAATCTTTTTAAAAATGCACAAATCACTAGGAATATCCAAATTAAAACCACAATGAGATGTCACCTCACAGCTACTAGTATGGGCATTATAAAAAGATGAAGCGTAGTCAGTGTTGGTGGGGCTGCACAGAAAAGGGAGCCCCTACATACTGTTGGCAGAAATGTACATCAGTGCAGTTGGAACTTCCTCAAAAACTTAAAAAATTAAATATGGAATTACCATATGACACATTTCTGGATATATTTCCAAAGGAAATGGAATCAGTATGTTCAGGAGACACTGCACTCCCATGATCACTGCACAATTATTCACAATAGCCAAGACATGGAGTCAACCTAAGTGTCTATCAACAGATGAATGGATGAAGAAAATGGGTACATACACACTGTAATAGTATTCAACTCATAAAAGAAAGAATTCTTGTCATTTGCCACATGGATGAACCTGGAAGACATTTTAAGTGAAACACGCCAGGTACTGAAAGTAAACAAGCACAATCTCAATTGTATGTGGAATCTAAAAAAGTCAAACTCAGAAGCAGAGAGCAGAATGGTGATGGGGGTAGGGCATGGAGGAGATGCTGGTTAAAGGACACAAAATGTCAGTTAGACAGGAGAATAGTTAAAGAGATCTTTTTTACTGTGTAATGCAATGACTAAGTTAATGACTGTATTTTTTTTTATTATTATTATTTTTTTTGACAGGCAGAGTGGACAGTGAGAGAGAGAGACAGAGAGAAAGGTCTTCCTTTGCCGTTGGTTCACCCTCCAATGGCCGCCGCGGCCGGCGCACTGCGGCCGGTGCACCGCGCTGATCCAATGGCAGGAGCCAGGTGCTTCTCCCGGTCTCCCATGGGGTGCAGGGCCCAAGCACCTGGGCCATCCTCCACGGCACTCCCTGGCCACAGCAGAGAGCTGGCCTGGAAGAGGGGCAACCGGGACAGAATCCGGCGCCCCAACCGGGACTAGAACCCGGTGTGCCGGCGCCGCTAGGCGGAGGATTAGCCTAGTGAGCCGCGGTGCCGGCGACTATGTATTTTTTAAGATTTATTTATTTATTTGAAAGGCAGAGTTACAGAGAGGCAGAAGCAGAGAGAGAGAGAGAGAGAGAGAGAGAGAGAGAGAGATCTTCCCTTTGCTGGCTCACTCCCCAGATGGCCGCAAGGGCCAGAGCTGCACTGATCCGAAGCCAGGAGCCAAGAGCTTCCTCTAGGTCTCCCATGTGGGTGCAGGGGCCCAAGGACTTGGGCCATCCTCCACTGCTTTCCCAGGCCATAGCAGAGAGCTGGATCGGAAGTGGTGCCCATATGGGATGCTGGCACTGCAGGAGGCAGTTTTACACACTATGCCACAGTGCCAGTCCCAGTAACTATGTAATATTAAAAACCTTTAGGTTTTTAAGTGTTCTCACCACAAATAATGATAAACATGTGAAGTAATACATATATTAGATAGTTCAATTTAGCCATTCCACATTGTACACATATTTCAAAACATCAAGTTGTACATGATAAATATATAAAATTTTAGTATCAATTGAAAATATATGAAATTTTTTGACTCATCTAAAAATTTTTTTTTTTAATTTGAAAGGCAGACAGAGAGAGAGAGAGAGAGAGAGATCCTCCATCTGCCAGTTCATTCCCCAAATACCCACAATAGCCAGGGCTGGACCAGGCCAAAGACTGGAGCCAGGAATTTCATCTAGGCCTCCCATGTAGGTGGCAGGCACCCAAGCACTTGAGCCATTACCTGCTGCCTCCCCAGGATGAACATCAGCAGGAAGATGGATCAGAAGTAGAATAGGCAAGACTCGAACCAGGCACTCTGATTTGGGCTATGGGTGTCCCAAGCAGCAACCTAACCACTGAGCCAAATGATTGCTCCATGGATTTTTTTTTTTTTAATTTGAGTTAAAAAAATTAGAACAGTAGGGAAAAATCCTATCATAACAATACTCAAAGAGATAAGGGGGTAGCAAAAAAGAAATATTTTCAGAAAACAAAAAGTACTTTTAAAATATCAAGAGTAACGTGATTTAAATCATGGGTCCAGCCCTGGCTGTTCCAGGCACTTGGAGAATTAACCAACAAATGAAAGCACATTCTCTCTCCCACTTCCACTTTCAAATAAAACTAAAAATAAGTAAATAAATAAATACATTTTTAAAAGGCCAGGAAGCAGTGAAAAAAAAATAAAGATAACACAAGAAAAAGTGCTCAAAAATTTAAATGTTTGCCAAATTAAAGATTTGACAGAAGGATGGGATGCACATATCAAAGACCTCTCCAAATACATTAAACAAGAAAGAGATGGGATGTACACATGTGTGTACAGGTCAATCCAGGAGATCAAACAACCAGTTACCAGAAGTTCCAGAAATATAGACCACTGGATAGAGTAGAGGAAGTTATCAAAGAACAAGAGAATTCTGGGGCTGGCATTACGGTCTAATGGGTAAAGCCACTGTCTGTGATGTTGGCATCCCATATGGGTGCCCTGATGGGTTCCCTGGCTGCTCTACTCCAATCCAGCTCCCTACTAATGTGCCTAGGAAGGCAGCGGATGATGGCCCAAGTTCTTGGGTCCCTGTCACTCATGTTGAGAGACCCAGATGAAGCTCCTAGCTTAGGTCTGGCACAGCCCTGGCTGTTGCTGCCATTTGGGAAGTAAACCAGCAGATAGAAGATCTCTCTCTCTCTTGCTCTCTGTCTCTTTCT
This sequence comes from Oryctolagus cuniculus, assembly GCF_051225735.1. Taxonomy (NCBI): domain Eukaryota; kingdom Metazoa; phylum Chordata; class Mammalia; order Lagomorpha; family Leporidae; genus Oryctolagus; species Oryctolagus cuniculus. Next base: position 60,233,647 of record NC_142883.1, read on the forward strand.
CTCAGTAGCTCTGACTTTCAAATAAGTAGATTTTTTTAAAGAACAATTCCTCATAATTCTCAAAGTTGAAGAACATGTCAAGCAAAAATGAATGATAAAAAAAAATCCCACATAGATATACACCTTTTAAAAAGTTTCAGAACACAAAAAATGCCTAACACTTTGGAAAGCGGGTGTGGACTGAAAATGAGATTGGCCATAATTCATTTCCAACACTGACTTCTAGAAGACACAAAGCGAATGCCTTCAAAGTTCAGAGGGAAAATTATTTTCAATCTAGGATTCTGTACCCCCACCAAACTATAAATCAATCACAGCTAGAAAATACATTTTAAAGTATGCAAAGACTCGGAAAACTAAACTACCAATATCCTTCTCCTGACAGTTATTTTAGGATGCACCAAAGAGAGAGGACAAGTGATCCAGGAAGCAGTGAATCTATTACAGGAAATCAGTAAATTCTCAAGATAAAACCAGTGAAGGAAGTAAGGAAAATAAGTCTAGATTGGTTCAAGAGGACAAAGTATTGGCTCCAGTGTTGTGGTGTAGTGAGTAAAGCTGTCACCTGTGATGCCGGCATCCCATATGGGAGCTGGTTTGAGTCCTGGCTGCTCCACTTCTGAGCCAGCTCTCTGCTAATGTGCACCTGAGAAAAGCAGCGGAGTACCTGGGCCCCTGCACCCATGTGGAAGACATGGAAGAAGCTCTTGGCTCCTGGCTTTAGTCTGGTACAACACTGCCCATTGTGACCATTTGGGGAGTGAACCAGCAGATGGAAGATCTCTCCTCTGTCTCTCCCCTCTCTGTGTAACTCTGCCTTTCAAATAAATAAAGTCTTAAAAAAAAAAAAAAAAAAAAGAGGGGGCTGGCACTGTGGTGCAGCCTGTTAAAGTCCCGGCCTACAGCGCCAGCATCCCATATGGACTGATGGAAAAGACAGGGGCAATAACATCCACCCTTACTTTACAAACAGGAAGTCAAAGATACTGTATGTAGTTGACAAAAACAATAAAGATGAAATACATTAATAAAAGCAACAGCTAAGAAAAGAACCAAAAACAGTCATATTATGACACTGGTAGAGAATGCAGAGTTATGAGTTAAATCCTCATTTATCATAGCAGAAATCAACAAATATCTAAATTTGAAAGATCAAGAGAACAGCAATGTTGGGTTGGGCATTTGGCCTACCAAGATGCCCAAGGCCTACAACAGTGCCTGGGTTTCATTCCTAGCTCCAACTCCTGACTCCAGGTTTCTGCCAACACAGACCATGGGAAGCAGCAGTGATATTCAAGTAGTTAAGTTCCTGCCACCCATATGGGAGATGTGGTTTGAGTTCCTGGCTCCCGGTTCCAGCCCTGGCTCAGTCCCTACCATTTCAAGCATTTGGAGAGGGAACCAGAGAGTGGAGGTGCTTCCCTATCCCCTCTTCCCAAACTTCCCTCCCTCCATCTCAGATAAATTTTTTAAAAATTCATAATTAAAAAAATAGTGATGTCAAGAGAACAAGATGGTAAGCCACAGACTGGGAGAAAATATTTGCAAAAGACGAAAGGACTATTACCTAAAATACATAAAGAACTCTTTAACAAGCCAATTAAAAGTGAGCAAAAGTTCTGAACAGATACTTTACCTATGAAGAAATACACATAAAAAATGAGCATATGAAAAGAGGCTCCATATCTACGTCATTAGGGAACTAACTGCAAGTTAAAACAAGGAGATATCACTACACACCTATAAGAATGGTTAAAATCTAAAACACTGACAACACCAACTGCTGGTGAAAACCACAAGAACTCTCACTCATTGTTGGCTGGAATGAAAAGTGGTATAGCTACTTTGGAAGACAGTTTTGTGGTTTCTGGCAAAACTCAACCTACTTGTACCATAAGATCCAGCAACTCTGTGCCTTGGTTTTTAAACAAATGAGTTGAATACTTATGCCCACACGAAAACCTGCATGCACACAGATGTTTATTACAGTTTTATTCATAAAACTTGGAAAGAGTTAAGGTATCCTTCAGTTAGTAGGTGAGTGGATAAATAAACTATGTTACCTCTAGACAATGGAGTATTATTCAGCCCTAAAAAGAAACAAGCTACGAAGTTATGAAAAGACATGGCAGAATCTTAAAAGTATATTACAACCTAAAGAGGTTACCTATCATACAATTCCAACTATATAATATTTTGGGAAAGGCAAAACTATGGCATTAGCAGAAAGATCCGTGGTTGCCAGGGACTGAAGGGGAAAGGAATAAATAGGCAGAGCACAGAGGAATTAGGCCAGAGAAAAGACTTTGCATGATACGCCACAGAATGTGCACAACCATGACTAATGATGCATCAACGCAGGTTCACTGATTACAATAAATGTGCCAAGGAGTGGGGAGGGGACTGGAGCAGTGTTGATAACGGGAAAGGTTATGTGCATCTGAGAACAGGAGGTATGGGGGACTCTGTTCTGTTTGCTGGGTTTTGCTGTGCCTAAATTGCTCTAAAATAAAAATGCATTTTTTTATTAAAAGGTAATATAAGCATAATGAAAGTTACTTTTGAGAAGAGAGATAAGACGTGGGAAGGACAGGGCAGCAGTGGTCTTGTTTTTCATAATAAGCTCCTTGTCCTCATTCATTTTTTTAACCTGTGCATATACTACTTCGATAATAAAAATTAAGAAAAAGAAAATGTGAATGTAAATACAGTGTGAAAGCAGGCAATCAGCAAAACGTTGGTTTTATAGACAGCACTGATCCTTTGGACTTAGAACAAATGAGATAACAGGAAAAGTGAGGCAAAAGAGCAAGCAGACACACTGCCAGAAGGAACTAAGCCTGTTATCAGTTCTTGGAGCTCCGCCTTGACTGTGGTATAAAGGAATTTATTTTATTTTATTTTTTGGGGGGCAAGGCGGAGAAAGAAAGAGATCTCCCATTGACTGGCAACAGCCAGGGCTGGGTCAGGCCAAAGCCAGGAGCCAGGAACTCACAGGTCTCTCACAGGGACCCAAGTACTTGAGCCATCACCTGATGCCTCCAAGGATACATATTAGCAGAAAGCTGGAACGGAGAGCGGAGCTGGGACATGAACCCAGCACTCAGTTACGGGATGTGGGCATCTCACACACTCTCCCCAAAAAGGACTTTTTCCACACTGGATTGCCCTTTGGGTAGTCTCAATTGAGTGTTTTCTACAGATTCATATATATCACATTGGAGGAGACTGCAAATCTGCAAATCAGAGGAGGGAAAAACCACAAAGAATCCCATACTTATACAAATGAACCAAATTACGTGTTCCTTTTGCTCCCTTTGTTAAAAGCAAATAGAAGGGCTGGTGCCATGGCTCAGTAGATTAATCCTCCGCCTGCGGCACTGGCATCCCATATGGACACCGGTTCTAGTCCCAGCTGCTCCTCTTCCAATCCAGCTCTCTGCTGTGGCCTGGGAAGGCAGTGGAGGATGGCCCAAGTCCTTGGGTCCCTGCACCCACATGGGAGACTGGGAAGAAGCTCCCAGCTCCTGGCTTCGGATCAGTGCAGCTCCTGCCATTGCGGCCATCTGGGGAGTGAACCAGCGGAAGGAAGATCTTCTTCTCAGTGTCTGTAATTCTACCTCTCAAATAAATAAATAAATCGTAAAAAATAAATTAAAAAAAAGCAAATAGAAGTTTTTTTAAAAAGGAAACCGTCTCAACAGTTAGAGACAGTTTTGTTTTGTAAACGATAAATGCTTTGTATCTCTATTTTCCTTTTTTTTCAGAATGCAGAATTAATTTTGCCCACACTTAGCTCGTTCAGCAATTAGGCTTAGAATTTAAAACACTTGTAAATCTATATCCTCTTTTCCAAATCCTTGCCCTGTACCAGAGCCACTATAAACAGTGCCCCAGATCAAGGAGGATAATGAAATTTCTGAACAAAAGACCCCTAACACTCAGAAGGGGGCTCTGGAGGGACCACAGTGGAGGGGACACAGTGACCGCTCTGTGCTGGGTTACAAGCAAGACAGGGCAGGACACAAAGCCGCAGTGTTGAGAAGAGATAGTGGTATGATCTGACCAGCTTCTTGCAGGCAGCCACACAGCTGACCACAGTTAGTCACCTCCAGGAGAGGCCAAAATGCCAACGGCTCTGGAACGGCAGCTCCCAAAGACACGTCTGAAAAGTGTGGGGCAGGCCAGGATGCCTACTTTCCATTCAAAGTGAAGTGGACAGAGGAATACTTGGTTCCATAATTCTCCCTGCATTAATCTCCCTGCCCAGTGTTTGGGCCAAGGGAAAATTCTCGTTGCCTAAATCGAGAATTTGGCACCTCCAAACAGAAAATTCCCAGCACCGTGGGAAAACAAAGCTGCAGTCTCCAGGCAGCAAACACTGAGAAGGGACTGATGGACACAGGGTTTTAATGAACAGAGATCTGCCTCTCCATGTGCAACCTCGCTTTCGAGAGAGGCTCAACTTCTAGGTTTGTGAGGCTCATTGCAAACCAGAATGACTTAGTCAAGACCACAACTGAACTCCTGATTCCCTAGAATTGTACAGCTGGCTCAGTTATAGCTCTGTCTCAGATCAGTAAGAAATGTCCACATTCCACCATGGTAAGATAGGAAATTTGTCTGAATTTGCAATGGGAGAAATTAGAGAATTAGATGGACTGAGCAGGCTAAGTTCCACTTTCAAGTATTTAAATTAACATCTCTCTTTTTGGTTTGTTTTTATGAACCACCCATGGGTCAAAACATACAAAGGATTTTAAGGAACTGTCCAAATTCTTTAAATCAGAATTTCCTATGTAAGAAATGAAAACAGCACTTGACATTTGCATACAGCTCTGGTTTTTGTAACACTTTCAAATATGTTCATTTGAGGCTTAGAAAAATCATTTGGCAAAAGAATTATTACCATAATTTTTTCAGGTTCGGACACTAAGAGTACGGGAGGTTTTCATGTGTCCCACGGCCATAGAAGCAGTAAATCTGATAGCCAAGGAAGTACAAAATCACATTTCAGAACTGGAAGGAACAGAGAAATCCCAATGCTACATTCTTCCTCACTCAGTAGAGTCAATGGCGTCCAACTTCCGCTGCCATTTACTGATCTCTCATGTTTCAGTCACCATGGAATATTCTCAGGGAAAGAAAATGCAGCATCAGACAGCCCTTTCCACTGCTGTTCATCTCAAACAGTTGGACAATTCTTCTTTATATGGAGCTGAATTCTATCTTCATTACCATATCACACAGTAGTTCCAGTTCTGACACAATCTGGAACCACAAAGAACAAATGTATTGCTTCTTCCACATGACATTTGAGTATCTGAGGGCAGCTTTGTTTTCTGTTGGTCTTCTATTCTTCATTCAAAACATTCCCAATTCTGCCTCCTTCCCCCCTCAGACCTCGTAAGACCCAGGGTCCATTAATTGCATGATCTATGTCCCAAGGCCTCTCTGAAACGGTACTCAGATCCTCAAAAATACTGCAGATGTGGTCCTGATGAGTTAGGGGCAACAGAAAACCCAACTCAAAACTGCAACGATACAGAAAAGTGTCTGGCCCATGCAACTGGAAGGCTAGGAGCAGATGGAACTGTAGGTCTGGCTGGATGGGAAGATGTTCTCGGGGTCAGTTTCTCTCCACCTCGGCTCCTGCCCTCTTCCACAGGTCACCTTTGTCAATGTGCTGCCTGCCTTCATGACGGCAGCTTCAGGCCTCAGATCAGCACACCATCGAATGTGGAGAGATGTTAACGCTGTCCTGGAAATCCCATCAAACATCTTGCATTTCATTCTGATTGGCTCTGTTCTATCTCTGGCTCACTGAGGCCAAACTTTCAGAGCCAATACACTGAAAGTGGGGAAATAGTGAATTACCCAAGAGTTCCTAACCTTTCTTGTGATGATGAGAGGTGATACAATGATACGAAGTGGGGCGAATGACACAGGCACTATGACACAGTGCTATGCTACTACCTAAGGGTATTTGTACACAAGCACTGTGACACTGCAACCATCGAGCTGATAACCAAGTGAGCTACTAAGTGACTGGAGGATGGTCAGTGTCTACAGAGTGCATGCTCCGGAAAAGGGGGATTCATGTCCCAGGCAGGACATACCACGACAGTTTGAGATTTCCTCATGGCACTCAGAATGGTGTGCAATTTAAAATTTATGAATTATTTCTAGAGCTTGCCATTCAATATTTTTGGATTACAGCTGATCACACAGAAGTGAAACCACAGAAAGTGAAATCAGGTGAGGAGGAACTACTGTGTAGTAGCTGAAAACAAAAGACCTCAGACTCTGGCAGAGGACACTAGAAAACATAAAATGAAATTTATATAAGTATTTTGTGCATGTTTGTGTGAATAATACATAATATGCAATGTTAAATTTAAAAAAAACCAGTACACCAAATTTTAAGACTTCTAGGACATCACTTGGCCAGCATTTCTGCATGCAGCAAGCCACTGGGGCTGGCTCTGGAAAGGCTCTTGCGACAGGAGTGAGTGAACTTCATCCTCTCAGTGACACCGTGTGCTGAACTCTCAAGTTCCAGTTACCATTGCTTCATAACAAGCTTCCCCACAACTTCATAGCTTAACAAGACCATTTCATTTCCTCATGATTTTGTGGGTGGAGAACTCAGGAATAGCATGCCGAGGCTGTTCTCACTTACATGTCCTCAGGTGGCTGCAGTGTAACGCTGGCTGGGCTGCAGTCATTTGAAGGTTTGGCTGGGCTCGATGTCCCACAGGCCCACTCATGGGGCATCAGGTGGAGCTCAAATGGGTTGTCTGTCAGAGTACTATACAGTGGCTTTTCTAGCATAATGGACTCAGAGTAGAGAGGGACTTGTTAGCAAATGCCTAGTGCTCCTGCGAACAAGGGGATGTGCTCAGCTTTTCATAACCCAGCCTGGGCAGACACGGTCACCTTTACCTTATTCTACAGCAGAGGTGATCCCAGCCTGCCCAGATTCAAGATGTGGATTCCCTGACAGAGGAAGTGACAAGGTCATGTAGAAGAGCATGTGGGATGGGAAAATACAATCTGACACACCTGGGAGGCCAATGTAATAAATCTTTATCTCAAAAAACACTCATCATGTACCCCCTTTTCCAATACCGACATTTGCATCACTAGGATGTCTAGACATAGAAGCCTATGTGAATTCTACTGAAAACTGGCTCTAAAGCTACAGTAAAGACACCCGTAAAGTCCACTCAGTGGTGAACTTGGACTCTGGATATTTCACTTTTTGAAGTAGCTAGCTCCATTTATTCATTCTAATGCAAAGGAGGCAAGGCATGATGAAGGAATATTTTCTTGCTTCACTATGTTTTTTTAAAATCAAGCTCTAAAATAGATGAAAATTCCTCAGCATTTTACTCCAGAAAGAATATGACCTTTCTTCAACCTTGACTTATATTGTTAATGTTTTACATTTTAAAACCAACTCTCGCCGGCGCCATGGCTCACTAGGCTAATCCTCCACCTTGCGGCGCCGGCACACCGGGTTCTAGTCCCGGTCAGGGTGCCAGATTCTGTCCTGGTTGCCCCTCTTCCAGGCCAGCTCTCTGCTGTGGCCCGGGAAGGCAGTGGAGGATGGCCCAAGTGTATGGGCCCTGCACCCGCATGGGAGACCAGGAAAAGCACCTGGCTCCTGCCATTGGATCAGCGCGATGCACCGGCTGTAGTGCGACGGCTGCGGCAGCCATTGGAGGGTGAACCAATGGCAAAAGGAAGACCTTTCTCTCTGTCTCTCTCTCTCACTGTCCACTCTGCCTGTCAAAAAACAAAATAAAACAAAACAAAACAAAAACACCACAGCTCTCTGAGAAGACTTTATGTATATTAACTCATTTAACACCCTGGGCAATAGGTTCTATTTTACCAAGGAAGAAACTGAGGTACACTTGAGTCAGATAATTTACCCAAGGTTATAAACAACTTGAGCTGGAATTCAAACCCATGGAATGTGGGCTCCAAAGTTCATATCCTTAATCACTAAACTCTTCCATCCCCAGAAGATAGAAATAATACATATTCTTAAAAAAAGATTCATTTTATTTATTAGAAAGACACAGTTACAGAGAGAGAGGTCTTCCATCTGCTGGTTCACTCCCCAAATGGCTGCAATGGCAGGACCTGAGCCAATCCAAAGCCAGGAGCCAGAAGCTTCCTCCAGGTCCTCTATGTGGGTGCAGGGGCCCAAGGACTTGGGCCATCCTCTGCTGCTTTCCCAGGAGCATCAGCAGGGAGCTAGATTGGAAGTGGAGCAGCCAGGACTCGAACTGCGCTCACATGGGATGCTGGCACTGTAGACCAGGGCTTCAACCCGCTGCGCCACAGTGTCAAGCCCAACAGATACTCTTTCTAAAAGAAAAATCAAAAAAATCCTTTGCTTGCCTGAGATGATCATTAACACAGGCTGGAAAGAATGTGTTCTTCCAAGACTCTCCATGTTCACACAAACATGCTTAGGGTTTTTTTGTTTTTGTTTTTTGGCTTGAGATCATAGCGCACACACACATATAACTTAAACCTGTAAACAGTCCTTTCTAAATTGTATTTTATTGCTGTAGAACACATCTTACTTATAGCCTTCTAGGGCAGTGAAAACATCTAACTTGTTCTTATTAATAATAAAAAATTTATAAAAATGATGTATAATTTATTCAACCAACATCTACTGAGTGGCATTCAGACTATTTCTAGTTTTCATGTACTATCAAAAAGCACTGCAATTAGCAAACTTTTACTACATGTATGATATAGATCTCTAGTGCTTTCATTTCTAGAGGACAGAATTCTTGGATTCCTCAAAAGGAACACATATTTTCAATCCTAGTACCTACTGCCAGAATGCTTTCCAAAAAAGACCACAAATCATTCACACACTATCAGCAACATATGGGAGTACGGATTGAACATTACTAATATGAAAAACTCTTTCAGAGTTTCTGATCTGGGAGCATTTCGATTTTGGATTTTTCCATTAGGGATGCTCAAGCTGTAAAGTTTATGCAAATATTTCAAAATTCAAAAGATTCTGAAATCTGCATTTCAGAAGCGATATGCAATGTGTGCTGCCCTTATACCAGTACTGGCAATTAAAAAATTTTTAATGTACTTATTTGAAAGGCAGAAAGAGATAGATACAGATTGATCTTCCATCCACTGGTTCACTTCCCAAATGTCTTTCAATAGTTGGGGCTGGACCAGGCTGAGGCCAGAAGCTGGTAACTCAATACAGGTTTCCTACATGGGTGTAAGGACCCAACTGTCTGAACTATCACCACTGCTTCTCAGGGTGCATATTAGCAGGAAGTTGAAGTTGGAAGCAGAGCTAGGCCTTGAACCAGCCACTCTGATATGGGATGCAGGCATCTCAAGTGGTATCTTAACTGCTCTGCCAAATGCCTGAGGAAATTATTCTTTTTGAAGGATGAAAAATGCTTCTTTTGATTTGCATTTCTCTGATTACTACTGATGCTGAATATTTTGTTTTTCCTTTTTCATCATTTGAACTGTTTATCGCCCTACTGCCTATTGGCCTCTACACCACCTCTTTCGGTGTTTCGTTTCATTTGTTTATAGATGAACTTAAAATAGGGATTTTTAAAAATAATTATTTTATTTATTTGAAAGAGAGTTACAGAGAGACGTAGAGCCAGAGAGAGAGAGGTCTTCCATTCCACTGGTTCATTCCCCAAATGACTGCAACGGTCAGAGCTGAGCTGATCCAAAGCCAGGAGCCAGGAGCTTCTTCCGGGTCTTCCATAGAGGTACAGGGTCCAAGGAGTTGGCCCATCTTCCACTGCTGTCCCAGGCCACAAGCAGAGAGTTGGATCGGAAGGGAGCAGCCAGGACTTGAACCAGAGCCCATAGAGGATGCCGGCACTGCAGGCTGGAGGCTTTAACCTGCTGCACCACAGTGCCAGCCCCAAAATAGGGATATTTTACCATATTTTCCTTGGAGTACGTATGTGCAGATAGAAGCTAGCTGTACCCCAGTATTCCTTCTCTTTTTCTTCCTCAGTAACACAACTTTTCATTGCGCATGTGGTACCAGAGAGACATTCTCAGCATCTTCTGTGGTGTGTGACCAGGCCAATGGATGAAGCATTTCCTGGAAGGTCTGCTTTATAGGCACTGCATGAATTACCTCTGCTCTCTCTCCTTACCCCTTTCCTTCAACCTGCTGCCTGGGAGAAAATGGCCACCACTTTAGATCATGTGGTTAAGGCCTCACACAGTAGAGCTAGAAGTCACCAGGAGCCAGGGTTCTATCCGGTTGAGTACCAGGCCAGCCAGACCTGGACCACACCCCCAGAATTCTACATAAGAAATGTGTCCTTGGGGCCAGAATCATGGCACAGTGGGTTAAGCCACTGTCTGCAATGCCTGCAATCCATATGAGTACCATTTAGAGTCCTCGCTGCTCTACTTCTGATCCAGCTCCCAGCTAACACACCTGGGAGGGCAACAGAAGATGACCCAAGTTCTTGGGCCCCTGTACCCATGTGGGAGACCCAGATGGACTTCCTGCTTCCTGGCTTCAGCCTGGTCCATCCCCTGCCATTGCAGCCATTTGAGGAGTGAACCAGCAGATAGAAGATTTCTCTCTCTTCCCCTCCCCAACCAGTGTGTATATGTGTTTGTCTGTAACTCTGCCTTTCAAATAAATAAATCTTTTCTAAAATTTTTTTTTAAAGTAAAGATTTAGGGTCAGCGTTGTGGCATAGCAGGTTAAACTTCCACCTGCAGCCGGCGCCGTGGCTCACTAGGCTAATCCTCCGCCTTGCGGCGCCGGCACACAGTCAGGGCGCTGGATTCTGTCCCGGTTGCCCCTCTTCCAGGCCAGCTCTCTGCTGTGGCCAGGGAGTGCAGTGGAGGATGGCCCAGGTGCTTGGGCCCTGCACCCCATGGGAGACCAGGAAAAGCACCTGGCTCCTGGCTCCTGCCATCGGATCAGCGCGGTGCGCCGGCCGCAGCGCGCTGGCCACGGCGGCCATTGGAGGGTGAACCAACGGCAAAGGAAGACCTTTCTCTCTCTGTCTCTCTCTCTCACTGTCCACTCTGCCTGTCAAAAAAAAAAAAAAAAAAAAAAAAAAAAAAAAACAAAACTTCCACCTGCAACACTGGTATCCCACATGGGCAGCGGTTTGAGCCTGGCTGCTCCACTTCCGATCCAGCTCCCTACTAATGCATCTGGCAAAGCAGAGTGCTCGGGCCCCTGCACCCACGGGGGAAACCTAGAAGCAGCTCCTGGCTCCTAGCTTTGGCCTGACTCAGCCCTAGCCATGGCGGCCATTTAGGGAGTAAACCAGCAGATAGAAGATCTTTCTGTCTCTCCCTCCCTCTCTGTAACACCACCTTTCAAAAATAAATAAGAAATTAACCTTTAAAGATAAATATTTATTTGAATGTTTTTGTATTTATATTATGTAATGATTATAAATACATACATATTAATATATAAATTAAAAGTGGGAATATGACTATTTGCAGCAATAAAAGCTTACTTAAGTTGTTGATGAAGTAGCCAGGAGCCAGGAGCTTCTTTCAAGTCTCCCATGCGGGTACAGGAGCCCAAGTATTTGGGCCAATTTGCTGCTTTCCCCAGGCCATTACTAGGGAGCTAGATCAGAAGTGGAGCACTCAGGTCTTAAGCTGTGCCACAGCACCAGCCCCAAAATAAGCCACTTTTATTTTGGTGGTTCTGTCACTTGCAGCCATATTTAATCCTAACACAGAGAGTGACTTTGAATATTAAGTGATACTCATTTCTTAATAAGAGCAAACCAAAAAGAAACAAGCTTTTTGATCAACTTAAATAAGTTTTTATTGCTGCAAATAGTCATATTCCCACTTCTAATGTATATATTAGTATGTATTTATTTATAGTCATTACATAATATAAATATATAACACATATTTATTTGTATATGCATCTTTTAAATATTATATAAAATATGTTCATTTAGAAATATTGATCTTATAGTTCAAGAAAATGTTTACCCAAACTTATCACTTGTATGTTCTACATCACTATCTTCATCATTACTAGAGCAAATTTTAAGTTAGCTATTCTGATTTGCAGAGAAACACAAGAGCTGTGTGAGATGTGGCACTGAGTGAATCCAGTCATGGTATAAAGCTGTCACTGAAAATGTCTTACCAAGTCACAAAGATATATTTATGTAATAGTAGGTCAATTTTCTTTTTTCTTTTCTTTTCTTTTTTTTTTTTTTTTTGACAGGCAGAGTGGACAGTGAGAGAGAGAGACAGAGAGAAAGGTCTTCCTTTGCCGTTGGTTCACCCTCCAATGGCCGCCATGGCAGTTCACTGCAGCCGGCACACCATGCTGATCCGAAGGCAGGAGCCAGGTACTTATCCTGGTCTCCCATGGGGTGCAGGGCCCAAGGACTTGGGCCATCCTCCACTGCACTCCCGGGCCACAGCAGAGAGCTGGCCTGGAAGAGGGGCAACCAGGACAGACTCCGGTGCCCCGACTGGGACTAGAACCTGGTGTGCCGGCGCCGCAGGCGGAGGATTAGCCTAGTGAGCCGCGGCGCCAGCCAGTAGGTCAATTTTCTAAAACAAATTCTTCCTGTATGTATTTGTTTTTTTTTTTTTTTATTTTTATTTATTTTTTTTTTGACAGGCAGAGTGGACAGTGAGAGAGAGAGACAGAGAGAAAGGTCTTCCTTTGCCGTTGGTTCACCCTCCAATGGCCGCCGCGGCCGGCGCGCTGCGGCCGGCGCACCACGCTGATCCGATGGCAGGAGCCAGGAGCCAGGTGCTTTTCCTGGTCTCCCATGGGGTGCAGGGCCCAAGCACCTGGGCCATCCTCCACTGCACTCCCTAGCCACAGCAGAGGGCTGGCCTGGAAGAGGGGCAACCGGGACAGAATCCGGCGCCCCGACCGGGACTAGAACCCGGTGTGCCGGCGCCGCTAGGCGGAGGATTAGCCTAGTGAGCCGCGGCGCCGGCCCTCTTCCTGTATGTATTTGTGACTTCTACAACCTAACTACTTATTTACTGTTATATAATCTTTTCAAGCCTCAGTTTAACAATATGTAACACCTGTATCTATAAGACCGTATCCAAGAAGTACTGAATTTGTATTAAATTTCTCCAAACCAACTCTGTCAAGTGTCATCTATAAAACTCTAAAATTTAAAAAGATTGAGATTTATTTCAGTCTGTCTTTCCTAAACATTACTTTGTTATTCAAAGTAACATTCCATTTAAAAAGATTCTTTTTGTAAGGCTTGAATATAAGGAGTTTACTTTGCTCGGATGAAAAATCCTGGGGGCTGATGCTGTGGTGTAGCAGGCACTAGTTTAAGTCTGGGATGTTCCACTTCTGATCCAGCTCCCTGCTAATGAACTTGGGGAAGCAGCAGCAGATGGGCTAAGTACTTGGGATCCTGTATCCATGTGGGAGACCCAGAAGAAGCTCCTGGCTTCTGGCTTCAGTCTGGCTCAATACTGGCCATTGTGGCCATTTGGAGAGTGTACCAGCAAATGGAAGATTTCTTTCTCTCTCTCCCTCCCTCTCCCTCTCCCTCCCTCTCCCTCTCCTTTCCCCCCTCCCTCCCTCTCTCTCTCTGATTCTCTGTCTCTCTGTAACTCTGCCTTTCAAAACAAATAAATCTCAAAAAAAAAAAAAATTCTGGAGAAGTAAGTAGTCTCATATCCAGGCTATTTGGGAAGAATTAAAGACTTTATAATAAGTCTTGCTCATTCTAGAACACTGTGAAGTTTCTTCATTACTTCAAGTGAGATTTAATACTTTTCACTTTGTATCCTACAATTATCTAGTTAAAATTATTCAGAGATACTGTATGGCAATTATGAACTAGACTTTTTTTTTACCTTATAATGCTAACCAGTTATTGTGAAATCATTGTTGTTTAATATTTATCATACAGATAATCATAAATTCTTTTTTGAGGATTTAAAACAAATTCTGTCTTATTGCATTAGGACCAATACAATGTTAACTACTAGAGATGGTATTTCAGATTCTATATTTTTTCTAGGAAAAATTCTGCAAATTTATATTTTGAGGGAAAATTGCTCATTACACCCCATTTTTCAAATGCATTGTTACAGATTTAATTTTTCATTTCTTCCATACCTTTTTATCTGGGACAATCTCCATTATTTGCCTTTCTAAAAATCTCATGTTTGATCTTATTTATCTTCTCTATTACATGATGTTTTCTATATCATTCACTTTAGCTTTTATCATTATCCATTTCTTTTTTTCTAGTTTTTAGTAAGTTGGATATTTCACTCATACAGTTTTTGGTTTTTTCTTTTCTGACACTAATGAAAGCATCTATAATTATACATTTTCCTAAAATATAACTTTAGTTTTATTCTACAGATATTCCTACAATACTCTCCTCTTTCTGTTTGTTTCTAAATGGTTTACAATTTCTGTTTTGATTTTCTTTTGATGCAGATGCTATTTTTAAAAGGCATTTTTTAAAACAGCATTCTTTAAACTTCTAATTTCAGTGGATTAAGATGATAAGTTACTGCCTATAAGGTCTTAATTTTTATATTTTAATTGTTTTCTGTGACAAAGTCTAGGATGCACTTGTCTAAATACTCCCTGAACCTAGAGGAAGAATGCATATTCCTTGGTCCATACTTTTGTGGGTGTTTGACATCTTTATATTTTTTATTTGTTTGTTTCAGAGGTTGAAAATTAGCAGCCTATAAACTACAGATCTGCTCTGTCTGGCCAGCAAAGTGCTTTAAAATGTATGAATCCTACTGCCTTCAGGCAAAGCATACATTATACAGTTCACTGTGCAACTCCCATCAGCCCCGTTGTCTTCTGCCCCTAACTCACATATTCACGCTACACACTGGCCCCTCGGGCATGGAGCTGGCAATCTAGTTTACTTGACTTGTCAAATTAAAAAAGACACAGAATTAGTGCCTCTGAGTATAATATGATTTTAAATAAATTCTTTCGACTCACTCTTTGTATTTTGCCATTTAAATGTTAAAGACAGTTGAAGATTTTTGGTTTTCATCAGTATATAGTAACTCTGTCTCATTCATTGCTTTCGTTTTTGCATTTGGTTTTGATGCTAACACTGCTGATCTTTGCTTTTGGACAGGTTAGTGTAGTTTAAGAATATTTATTATGGACTGTTTATCTGGTTTTATTGCTTCTACTTCATTTTGTTTACATACTCGTTTCTTCTTTTTTTTTTTTTTTGCCTTTCCTCGTTTCTGGTAAGTTGATACTCTTTCTCTTTACTCTTTTCTGACCAATTTGCTCCTCATTATTATCCTCAATCCCTGTTATTTTGAGAATACTAAATTCTTTTAGTCTGTCAGTGTTTACCTGCCATTCCTGACAGTCTAAACCAAATCTTTATCAAAATTAAATAACTATGCTCCCCAATCTCTCACCAGTAGAGATCTTTAGAGAATTTTACAAGAGAATGCCTTGTATGCCCCATCCCTAATCTCAGTTTCTACTGAAATAGTTCAGACTTTTTAGTTGCAGGCTATTTCTTAGATTTTTCCCTTTATAGTCTGATCCTCCTTCTCAGGAATCCTTATTTTATTTACAATTACATGGTGAATTTTCAGCCACATCAACATACTCTATTTTATGTACACAACATACACATTAACATATACAACACATACAGTTTATGTATATAAATACACAGTTTACATATACAACGTACACAGTTTATGTAACAGGCAGCTTATGTATACAATGTATATAAGATTCACTGTTAACCACTGTCAAATACTTTATAACTTCCTCTAGCTTGATATTTCTATTTTGATCCAATTGGACCAATATCTAATTGGACATTCGAGCATCTGTTGATAAATAACTTGAAGTGTAAGAATATCTTCTTTTGCCCTGATTCACTGAATGATATCTTAGGCGAAGTATTTGATTATGACATTCTTTCTGACTACCTCACCTTTGAACCTTTCTTTCCTATGCTTGGAGACTTCCTTCACCTTATCAGTCCCAGCTGAAGGCAGGGTCTACCTCCCTTTAAACAAGCTGTATATGCCAGCTGCCTACTTTGTTGGTGCCACCTTGTGCTAAGAAGTCCCCTTGACACTCCTATCATTTACACTCGTCCTAATGCTGCAAAGTAAGGACAATGATGAGAAATGCCCACTGGCAGCAACGGTGATTGCTGCGAGATCAAGGTTCTGGCAAGCAGGGGCCAAGGACTCCTGCAGATGTCCAACGCCAGCAGTGCCTGGCACAAGCTGCACCAAATATGCCCAGGGACTCTGCAGCTGCGTCCCGCCTGGGCCAGTTCTGCATGAGACTGGAGGCCTGTTTCTGGCTGCAGAGCCTCCCAGCCTAGCTTTCTGGCTCTCCAACAACATTTTATCCTGTAAAAAATGTTTTTCTTCCTAAATCAACTGAAATCAGCTTCTGTGGCTTGCAAGAAAGAACCCAGGTTGATATAGACAAATACAGGAGACTCATTCTAGGGTTTTTAGAGTCACTAATCCCTGCGACTCTGCTGTCTCTTCTTGTGTCATGGAGCAGATGAGAACCTCCATACCTCGTAACTCTCCTCAAAGCTGACCTGTCTTCCTGTCTACCAGTTGGCAGGATTTCTCTTTATTGCTTTATTTATTTATCTTTATGTATTTTAAAATAATTTTAATATATTTATATTTTAATATATTTATTTTTATATATTTATTTAATCTTTATTTATTTTTTATGGCAGTCCAGCAATTAACTATTTTTCCAGAATTCCATGAGTCCTTTCATTCTGAAGTCTAAAATGTTCTTCACCTCAGGTTTTCTTCTATTTGCTTATCTTGCCTTACCCAACTGTTCCTTTGTGCCCTTCTAGGAATCCTGGGTCTCCTACGTTGGTTTTTAGGCGTCTCATCTCTGATACATTCCTATGTCTCTATCTTTGTGTTTTATAAGACACTCTTTGAAGAAAACTAATTCAGCTCTCAACAGGGATGGCTATTCTTTGTATTTCATCTAATAAAAGTTTTTATTTATTTTAAAAATTTTAATTACTTTTTTGAAGGATAGAGAGACAGACCAAAGACACACAAAGATCCCATCTGTGGGTTTACTTTCCAAACGCCCACAACAACTGGGGCTGGGATGGTCAAAGCCGGTTGCTGGGAACTCAATCAGGTCTCCCACATGGGTGGCTGGGACCCACTACATGAGCTGCTTCCCAGGGTGCACATTAGCAGGAAGCTAGAGTTAGGAGGGGGAGACAGGTAGTGAACCCAGGGACTCCTTGGTGGGATGCAGACATTTTAACTGCCAAACACCCACCCCATGTAGTAGAAGTTTTAAGTCAGGAATAGTAACCCTTTATTCTGGTAAATCCTTTCTTCTGTCTGCGATTTAGTTACGCTTGTTCCAAATGTTTGGCTTGATACGGCTTGCTCTCGCGCTCTCGCTCTCACTCTGTCACTCTCGTGGTTAAATCCCCCTCAAAGTGGATCACACTATTTCTTTGCTAAAATGGGTTTACCCTCAGCACCCAAACAAATCATCTTGCAGAGGAAGACACAGAAGTTTCTATTCCAGAACCTGGAAGTGAATGGGACCTCCTCTACTCGGACGTGGGGAGCACTTCTGTCTGCTCTGACATCTCTGAAAATAAACAGAGGGGAAGCACTCCTGACCTGAAGAAAAATTCAAATACTTAAACAGATTTACATATTAGCATTCAAAATATAGAAAAAAAATTGGACCTAATAATGTAAGGATTAAATAAATTATGGTACTACTTACAGCAAAATTTAATGGAGATGTTAAGAGTACTTAGAAATATTTAATTATATACAAAGTTACAATACAAAAATAAGTCAGGATATGAATTTGAATATACAGTATGGCTTTTTTATAGTATGATTTTAAAATATGTGTAAAATCACACATAGACACATGACTACTTCAAAAAGTTTATGAAAAATGGAATTAAAACATGTTTACCTTGATGCAAAAAATTTTGAAATCGAGGCATAGTTTTTTTCATTAAGCATTTTTCATTAACATTTTAAAGACCCCTTGAACACATGGAATTTATCCTTTAATTAATATATTTTAATTCCATTTCCATAAAACTTTTGTACTGCCCTCTCATATATAAGCAAATGGCTCAACAATGACACTACAAAGAAATGTCAATAGTCATAGAATGGCAGGCTCACAAGTGCTTTTATTTTCCTAACACATTTCTTTATAATTTTATAGAAAATGAGCAGTATAACACAGTAAGACAAAAAGTTTAGATTTAAAAATATTGGGGCCAGTGCTGTGCCATAGCGGGTTAAGCCGTTGCCTGCAGTGCCAGCATCCCATATGGGTGCCGGTTCAAGTCCTGGTTGCTCTTCCAATCCAGCTCCCTGCTGATGCTCCTGGGAAGGCAGCAGAGAATGGCCCAGGTGCTTGGGCCCCTGCACCTGCATGGGAGACCCAGAAGAGGCTCCTGGATCCTGGCTTCAGTCCAGTCCAGCCCTGTCACTGTGTCCATTTGCCGGGTGAACCAATGGATGGAAGATTCCTGTCTCTCCCTCTCTATAACTGTGCCTCTCAAGTAAAATATATAAAATAAAGACTCAGCTCGGGGCTGGCGCCATGGCACAGTAGGTTAATCCTCTGCCTACGGCACTGGCATCCCATATGGGCGTTGAGTTCTGGTCCTGGCTGCCCCTCCTCCAATCCGGCTCTCTGCTGTGGCCTGGGAAGGCAGTGGAGGATGGCCCAAGTGCTTGGGATGGTCTCCCGCATGGGAGACCCGGAAGAAGCTCCTGGCTCCTGGCTTCAAATCAGCTCAGCTCTGGCCATTGCGGCCATCTGGGGAGTGAACCAATGGAAGGAAGACCTTTCTCTCTGCCTCTCCCTCTCACTATCTATAACTCTACCTCTCAAATAAGTAAATAAAATCTTTTAAAAAAAAGACTCAGCTCAAATTTTTTTTTAAGACTTATTTATTTGAAATGCAGAGTGTCAGAAGGAGAGACATACAGGAAGAGGTGGAGAGAGAGCGAGAGAGAGAGAGAGATCTTCTATCCACTGGTTCATTCCCCCAAATGGCTGCAACAGCCAGGGTTGGGCCAGGTTTAAGTCAGGCGCCTAGAACTCCATCTGGGTCTCCCATGCAGGTGGCAGGGGTCCAAGCACTTGGGCCATCTTCTGATGCCTTCCCAGATGCATTAGCGGGAAGCTGGATTGGAAATGGAGCAGCCAGGACTCAAATCAGTGCTCAAATGGGATGCTGGCATTGCAGGCAGTGGTGGCTTAACTCTCTGCGTCATAGCACCAGCCCCTGGCACTATGCTCTAGAACCTTGTCTTAATCTGTTTTCTGCTGTTGTAGCAAAACACTAGAGGCTGGATAACATATAAACAAAGAATTTTGGAAGCCAAAAGACTGAAATCAGGTGGCTCAATCAGTCCAGTCCCTGGGGAGGGCTTTCTGGCAGAGGACATCATAATGGCAAGGATTATACAATCATATGGCAAGATGGGACGCCAGAGAGATTCAGAGACCAGGCTTGCTCTTTTTATAATAATTTGTTCTCCTAGGAACTAAACAAGATACTGCAAGAACTATATTAATCCCTTCTGAGATCAGCGACCCCAATGAGCTAACTACCTTTCAATAGGCCCCACCTTTTAAAAGTTCCCACTAATTCAACACTGCCACACTGGGGAATAAGTTTCCAGTACACGAACCCTTGGGGGACACATTCAAACCATATTCAAACCATAGCAGACCTCCAAACTGTGAGCTAAACGATACTCAGCCTCAGGTGTTTTATTGTAACAAGAAAAAGTGTGAACTAAGACAGATACCAAGATACCCAACAAGACCAGTGTGGTGAACAGCCCTTTACAAAGTCTCTCATCCACATTTTCAGTATGACTTAAGAGGAAATGAGTTTGGCAGGTGTTTGGCCTAAAGGTTAAGCTCTCAGGACACCTGCATCCCTTACCAGAGTGCCAGGGGTGGAGAGGCAGCTCTGGCTCCCAGTTCTGTCTTCCTGCTAATGCAGGCTCTGGGAAGCATCAGTGATGACTCAAGTGATTGGGTCCCTGCCACCCACGCGGCAGACCTGGGTTGAGTTCCCAGTCCCTGGCTCCAGCATGGCCCAGCCCCAGCCATTGTAAGCATCTAGGAGGTGAATCGCAGATGAGAGCTCTTTTTCTCTCTGCTGCTCAAAAAATTCTTATTAAAAAAAAGGAAATGACTTTCATTAAAAGAGAACATGCAGGGCTAGCTTTGTGGAGTTGCAGGTTAAATCTTTGCCTGTGACGCTGGCATCCTATTTAGGTGCAGGTTCAAGCCCCAGCTGCTCCACTTCTAATCCAGTTCCCTATTAATGCTCCTGGGAAAACAGAGGAAGATGGTCCAAGTCCTTGTGCCGGTGCCACCCACATGGGAGACCTGGAAGAAGCTCCTGATTCCTGGCTTTGGATCAGCTCAGCTTCAGCTGTTGCAGCCATTTAAGGGAGTGAACCAGTGGATGGAAGATCAAGCACTCTCTCTCTCTCCCTCCCTCCCTTCCTCTTCCCCATCCCATCTCTCTTTCTTTCCCTCCCTTCAACCCTCCCTTTCTCTAATTCTGCCTTTCAAATAAATAAATCAATCATAAAAGAGAGAGAAAAATGTGACATCAGGAAAATCTGATTTCACATGCAAAATAATTATTACCAGAAATACTAAACACTATTTGAAAATTCAACAAATGAGAAGAGCAACAAAGGAAATCCACTGTTTAGAGTGTAAAAAAAACCACTGAGACGAACACAATTTTTAAAAACGTAAGGGATGTGAAGACTGGCAAGATCCAATATAATGGGAAAACCTAACAACAGAAGAGAACACTGAGGGAAGAAAATTAACCTGAGGTAAGAAAAGCATGAAAAGACTGAAAATAGATCACCAATTAATGAAAAGGGCTCCACACCCAGACGTATTTATTAAACGTCATAATTCTGTAGACTGGGCTGGCTTTGAGCCAATGTCCTCCAAGTGGAGGAAGTGAAGGGTTTTGACAGTTTGATGATGTTATCAGAGTCAGGAGCCTAGGAATGACCCGATCTTGTCTGGGGACTCCCCTTCCCTCCATGGGGCTGCAGACTGAAAGTGTTAGGACCAGGGCGAACAAGTCGGACCAGAACAGAGGAGCATTCTCCGCCAAACCCAAGGTGAAGAATGCAAGGGCAGCTCGAGGCCTTCAAGAGGCCTCTGACTTCATCCTGCACTCTGCAGAGCGAGCCGTGACCCGAGCTCTCCACTCCACCACAGTCACAAAGGAGGTAGGCAGAGGTCCAGGCCAGATGAGCTCCCAGGAAACAGGCCCTGACAACATCTGCAGCAAGGAACGGAAGGGAGTGAGTCAGGCCTAGGCGCTGACCACCTGAGTCAGCTGGGTCATGTGTGGGCAGGACTTGTGGTCAGCCGTGGAGCCAACTCCCTGGGAGTGAACTTTTTAAGGAAGAAAATAATAGGTCAATGTTTGTTTTGGGGGATATCAAAATGTCCCTTTCAGGGTAGAGTTCATAAAGGAAATGAGGAGAAAGAC
This sequence comes from Oryctolagus cuniculus, assembly GCF_051225735.1. Classification (NCBI taxonomy): domain Eukaryota; kingdom Metazoa; phylum Chordata; class Mammalia; order Lagomorpha; family Leporidae; genus Oryctolagus; species Oryctolagus cuniculus. The sequence goes on from NC_142883.1 coordinate 60,255,255, forward strand.
CACTAGAAAAGGCAAGGAAGTAGATTCTCCCTAGAAGCTCCCTGTGGCCTATGGGAGAAACAAGAGACCTGACTAGCAGGCCTCAATCGGGGACACCGTGAAGGACCAGCTTTGCTCAAGTTCCCCTGGAACTGCCGAGGCAGCTGCTGCAGCTGGACGCCATTTGAGTCCACTTCCTTCACTCCCCTTGGAGGTACTGTTCCCAAAGGCATCCCCCACAAACTCTCTGCACACGAAGCTGGGTCTCAAGGCCTATTTCCCAGGAAGCAACCAGGAAAATCAGTTATTACCTCACCATACATTTATAGTATATTAATTTAAATTTCTGATATTAAAAATCATCTTTATTTTAATATAATTTGAAACATTTTTTTAATCAGAGTCAAAAATTCAACTGCCTACAGAGCCAGACAGGTACATAAGTGTCTGAAGGTCAAAGTAAAAAACAAAAGGAGTGGTAGAGACTGGGACAAGTAGAGAGCTCAGTCAAAATACTCTAGTTCAAAAATCTTTAAAACACTCTGTGATACCAATGACTATGCTTTTTCAAAGTTGCAATTGGGATGCACACAATTTTGCAAGTCAACTTTGTTCATTTATCTTTATATCAAGTATTTCCCCATGTTGGATATACTCCTGAGAGTTACAGTTTATGGCAGAGAGGAGTACGAGTAAGCTCTCATGTTCTATTACAGAGAGGGGGACTACAGTTAACAACATCATACTGTATAATTCAAATCAGCTAGAAATAAGGATTTTCAATGTTCTTATCACAAATAAATGATAAATGTTTGTGATGAGAATCTAAATCTTCTGAGCTGATCAATACATAATGTATAAATGTATCAAAACGTCACACTGTACCTCATAAAGATGTACAATCTGTCAGTAAAGATAATAAAAATAAAATGGCAGTCTGTGTACTACCTCATGACTCAAATCATCAAATTCTGTAAATGTTCATTTATGTTCAGATCGTTAAACCACTGGGAGATAACCTAGGAAGGTTTGGGACAGCATGACATCGGGGCGTTAACTGACTGTCTTCCATAATCACTTGTGAGCCTAGATTAATTTTTCTTAATTTAAGCTTTCAAGTACTTTTCCTGGTTAATACACTATAAACATGGCAGTTTTATAAATAAAGTGACCCCAGTCCTCTCAAAGATAATACAACCATCTCAGTATTACACAATTCTGAAGATAAACTTCTGTGGGAATAATGGTCAAAGCTGACCATTTCACCTAAATATGAAATAAAACAGAAACCTTTAGGTCAGCTAGCAGGCTGCATTCTTTTCATGCCAGGGCAAGGGCTACACTTGCATTTTAGTTATTGTTTCTCTTTGTTTCCCAGAATGGCTCATGCATCCTTATTTGGAAGTTTCTTTTCTGTCCTGCAATGAGAGAAAATAACACTGTAGAAATTCAAAGTGCTGGCCTCTTTTAAGCATGCAACAGAATCAAATATTTGTGAAAGTTAAAAGGGACTTCACAGGTGTAGTCTTCATTTCACCAACATGAAAACCAATCAGGGTCAAGAAGGGAAAGAAATGAGCTGAGAGCATCTTTCTGTGAATCCACGGTTTTGTCAAACAGGACAACCTCCCACCCAGAGACTCAGGCTTGTTTATTCAGTGTAATCCTGTTACAATCAAGCCTCACCAGAAGCCTCTCCCCAGATCAGCCCTCTTCCAGCTAATCGCAGTGCTTCTCTTTTAAAAATGCTCAAATCTGACTCTTGCAGCTTGAGGGGTGAGGCCAACTAAGATCCCTGGAGGGATGCCGTGCAGTCACGCTGGTCTGAGATGCAGGCCTCCACCAGCTCGCTCCCTCCCGTGATCTTTCTCCCTGCTTCAGCTGCTTCCCTCCCCTGCCCTCCCCACCTTCCCAGCACCTGGCTGCTCCCTGCTCTCCTCCTCCTGGGCATGAGTCCTTACACTGAAAGAAGCCTGAATTTCTCTACTTCTCACATACCTGCCTGGCTCTGACCAAGCCCTGAGGGTTATTCAGCTGCCCCCTGAGGAAGAAGGTGAAAGATCTACCTGGGGAGGTGACATCTGAGTTAACACCTGCAAGGATGAGAAGTGGGATCAAAGTATAATTAATCTTCCAAATTGGGACACTGTCAAGAATTAAAATAATGAGTAAAATGACCTGCAATGAGTGTCACCTGGGCCTTATGGTCAACCTCTGAGGAATGAACTCTTTGAGTGTTGTGAGAAGAGCATCCTAGGCAAAGGGAAGCAATGGGAGAGCCCGGAGGTGAGAAGGAAGGCAGTATGGTCTGAGGCACAGGGTGGAGGCCTGTACATCCTCAGGGGCTGCCGGGGCAGGGGAAAGGACTGTGCCTGATCATGAACCTGTATAACAGCATTTTCTAACAAAGATTCAACACTATGGCCACTCAGCTAGATAAGCTAGGTAAAATAATGTCATCATGCAGGAAGAGGAAGCGATCTGCAGAGAAGTTAATATTCTGTGCCTTAGATGTCATATTTTTTATTATTAGAAGAAGCACTTCTGGTCTGTACATGGTTCTAGCAGGTTTAGTTGCTGGTTTCAAGGCATACAAGAACACATGAGTCAGCAGATGACAGGTGAGGAAAGTCCCAAATGCTGACAAGCATGCGACCACGGTGTGGGCGGGCCACAGAGCCACCACGGAGTCCCCAGAGCATCTCCAGAATCAGGGCTGGTAAGGTATCAGCACTGCTACCGATGACCTGAGTCATGAGAAGACAGTAAAGGAGAAGACGCTTGGAATACGTTCAGGACTATTTTGCATCTGAAATGGTCAGCATAGGGTTCAAGGATACCAAAAGTTATTATATACAGGTCATTTTAATGTGTAGCTAAATTTAATCATGGCCCAATGACTGTTATTTCTTGATTTTCACGCTCTCTTCTTTCTTGTTCTTTTACAACTACTTATTCAGAATCGCTACCAAAGCACAAAAACAGAATGTCACCGAAAATTAGGATGTAGGCAAATTGTGAGGGAAGGACAAACACACAAGCAAATAACACACACACACACACAAACACATACACTATTAACCTACAAAAAGATTGCTTTTCCACATTTTTGCTCCAGTTTCCAAGCATATAATTCCATTTCACTTCGGCACACTGTAATGTTTTCAGATTGAAGCAAGAGCAGAAGAGACCAAAATACAACTCTAAACAAATAATTTTCACAATAATCTTAGGACCACTGTGAATAGGCTCTTTGTTTATCTGTTTACAGATCAGAAGGCAGAGTACCGATAATGTCATCTTCCAAAGTTTTTTTTTTTCCTTTTTAAGATTTATTTATTTATTTGAAAGTCAGAGTTACACAGAGAGAGGAGAGGCAGAGAGAGAGAGAGAGAGAGAGGTCTTCCATCCGCTGGTTCACTCCCCAACTGGCTGCAATGGTTGGAGATGCACCGATCCAAAGCCAGGAGCTTCTTCTGGGTCTCCCATGAGAGTACAGGGGTCCAAGGACATGGGTCATCTTCTACTTCTTTCCCAGGCCATAGCAGAGAGCCTGATCAGAAGTGGAGTAGCCAGGATACAAACCTGTGTCCATATGGGATGCTGGCACTGCAGGTGTTAGCTCTACTGGCCACACCACAGTGCCGGCTCCCCAAAGTTTTTGTTTTGTTTTAATTTGACTGCTGGTGCTAGAGAGAATAGTTCCCATTAGAGAAAGAAGATGAATTCTTTGACAGATGGATCAAAGGGGATTCAAGGGCTCTGGAGGTTGCTGGCACTACTTCTTTAATAGAGTTTCAGGTCAAAGTTTATGACTGCTTTTCCAGGTTTATCATAAACCCTACTCTTAACACTTACCCATAATTACATTTAATTTCGAACAAGTATGTGGTTGGAAATGAGAGAAGGATAAAAGAGGACAGATAATTTTTTCTCAGGTAACAGCTTAAGAGTTAAAAAGGAAAGTGAGCAGAGAATGAGAAATACTGGTAAAAAAAAAAATATCTACAAGACTGGTGTTGTGGCATAACAGGTAAAGCCATCACCAGCATCCAGTGTAGGTGCCAGATCATGTCCAGCTGCTCCACTTTTGATCCAGCTCCCTGCTAATTGCTTAGGAAAACCAGCAGAAGATGGCCCAAGTACTTGGGCCCCTACACCCACTGAGAGACCCAGAAGAAGTTCCTGGCTCCCAGCTTCAGCCTGGTCCAGCCCTGGCCATTGTGGCCATCTGTGGAGTGAATCAGAGGAAGGAAGAGCTCTCTGTCTCTGTCTCTCCTTCTCTCTCTGTAACTCTATCAAATAAATAAATCAATCTTTGGGGGAAAAAGTCTATGAATAGGCATGCATTATGAAACACCACAGGAAGTGGGGATCCTCTGATAGAGGTGAAGGAGGCCCAGTTCCCTGTGTTGACCTTCAGGGAGTTTTGGCTCAGGAGAGCAGGGTTATCAAAGTAGAGGTATAGAATAAGGAAAAACTCTATGAACAGCCTTTCCTAAGCTAATACCATTAAAAGATATTTTTAGTTCCAGTTTAAATACTTGGCCAACCACATTTATTTTGAAATAATCAAATATACTTTCTCTTGAGAATTCGGAAATTGCTTAGAAATATGAAGACAGCTGCCACCAATACATTTATTGCTAGGAACTTTGGGGTTTGTTTTTGCTAGGGACTCTGTAGTGTTCTGGACCCTACTCTTTGCTAGAGACTCTGCAGTGTTGGGGGGACCTGAAGTTGATAAAGACATCACTGTTCAATGTGCCCAAGAAGGTGGATGCCACAGGCAATCTCCACCAAAAGGTCTTGATGGCTGAGCAGGAAGCTGGTGACAGACAGAACAGAAGGCAGCAGCCAGGGCTGGGTGGAGAACAGTCCTACTACATGTAGGTTTTGTAGTATAATGGCAAAGTCTTCATGAGTACACACATAAGTATACAGTATATAAGTATACACTGAACCTTTCAAAATTCTCAATGTTCTTTTTTTTTAAAGATTTATTTTATTTATTTGAAAGAGTTACAGAGAGGGGTAGAGCCAGAGAGAGAGAGAGAGAGAGAGAGAGGTCTTCCATCCGCTGCTTCACTCCCCAAGTGACCGCAATGGCCAGAGCTGAGCTGATTTGAAGCCAGGAGCCAGGAGCTTCTTGCAGGTCTCCCACGTGGGTACAGGGGCCCAAGGACTTGGGCCATCTTCCACTGCTTTCCCAGGCCACAGCAGAGAGCTGAATCGGAAGTAGAGCAGCTGGTACTCAAACCGGTGCCCATATGGGATGCCAGCGCTGCAGGCTGGGGCTTTAACCTGCCACAGCGCCGGCCCCCTCTCAATGTTCTAACGCTGCCTTTAAGATACTGAGATGGATCTGATCAGACTAGAGCCATAAAAAATTGTTTTAAAAGTAAAAAAACACAACAAACTAGAAGTTTCATATCTATAGCACATTCAGGCAATATACAGAAGAGGTGAAAGGAAAATAGTTCTCTGAGTTAGGATGTTTAAAAGTCTAAAAGCCAAAAATCACAGAATATTAAAATTAGCAGAAACTTGCAGGTAATCTTGCACACTCTACTTTGCATGTAAGGAAATAATGTACCAACAAAAACTTATTTTGTTAATTCATCTTTAATGTTAAAAAGAAAAATTCTCTCTCTCTCTCTCTCTCTCTCTTTCTCTCTTCCTTCCTTTCTTTCTTTCAAGATTTATTTATTTATTTGAAAGTCAGAGTTATACAGAGAGAGAAGGACAGAAAGAGAGAGAAAAATCTTCCATCCACTGGTTCATTCCCCAATTGGCCGCAACAGCCAGAGCTACACCAATCGGAAGCCAGAAGCCAGGAGCTTCTTCTGGGTCTCCCACGCAGGTGCAGGGGCCCAAAGAATTAGGCCATCTTTCACTGCTTTCCCAGGCCATAGCAAAGAGCTGGTTTGGAAGTGGAACAGCCAGGACTTGAACCGGTGCCAATATGGGATGCTGGCACTGCAGGCAGCGGCTTTACCCTCCATACCACAGTGCTGGCCCTGGGGATTTTTCTTTCTTCTTCTTCTTCTTCGTCTTCTTTTTTTTTTTTTTTTTTTTTTGACAGGCAGAGTGGACAGAGAGAGAGAGAGACAGACAGAGAGAAAGGTCTTCCTTCTCTGTTGGTTCACCCCACAATGGCCGCTGCAGTCAGCGTGCTGCAGCCGGTGCACCACGCTGCTCCGAAGCCAGCAGCCAGGTGCTTCTCCTGGTCTCCCATGCGGGTACAGGGCCTAAGGACCTGGGCCATCCTCCATTGCACTCCCGGGCCACAGCAGAGAGCTGGCCTGGAAGAGGGGCAACCGGGACAGAATCCAGCGCCCTGACCGGGACTAGAATCCGGTGTGCCAGTGCGGCAAGGTGGAGAATTAGCCTGTTGAGCCACGGCGCCGGCCCCCCTCCATTCCTTTTTATAGTTGCATAATAAACAAAATGCCAGGGTGAATATTTGCCCCAGCAGTTAAGAGTCCTGTGTCCCATATCAGAGTGCATGTTCTGATCCCTGGCTCTGGCTCCTGACTCCAGCTTCCTGTTAATGCTGACCCTGGGAGCAACCCGGACAGAACCGGCGCCCCAACCGGGACTAGAACCCGGTGTGCCAGCACCGCAAGGCGGAGGATTAGCCTAGTGAGCCGCGGTGCTGGCCCCCCAATGGCATCTTAACCACTGTGCCAAATGCCTGTCCCTATTTCTGATTTTAAGACCTATAATAGGAGACAAACATTTAGCCTAGCAGGTCAAGATGATAGTTAGGATGCCTCCATCTCACAACAACATGCCTGAGGTCAACGCCCAGCTCTAGCTCCTGACTCCAGCTTCCTGCCAAAGCAAAACCTTGGGAGGCAGTGGTGCTAGCTCAAATCGTTAAGTCCCTGCCACCCATTTGGGAGATCAGGATTGAGTTCCCAGCTCCCAGCTTTGGTCCAGTTTAGCCCCAGCCATTGTGAGCATTTGGGTAGTAAACCACTGGGTAGGAGCTCTCTGTCTGTCTGAGTCTCTTTGCCTTTCAAACAAATAAATTGATGAATGAATAATTTTTTAAAGCCCATAATATATGAAGGATAAATCCTCTATATAACAGAGGACATCTATCCCCTCTCACTAGTATTTAAGCCTCTGAATAGAGTTAATATATCAGAGAAGGCTGTATATTTCTTACTTCTCACTAGGTTTTATATTTTTTTCTCATACTGTGAATGGGACCTTTTAATAAACCCTTATTTGTTTCTGAGTATTAATGCTGTAAAAAAACTGTTGCATACATATCTACAAGCATACATACCTGCACATACATGCATACTCATACATGAACATATAAGTTCATTTCTAACTGGTTACCTTACTGAATCTTCATTAGTTCCTTACTGAATTCTCATGAGTTCTAATGGTTTTTCAGCTGATCTCTTTGACTGTTAAAATAAGAAAATTATAGTACCTAACAATAACGTGCTGTTATCTCACTTTCTTAAACAAATGACAGCATTTTTTTTAAAAAACTTAGTGTTTTGGCTGGCATATCTGAAAACAATGTCACACAGTCCTGAACAGGCACAACTGCTTTAGTCCTGACCTTTACAGGAATGTTTTTAGTTTCCTGTTAAGTATGGTGTATGTTGCTTTCAGGTCACTGTATTTATTATCTTAGGAAAGGATCCATTCCATTCCAACAGGAATTAAATGCTTCTAGACAGATATTAAATTTTATTAAATGTATTATTGAAATGCAGGAAGATGATAATTTTTTTCTCTTTAAATTTACTGAAGTTGCAAATCCCTTGTATATAATAATACATTGCATTCTTGGAATAAACCAGTTTTGTTTTGCTTTAACTGATGGCATATTTTGAAAAACATAAGATTAGATTAAATTTGGCTGTATTTCAGTGGGGTCTTATGCAGCTACACTGGGGAAAATGTGCTATGGCTTTCTCAGTGCTAGCTTTGAAAGGCTTTACTATTAAGAGGAGTATTAAAACTTTTATTAAAATTGGAATGTTTTCCAACTTTTCTGTACTCTGGAATAGTTTCAAGTTTCTATTATTTGAGTATCATCTACACAATTTTGGTTATATTTGAATTCAACTGTCCTGTTATATCTTCAATATTTTTCTGCATAAACTCAATATTGACTTACTTCTTTTTTAGCCTAACCTAGTCCTAAGTAACAAACATACTTGTAGATTCAGTGGACTAGTTGCAATTTTTCCAACATGCTCTCAATTAATCAATAAAACAAGAAACAATTATCTGGGGCCAGAACTGTGGCATAGCGGATAAGAGCCACAGCCCGTGCTGGCATCCCATATGGGCACTGGTTCTAGTTCCAGTTGCTCCTTTTCCAGTCCATCTCTCTGCTGTGGCCTGGGAAAGCAGTGGAAGATGGCCCAAGTGCTTGGGCCCCTGCACCTACATGGGAGACTCAGAAGAAGCTCCAGCTCCTGTCTTCAGTTCGGCCCAGCCCCAGCTGTTGTGGGCTTTATCTTTCTCATTCTCTCTCTCTCTGCCTCTAACTCTGCCTTTCAAATAAATAAATAAATCTTGTTTAAAAAAGATAATTATCTAGAGCATCGTTAAAGCATCGCCTGTAACCCACCTTTGGGAAATGTACCATATGACTTGAAATAGCACAGAAATTATATTTACCTCATTATCGGCAAAATATTACCTATAAAACTATCTAGGTTCAGGGTTATCTTTGGAGCTGTTTTCCTTTTTAAATTTTTACTTATTTATTTGAGAGGCAGACAGAGAGAGAGAGAGAAACGGTTCCCATGGACTGGTTCACAACGCCTGCAGTGGCTGGGACAGGACTTGGCTGAAGCTGAGAGCCACGAACTCAATTCAGCTCACCCACATCAGTGGCAGGAATCCAACCACCTGAGCCATCACTGCTGCCTCCCAGGATCTGAATCAGCAAGAAGCTGGAATCAGGAACCAGAGGTAGGTACTGAACCCAGGCATTCAGACATGGGCTGGGAGTGTCCTAACTGACGGTTTAACTCCGAGGCCAAATATCCACCCTGAGCCTCTTTCTTTCTTTCTTTCTTTCTTTCTTCCTTCCTTCCTTCCTTCCTTCCTTCCTTCCTTCCTTCCTTCCTTCCTTCCTTCCTTCCTTCCTTCCTTCCTTCCTTCCTTCCTTTCTTTCTTTCTTTCTTTCTTTCTTTCTTTCTTTCTTTCTTTCTTTCTTTCTTTCTTTCTTTCTTTCTTTCTTTCCTTCTTTCTTTCCTTCTTTCTTTCCTTCTTTCTTTCTTTCTTTTCTTTCTTTCCTCCCTCCCTCCCTCCCTCCCTCCCTCCCTCCCTTCCTTCCTTCTTTCTTTCTTTCTTTGACAGGCAGAGTGGACAGTGAGAGAGAGACGGAGAGAAAGGTCTTCCTTTTGCCGTTGGTTCACCCCACAATGGCCACTGCGGCCGGTGCGCTGCGGCTGGCGCACCGCGGTGATCTGAAGCCAGGAGCCAGGTGCTTCTCCTGGTCTCCCATGGGGTGCAGAGCCCAAGGACCTGGGCCATCCTCCACTGCACTCCTGGGCCACAGCAGAGAGCTGGCCTGGAAGAGGAGCCACTGGGACAGAATCCGGCACCCCGACTGGGACTAGAACCCTGTGTGCCGGCGCCATAGGCGGAGGATTAGCCAAGTGAGCTGCGGTGCCAGCCTAAAGATTTATTTTTATTTATTTAAAGGCAGAGTTAGAGAGAGGCAGAGGCAGAAAGAGAGAGGTCTTCTATCAGCTGGTTCACTTCCCAGATGGCTGCAACAGCTGTAGCTGGGCCAATCTGAAGACAGGAGCCTGGAGCTTCTTCCGGGTACCCCATGTGGGTTCAGGGGCCCAAGGACTTGGGCCATCTTCTACTGCTTTCCCAGGCCAAAGCAGAGAGCTATATCGGAAGTGGAGCAGCCAGGACTCCAACAGGCGCCCATATGGGATGCTGGCATTGTAGGCCACAGCTTTACTCACTATGCCACAGCACTGGCCCCTCAACTTCCATTATTTATAGTTTTATTGACTTAGAATAACAGGATGATCAGTAAAATTTCTCTTAAAAGTTTGTAATGAGGTTTTCTTTCCATCTTTAGAACAAGTCAATGTTAACTATTCTATGAACATTCTAGAAAAAAAAAAGGTTTCTATAAGACATATAAATTCTATTTTACTTGACTTTTCCCAAGCATCTCTATAAGGTTTTGCTTTAGGTACTTTCAGTGTTTTGCTATGCATTGTACTGAATTTTCTAGCTGCCACTTTTTCTTTTTGGGTTATACTTTTATCCATATGAAAAGTTCAGGCTCATTTAAGGTATTTTGTGGTGTGTTTCAGTAGAATGAACAAACAACTTTGTAAATTAAGCAAAGCCAAGAGAGGTACCCATAATTAAATCACATTTACCTTACTATCAAGAAAGACATGACCTTAAGAGACAGAAAAGCTGACGGTATTCTATCAATTCAGAGGTCTTTGGCATTAAGTGGGAAAATACTGACATATTTTAGTGCAAAAGAAAGGCAAACCTTAATTAAGTAATATGGCCATTTGAATGAAGATCTCAGATCCCCATTATTAGGAGCCATAAGAAGTAAAATATAACTTGAATAAAGGGTACCTAGACTTTATGACCAACTCTTTCTCCAAATTTTAAAGTCCATGCTATAGAGAGATTATAGATATCACATTTATACTCAAATGAAATTTGAGAAAAATTGACCATACACAAATTATTCCTGACTATGTTTAAACCAAGTATGTTCAAGAATACCCAACCAAAGCAAAAGGAACTCAAGCTGGTATCTGAACTCTAGGATAAGAATTCCATTTTTGTCCCTGTCAGAAATTTGTTAAGGTTAAAAAACCTTGACAAGCCCAAAAAGGCAAAAAACAAAACCAAAAGCCAATATTATTTTTAATAAAAACACTTATGTGGGGCCGGCGCTGTGGCGCAGCGGGTTAACGCCCTGGCCTGAAGCGCCGGCATCCCATAAGGGTGCCAGTTAGAGTCCCGGCTGCTCCTCTTTTGATCCAGCTCTCTGCTATGGCCTGGGAAAGCAGTAGAAGTGGCCCAAGTCCTTGGGCCCCTGCACCCACGTGGGAGACCTGCAAGAAGCTCCTGGCTCCTGGCTTCAGATCGGCTCAGCTCTGGCCGCTGCAGCCATCTGGGGACTGAACCAGCAGATGGAAGACCTCTCTCTCTGTCTCTACCTCTCTCTGTACCTCTGTCTTTCAAATAAATAAAATAAATTTTAAAAAAATAAATAAAAACACTTATGTAAACATCTTTTAATACTGGAAATATTTAGAACAAGCAGAGAGATATTTAATATTTAGAACAAGTAGAGAAACATTTAAAAGAATCAAATAAGTGTGATAGTATTCTTTATTAAGAAATACCTGAATTTTAGAATTTGACTTTCAATGTTTTAAGAGTAAACATTAAAGAGTTACATATCAATCTACTACTCCAATTTAAAATGTGGAACTGAGTAACTAATTTGTGATTTCAGTTTGAAAGTGTGCATCTATATATACACACGGAAGTATTTACTCATTCGTTCAAGTTGCCATACAACTCTATTATCCTTCCCTCTAACTTAATCCTAAACTATAAACTGTTATGAATAAACCAAAATATGGGACAAAAAGTAATTTTAAAATAGAAAATACAGATGATGAGATTTTTGTAAAAGGTCAGTAGGAAAACTGAAGAGAAAAGGTTAATATGGAGATGCTAGAATATATAAAAGTCTGGCAACATACAGTTTCCAAGGAAATATTCCAGCAAAGCAAAGAGAATGCAAAGAAGAGAGAAAGGATCCAAGAGATAGGGAGCTAAGCTGAGATTGTGACAGGACTAGAGAACAAGCAGTCTATACTTAGTCAGTCTGAGGTTACAGTTGAAGCTTATCTGGAAACAATCCCAGGAGGTAGGTTATATTACCATTCCTTTTCTAGATGAAGAAACCGAGAATAACTTGCACAAAGTCTCAGAGGAAGTGGCAAAATTGAGACAAGAATAGGCAGCCTAGCTCCAGAGCCCAAACTCTTAACTAACCATGCTCTTTGTCTTTAAGAAAAAACAGAGTCTCTATAACGACCTGTAAGATTAAGAAGCTGGGAGGGGGCATTATAGTAGAGAAGCTGATCTGTCACTTGGGACACATGCATTACATATCCGTGTGCCTGGGTTTAAGTCCCACCTCTGCTTCCCATCCAGCTTCCTGCTAAAGTGCACCCTGGGATGCAACAGATGATGGCTCAAGCACTTCGTTCCCTGCTACACAAGTGAGAAACCTGGATGGAATTCCTGACTATTTCTTGGTTATTGTGGGCATTTAGGGAGCAAATCAGTGGATAGAAGACATTCTCTCTCATTCTCTCTCTCTCTCTCTCTCTCTCTCTCTCTCTCCATTTCAAATAAATATTATAACACTTGTATAAACTCCTTTTGACTCTCCTTTACTCCTTCCATTTTAAGTAATATTCATCTGTCATGGACCATAGTTAAGCAATGTAAGATTATGCTGCCTTCTGTATAAACTTAGACATAGTACCTAGTTCTCTAGCAAATATATATAAGGGATCCTAATATTTTAAATGCTGGTTGGTTTTTAAATCTTACCACTGACCTATAAACAATACACAGAAGATTTAATACTACTAATTATAGAACAGCATGTAAATGATCCAGCCATGTAAAAAGTTGAGAGACTGGCAGGGGGAGGAGGAAGGTTCATACTGAGAAAAAGGCAGGAGAAATTTAGAGGTATGAGCAGTCTTCAACAAGTGTATTTTCTTTTAATTCTATTTTCCACTAAATGTAAAGTACTATTGTATTACACCCCCATTTACCTAGAGCAAAGCCAAAGTTACTGTTTAAAGGTCATTAGTCAAGAAATACAGGTGGTAAACAGTAGAAAATTTCCTTACAATTTTAAAAGTTTTTTAAATGAAAATTTTATGCAACAATTTCTTAGCAGTCTGTATTCCATCAATAGTAGTCTGTTATATTAATAACAGGTTTAGAAAACTTAAGTATGACTTACAGAAATGAGGGATGAGAGGGAATATATATACATATACATATATAGTAATGAAAATGCACTTAAATTCTTAGCTTTCAGAGTGAGAGTAAGTACAGAGTCTTAAAAGCTAATGTCAAGAGAACAGGAAAGGCAGGAGCAGACATTCAGCCTAGCAGTTGGGGCACCTGCTAGGTATCTGAATACCTGGGTTTGATTCCCAGCTCTGGCTCCTGACTCCAGCTTCCTGCCAGCACAGAACCTGGGAGGCAGAAGTGATAGCTCAAGTAATTAGGTTCCTGCCACCTATGTGGGAGACCTGAATTGAGTTCCTGGCTCCCAGTTTCAGCCAGACCAGCCCTAGCCATTTGGGGAATGAACCAGTGAATGGGAGTTCTCTCTGTCTCTCTGCCCCAGGAAAAGGAGAAAGATAAATGTATAGCATATTATATAGAATTATAAAGATAATTTTAAAAAATTATTTTAAAATACTTTAAAAAATAAGATAGACTAATGGATGCATGGAGAGATTAATTCTATTAATTATAGAATCAAGATGGTATGTGTCCAGACATTCATTACACAAGTCCTTCAACTTTCCTGATTAAAATTTTTGTCATAAAATATCGACACAAATGTAGTTGAGAGGGGCTGGCATTGTGGCGTAGCAGGTTAAGCCTCCACCTGTGCCAATGTCCCATACAGGCACCAGTTCAAGACCCAGTTACTCCACTTACAATTCAGCTCCCTGCTAGTGCACCTGGGAAAGCAGCTGAGGATGACCCTGGTCACTGGGCCCCTGCTCCCACGTGGGAGACCCAGAAGAAGCTCCAGGCTCCCTGGTTCAGCCTGGTCCAGCCCTTGCTATTGCAGCCATTTGGGGAGTGAACTAACAGATGGAAGAGCTCTCTTGCTCTGTCTCTCCTCCTCTCTCTGTGACTCTGCTTTTTGGATGAGTATTTAAAAAAAAAATTTTTTTTTTGACAGGCAGAGTTAGACAGTGAGAGAGAAAGACAGAGAGAAAGGTCTTCCTTCCATTGGTTCACCCCCCAAATGGCTGCTACGTCCAGTGTGCTGTGCTGATCCGAAGCCAGGAGCCGGGTGCTTCTACTGGTCTCCCATGTGGGTGCAGGGCCCAAGGATTTGGGCCATCCTCCACTGCACTCCCGGGCCACAGCAGAGAGCTGGACTGGAAGAGGAGCAGTTGGGACAGAATCTGGCACCCCAACCGGGACTAGAACCCAGTGTGCCAGCGCCGCAGGTGGAGGATTAGCCTAGTGAGCTGCAGCGCCAGCCTAAAAAAAAAAAATCTTAAAAAAAAAAAAAAGGTAGTTGAGAATGGTCAACATCTGGAATATGACTGCAAGAGTTCACCAATGTCTATGTTGTCCCCTGTCTGCCACTCTGCAGAGGCTGAGTGAGGGTCCTTATGCAGCTGTGTGACTGAGTCTGGCCAGTGGCACGTGGATGGAAATGACATGCACCACTTCAAGACCTGGTTGCTAAGACCTCCTGCAGGATCTTCCATTCACTCTTTCTTCTCCTGCCTACAGGCAGATCCACCACAGTCTGGGAGTCACGGACTGAACATCCACTAGCCTGAGTCTCACAACCACTTGTAGCTCACCTCATGGCCCCAACTCATTCCAGACTGCAGTATGTGGGAGAAATCAACTCTCAATGTCTTAAGTGACTACTTGAGTTTCATCTGCAACCACAGTCAGCATTGACTGTACCTTACACACAGTATGACCTGTGGACTATGAATAGAAGCATTTATTTTTACTCATATCATGTGTATTTTTATTTAAAAACACACATATGCAAATTTAAAATAAACAGTAAGGCGTAGGCATTTAGACCTGCAGTTAAGATGCCCACCTCCCTAGAGCTGAGTTCCAACGTCAGCTCCCAACTCCTGACAGTGCAGATCCCAGGACACAGCAATGATGGCTCAAATTGGGTTCTAGCTTCCCACTTGGGAGACCTGTATTGGGATCCTACCTCCGATTCTGGTCCTAGTCCAGCATCAACTGTTGTAGGCATTTGGGAAGTAAACTAACAGATGGGTGTTTCCTCTCCCTCTATCTCTGTCTCCCTCTTTCTTTCTTTTAAAGTAATTTTAAAAAAAGAAATAGGAAGCCCATATCAGCTAGTATGGACTAAGAAAGCCTTCTGAGCTTACTTTTTTTGGCATCCTTTAGCATCCTGGGCACTTTGTGTGAATAACAAAAAGCAAAATGGCACGCTTTAATACAGCCCCAGCTGGGACCACTTACCCTTTTACCCAGATGCCTTTCAACAGTGCACAGACTACACAACCATGCCCCGCAGCCTTCTCTGACAAAGCCCACACTGACAATCTGTTTGGAAGCCAAAGGACTGCTAACTGGAACCTTCAGAAGTGAAGAACCTTTTTTTCTGCCAAGGGCCATTTGGATATTTATCACATCATTCACAGGCCATACAAGATTATCAACTTAAAAATTAGCCTGCTATAGATTTATTGAATTCCAAGTCCCACCTGTGGTTGCCTTGGCAGGGCCAGATCGAACAATTTCGTGGGCCTTACACAGCCCATAGGCCTGTTTCCTACCCTTGTTCTGGGGAATAAGATGCCCTCTTCAACAAGTTCTTCTGATTCTAGCTGCCCCAATATATGCAAGCTTCCATGTCTTTAACATGACCCATTTCTCTTATGCATCCTGCAGTGCCAAGCTAAGTCACAATGACTCAATCCAGAGAATCACAAACACCACAAAAGAGGAGCCCATGGCTAATTCCAGGGCTAGAAAAGAAGCATGAGTCTCCTGCCCTGTCACATCCCACCAGGTACGAGAAGTTTCCACCTGGAGGAGATGGTATAACCCCAGACCTTTTAAGCCAGCAGCACCTCCCCCGCACTGCCCTGCCCCACCAGAGGAGGACTTTATTTTACAAGGCCTTCTTTGTCCAGCAAGGAGGTTGCCACTGGGACCTGTATTGGAGGAAGAACCTGCCATTCGCCTGGAAGGACTGCAGTCAGCTGACAGCCTCCAGCTGTTAGCTCCTAGGCTTTTGAGCTGAAGGCAAATTCTCCCCAGGCAGCCTCCAGCCAATGACGGGCCATTTCTGCCCATTGTGGGACTCCTTTAATGGGCAGCCTTTACTGTGGAGTTCTATCCAATCTGTTGGCCAAGCAGTCACCAGATCGGAGGCTCTCTCTGTCCAAACCTATGGCCTCCCCACTTCTCTTCACAGGTGTGCATCTGCATGGTGGTCTAAAGGCTTTCCCTACCAAATTCTACCTCCTCTCCCTTTTTTCTTTCTCCTGTGTCACTCTCTAACAAACCTCTTGCAACCCTAATTCTATCAGTCTGCTCTCTAGGAACAAAAGTGACACAGTACAGGAACTGCATATCAACCAGACATGAGTGTTACTCTCACCTCATCCGACCTCCCTTCTGTTTCCTGGTTACCACTACCATCCTTGGACCCCTTGCGCTGCTAACCCACTAAAGCACCTGTTGAGATTTCTGTCCAATGTATCACAGCTACCAGCAGGAGGCACCCCACTCTGTTCTAACCCCTGTGGTAAAGCAGATCATCTCTAACAAAACTCTCATTTCCAAACTCTCACTAACAAATTCTACAGCATTTCATCACAGTGGTGAAGACCAGTTAAAATTATACTCACACACTCAGCCAATATCCTAGCATTTAAAATCTTTACCAAGATTTCCTAAGCATCTTATTTACTTGCAACAAGTCAGTCTGAAGTCCCAGTATGAAATTACATGCACTCAAAAAATACAATAAAATAAGTCACGGACATAAACATAATCCTTTTTACTTCCTGCTTTAAGAAGTAAAGTCACTTAGAAATTGGAACACAAGCAAACAGTATTTAAAAGCTCCAACAAGAGTGCTAGTCTTTCTGTAATTGTAACACAAAGGGAATAATACATTGGGGTTTTTCACGTATCCATGAGAGGTAGTTTTGAAATGCTACGTATCCTCTGCCTAAGAGTTTCCCAACAGGGCTGTTTATAACAAATATATTCTTTTTATTTCATACACATCAGTTAATCTTCCCACAGATTAAGGCTTACCCCTATGTAATCAGTAACCCCACTGCTAAGATTCTTCCTAAGGGAACACCTCTCCGGCTATCAAAGTTTTCACTCCAGGCTGTTGCACCAGTCCAGTGCCTGTGGAGGCACCTCCTAGCCCCAAGGACATGGCCAAGATAGGCAGCTCAGGGACCGGGAGGCGAAGAAAAGCCATGGACTGAGGCTAAGACCAAGGTTTTAATTATAGCACCTGCTCCCACTTCCAGGGATAAGTCATTTGGACAAGTCGCTTCCCCTCTCAGAGTCTCAATTTCCTCATTCACATTAAAATTTAAAAAATCACTCCTTTGAAAGAGCCTTCGTGTTCTGTGTCACAGAAACACGGGCGTCCAGTCGCCCTCCTCCCAGCCCCCCACCCCGCGGACCCTGGGCAAGGTCACTCATCTCTTCCCAATCAGTCAGGGAGCAATTTCTGAGGCTAAACGCCATCGCATGACCTCACGTGACAGCACAGAAACGTTCTGTTTTGTTTGCTCACGCACCCCGCGGGGATCGGCACCCACATGTGTGCGGGAGCCCGTGACCGGCCGGGAGGTGAACACCAGAGCGCAGCTTCGCCCCGTTTCTGAGGAAACCGCAATCTGACAAGCCCGAGAAGTTTCTGGTACCCCAGAATAAGCACAGATTATTGGGGGGATGGGGGCGGGGACAAGATGGGTCCCAGCAAGTGTCACAAATCAGCTGATGGGCGGGTCGCCACCTTCGGCGGGATCCAGAGAGAGCGCGATCTGCCAACGACGCATTGATGGTTCTGGACAATGAACCCAAAAAACAAAACAACAACCCACTGCCAAGTCACACTCTGCGTGGCAAACGCCCAGAAAGTCTGCGGGGAGCCGCCTGCTCGGCTGTGGGGGGAGAACCCGTCCCGGCGGCCCTCGGCTGGACCCGCCGGACCCGCCGGACCCGACCCCGCAGCGCGCGCCGCCCACCCTGCCCACCCGCGCGCGGGCCCGCACGCTCTGGCCGCGGCTTCCAGGTACGCGTTCCGACAGAGCGGCATTTCCTGGTCGCGGCACACGCACAGGTAAATTTTCACAACCCCATCCGCGCCTTCCCGAGGCGAGAATCACATCCTGGGAAACTTCACCTTCCCCACGCGCCCCACTCGGCGCCGCGGGCAGCGCGGCCGCCGGCGGCCCCGAGGCGGGTGGGGGAGGGGCGCGCTCTTGAGGAGGGGGCGCGGCGCGACCACCCCCCGCCCCAGCCCACCGTACGGACCTGCTCCGGGATCTTCGGGCCGCCCCGAGTGGTTGCCCATGCTCAGCCGATTCGGGCAGCGGCCGGCTGGCCGGCCTCGGACTGAGTGTCCACCCTGCCCCAGCCCCAGCCGGCTCCGGCGGGCGAGGCGGCCGCGTCCGGCGGGTCCGCTCCAGTCAAAGAAAGGGCCGGGCGCCTTCCAGTTCCCGGTGGCTGCCGGCAGAGCGGCTTCTCGCGCGCGGGCGTGCCCCGCCCACTCATTTGCATGCCGCCCGCCCTCCTGGACTCCACGCTACCCGCCAGGGGAGGCCCGCCCACCTCATCTACATTCCGCCTGCCCACCTCATCTGCATATCGCTCTCGGGCGCCTGGAGTGCCACTCTTCAGCCGTGGGAGGGACGCACCGGCTGACCGACTTCAGGCCCTGCACCCGCGGACGCTGGACGAGGTAGGCTGGAAAAAACCCACTGCGGGGAGGCTGAAGCCGACTGCCACACAGGCCAAGCAAAATCCTGCGCATGTGAAATGAGATCCATCGGGACAGAAAAAACTTGGAGTTGGCACAGGACAGGTGTTCAATAAGTATTTTTTTTGTAATTTTCTTTTTTTAGTGACTGAATGGAAGAATAAACAATTCTTGAGGAGAAGAAAATTAACACTCAGAAAGACTATTACTAATTATAAAAATGCATGCCTGCCAATCATGAGTAGAAATTTTGCTGCTGCCAGAAATGACTAACTTTTGGAAATTACCCTGAACAACTTACATTCTTCATCTTACAGGGAAAACACTTAGGACCAACTAAAGCTTGCAGTGAAGATGTTTAGGACTAGTAAAATCATTAGTGGAACGACTGATGTGTCTCCATCACTTGAACACCATGACGGGCCATTCTTGATACTCATCTTTCCTACCAACATCTTAGGAGCCTGGCGATGATGGTGACTGTCAACACCTCAGAGCAGGGTATTCCTGTGGCTTCTAGCGTGCTACAGGCTCCGAGATTTCTGCCCCCCTCTCTCTCACCAGTCCCCTTTGTTGATTCCTCCTCATCTGCCTGACCTCTAGACCCTGGATTGCTGCCTGACCTCTTCTCTGCCTACGATCTTGGTCTCTTATCTACCAGTTTTTGGCTGTTAAATCTAGGTGCCATCTGTATATTGCTAGGCTGGTCCTTTCTTCTGAGCTCCCGACTCATTTATCCAACTGCCTTCTTTTTTTTTTTTTTTTTTTTTTTTTTTTTTTTTTTTAATTTTTTGACAGGCAGAGTGGACAGTGAGAGAGAGAGACAGAGAGAAAGGTCTTCCTTTGCCGTTGGTTCACCCTCCAATGGCCGCCGCGGCCGGCGCGCTGCGGCCGGCGCACCGTGCTGATCCGATGGCAGGAGCCAGGAACCAGGTGCTTTTCCTGGTCTCCCATGGGGTGCAGGGCCCAAGCACTTGGGCCATCCTCCACTGCACTCCCTGGCCCCAGCAGAGAGCTGGCCTGGAAGAGGGGCAACCGGGACAGAATCCAGCGCCCCGACCGGGACTAGAACCTGGTGTGCCGGCGCCGCTAGGCGGAGGATTAGCCTAGTGAGCCGCGGCGCCGGCCCAACTGCCTTCTTGATGATTCCACTTGGACATCTTAATAGGCATCTCAACTTAACCAGAACAAAATGAACTCTTGATTTTCTTCCACAGACCTGGGTCTCCTATAGTCTTTTCCAACTCCACAAAGGGAAACTTCATGCTTCCAGTGACTCAGGCCAAAAACTTCTGCTCTTCTCCCATGCCCCATCGAGTCCCTCAGCACAGCCTGTCAGTATATATGGCCATGCATCACTTAACTACAGGAATGCATCCTGTGAAATGTGTCGTTAGGTGATTTTGTCATTGTGCGAGCGTTACAGATTGTACTTCCACGGAGTAAAATGATTTCAACGTCACCAGGCAGTATAATCTTATGGGCGGTACCACCGTTGTATATGAGGTTCATTGAGGCCTGAAATGCCATTACACAACACATGATTACACTCATGTGTTGTAAATACCACCACATCTCAGTACTTCTCACCTCTTTCACTGCTGCCACCAGGTCCAAGCCATTCCTATCTTCCACCAGAATTACTGCAACTGCCTCCTAAGAAGTCTTTCTTCTGCCTCTGCCTTCTAGTCTCTTCTCCACAGAACAGCACGGGTGATGCTTCAAAAACCTAGCTCGAATCATGGCATGACTCCACTTACAAGGCTCTAATGTCTTTGTCACTTGGAAGAAGTCAAAACCCTTATAACAGCCTCTGAGTCCCTGAATAATCCTCTCCCTGCCCCCTTGGTGGACTCACCCTTCTGCCTCACGTTCCTTCTGCTACACCAGCTTCCTTCCTAGTCCTCCAATGAGCAAAGCACAGCCTGGTCTCTTCTAAGGGCCACTGTACTTGGTGTTCCCTCTCTCTGAAACACTGCTCTCCAAACTACCTACACTATCAGCTAGATAGATGGAAAGAAGATAGATAGATAGATAGATAGATAGATAGATAGATAGATAGATAGATATGGCTATAAAATATGGCTGACTCTGCTTCCTAGGTCTCTGTTCAAACATCACTCTATTACAGGGGCTTCTCTCATTGCTCCATATAAACTAGTAAGCCAGACTCTCAACTCACACACTCTCCTTATTGGTTGACCTCTGTGTCACTCATCACCATTTAGTTTATTCTATGTTGATGACCTTTTGTCCTCCATTAGAGAATCATTTTCATGAGAGTAAAGACTTTCAATTAATGAATCAATGAACACATTTATAGGCTGCACCATATATAAATCAACACTTAATTACACGTTACTTCTAGTGGTAGTACCATGGGTTAGTTTTCTCTGACAAAACCAGTTTGTCAAAGACAGGAATCACTGGTTTATTTCTATAACCTACAAAACCCAGCACAACACTTGAGTGTACAGAAGCAAATGGACTAAAAGGAATTCAATTGTGTGGGAACAGTGTTAGAGCAGAGATTCATAGGAGATCAAGGTCAAATCCTCTCCCCTCCCTTTTTTTAAAGGTGAAAAATGAACCCAGAAAAAGATGGCTGACTTCCCCAGGTGTCTCTGAAACAAGGGGTGAAGCCTGAGCTATGAACCCAGTTAAGAGTGACATAACTTCAGGACAGTTTGCAGACTCATCCATACAGAAACTGATGAGTCATCCTTTTTATTCTGTAAAATGCAGACCCAGTGACACGTCTCTGTGAAAACTGGACAAGGAAGACATCAACCTAACTGGCCTCCTGTGGTTCTCTCAATTCCCACACCCAAAATATCTAGTCAAAGTGTGTCATCTCCTAGACATTTTTCAGATTTTTGTCTCTCTTGTCTTTGCTGCTGCTGGTTTAATTCATCTCATACAAGGAAGCATTAGCTTCCCTACTCAGCTGCTGCTTCCAATTTTTCTATTGCTCAAATTGCTTCTTCACCCAGGTTACCAAAAATGGAAATCTGACCATATCACCCTTCTGTTTAAAAGCTGCCTGCAACTCCCCTTTCTTTACCTTTAAGATAAAATTCTTGGTTCTTAAGCTTGGTCCACAGAGGTCCTTCATAATCTGCCTCCCCAGCTCCACCCCAACTGTTCTAGCCCCATTTTTATGAAAATACCACGTACTCTTCCACTTTACATTCCAGCAACATTAAGCCAGTTGTAGTTCTTGGATCACGCCCTATTGTTTTGGGCCTCTGTGTTTCTATATCTGCTACATTCCCCCTGTTTCAACTACTTTTCTGTAACTTGGCTGCCTAGCAAATGCCCATTTATCTGCTATGAATTGGATGTGTCCCTGCCCATCATTCATATGTTGAAGCCCTAGCCCCTCAAAAGATAGTAGTTGTGGTTTTAAAAATGTATTTTGTTTATTTGAGAGGCAGAAATAGACAAACACATAAACACACACACAGAAATCTCACAAGCACTGGTTCATTCTCCATTTGCCCACAAAAGCAGAGGCCAGGCCAGGCCAAAGGCAGGAGCCCACGTGGATGGAAAAGAGTCAACTACTTGAGCTATCACCTGCTGCCTCCCAGGGGTACATTAGCAGGAAGCTGGAATCCAGAGGACAGCCAGGATTCTAATCCAGACACTCCTGTATGGGATGCAGGTATCCCAAATGACAATTGAACCACCGTGTCAAATGCTAGCCCCAGTGGGACCCAAATCTATGGAACTGCTAGCCTTTTAAGAAGAGGAAGATATGCCCACACCCCAGCCCGACACAGCCAGAAGGCAGCTGTCTGCAAGCCAAAGAGAGTGCCCTCACCAGAACCTGAACATGCTGGTACCCTGCTCTCAGACTTCCAGAAATGTGAGAAATTACAGTCTGTTGTGCAAGCTACCAATTCTGTAGTATTTGGCTATGGCAGCCCCAAATCCTTGGTCAGGCATCATCTCCTCTGGGGAGCCTGAGCATTGCAGAGAGAATTAAATAAATACTCTCCCTCACAGTACCTTCTGTACTCTTAGTGCTTATAAATTTCCCACCCGTATACACTATTTTAACTATTCTTTTTCATGAAGCAGTGGCAATGATGCTGTTTTTGAGTAGCGGTGGTGCTGTTCCATTTATCTTTGCATCCGTAATATCCAGTATATAGTAATTTAGTATTTGTTTACAACAAAAACACTACTCAAATAAACACGAAAATTCTGTAGTGATTATTTGACACTCTGATTCTTTGCTATCCACAGAAATTCTGTTATTACTGTGAGATTATTATTAAAATGTCAAGCCTGTTCCCAAATTAATTTTTTTTCCCACAGGCAGAGTGGACAGTGAGAGAGAGAGACAGAGAGAAAGGTCTTCCTTTGCCGTTGGTTCACCCTCCAATGGCCGCCGCAGCTGGCACGCTGTGGCCAGCGCACCACGCTGATCCGATGGCAGGAGCCAGGTACTCATCCTGGTCTCCCATGGGGTGCAGGGCCCAAGGACTTGGGCCATCCTCCACTGCACTCCCGGGCCACAGCAGAGAGCTGGCCTGGAAGAGGGGCAACCGGGACTAGAACCCGGTGTGCCGGCGCCGCTAGGCAGAGGATTAGCCTATTGAGCCGTGGCACCGGCCCCCAAATTAATTTTAATTTTATTTATATATTTTATTTGAAAGGCAAAGTGACAGAAGGAGAGACAGAGACAGAGAGAGATGTTCCATCCACTGGTTCAGTACTCAGATGACTGCAACAGCCAGGGTTGGGCCAGGCCAAAGCCTGGAGCCAGGAGCTTCTTCCGGGTCTCACACATGGGTGTAGGGGCCCAAGCACTTGAGCCACCCTCTGCTGCTTTCTCAGGCACATTGGCAGGGAGCTGGATGGGAAATGGAGCAGCCACTGGCAATCCCATGTGGGATGCTGGAGTCACAAGTGGCAGTTTAACCCACTGTGCTGCAACACCAGCCCCTCAACCCATAAAATTCAAATCCATCTTGAACTTTATGAGTCTATTTCAGAATTTACTTGAGAAGAATAAAGGCACTGGAAATTCCAAAACAATTTGAAATAAAAAGAGAGATCTGGGGCCGGTGTTGTGGCACAGCAGGTTAAACCACCACTTGTGAGGCTGGCATCCCATAGGGGCGCTGGTTCGAGTCCTGGCTATTCTACTTCCCTTCCAGCTCCCTGTCAATGCACCTGGGAAAGCAGCAGAGGATAGCCCAAGTGCTTGGGCCCCTGTACCCATGTGGGAGATTAAGAAGAAACTCCTGGCTCCTGGCTTCAGCCTGGCCCAACCCTGACCATTGTGGCCATTTAGGGAGTAAACCAGTGAATGGAAGAGTTCTCTGTCCCTTCCTTTCTCTCTGTAACTCTGCCTTCAAAATATATAAATAAGTTTTTCAAAAAAAAAAAAAAGGAGACATCTACATTATTAGAATTAAAAATGTCATAAAATATTAAAAAGTATAGTTACAACAAAATAGAAATTCTCAAAAAATAAATTTGAAATAATTTAATATCAAATGACATTTCAAGTGAAGAAATTCCTATCTCACTCTTTATGACAAAATAAATTATAGTTCAATACAAACTTAATTATAAACTATGAAAATAAATTTCCTAGAATTTCTAAGCATAGATGAAATATTTTATAATACTGACAAGGAAAATCCTTATTTTTGGACATTTTCAAATTCATAGAGAAGCATGGCAAGAACTGTAAGTGAACACTACCATATACAAAACTGCTTCAAACAGTGGGAAATGGAATTGAAAGCTAATTTTGGTGCAAAAAAATTTTTGAAGCCAATGCATAGTTTTTTCATAATACACATTTTCCATTAGCTTTTTTTAATGTGTTTTTTTTTTTTAACATTTCACTTTTTTATTTTCATCTATTTGAAAAACAGAGAAAGAAAGAGAGACAGAGATCTTCCATCTGCTGGTTCACTTTCCAGATTTCTGCAAGAGCCAGGGCTGGGTCAGACTGAAGTCAGGAGCTAAGAACTCCATCCAGGTCTCCCACATGGGTGGCAGGGAACAAGCCCTTGAGCCATCATCTGCTGCCTCCCAGAGTGCATTAGCAGAAAGCTGGATAGGAAGTAGAGTAGCTGGGACTGGAATGGGCACTCCAGTTTGGGATGCCAGCATCCTAAGCACTGGATTAAAGTGCTTCACCACAACACACACCCTTCCATGAACTTTTTGAAGTAGCATCTTGAGGCCGATACTGTGCATAGTGGGTTAAGCTACTGCCTGCAACATAAGCATCCCATATGGGCACCAGTTAGAGTCCTGGCTGCTCTACTTCCTATCCAGCTCCCTGCTATTGCACTTGGGAAAGCAGTGGAAGATGGTCTAAGTGCTTGGGCCGCAGCACCCACGTGGGAGACCTGGAAGAAGCTCTTGGCTCATGGCTTTGGCTTGGCTCAGCCCTGGCTGTTGTAGCCATTTGGGGAGCGAATCAGCAGATGGAAGATCTCTCTTTCCCTCTCTGTCTCTTTATAACTCTGCCTTTCAAATAAATAAATAAATAAATCTTTGAGGTACCCTCTTACTTATCACCTACTATTTCCCAGTTATAATCATTTTACCAGATTTGCTTTTTATCTTCACTCCCTTTTTCTTTTCATTAAATCATTTGAAAGTACGTTGCGCACATCATAACCCTTCACCCCCAAACACTCTCAGCATAATCTCCTAAGCCACTCTCCCACAATACCTTACTATACCTTAAAAAAGTCATATTTTTCAAAATATCCTATAGTATATACTCCATATTTAAATTTCTCTGTCTCTAAAATATGTTTTATACACCTTAAAAAATGCCACCAGGATCCAATCAATGTTAAATAATGTCTGAGCAAGACACATCTTGAAATAACTTGATCAATGATAGTTTGGAATGTTATAGATTACCTGACAATACCATTTTAGAAGGAGGTAGAGAAATTTGAACATACCCATCATAGTCATTACTCTTGGGGGTATGAACTCACAATTTTAAGTATAAAGAAGTCTTAAATAGCCTTAAAAGGCAGTAAAGTGACCAGTTCAGGTTGTAGCAGTCACACATACTGGGCAAGTGGAGATTAACTGTAAATATTACACGAATAGGATAAAATTTCTAGCAGAGGGGCTGGCATTATGACACCTGGGGTTAAACCACCACTGGGGTGCCAATATCCCATATTGGAATGCCAGCTCAAGTCCTGGCTACTCTGCTTCTGATGCAGCTCCCTGCTAATGCACCTGGGAGGCAACAGAAGATGGCCCAAGTACTTGGGCCCCTGCCACCCACGTGGGGGACCCAGATGGAATTCCTGGTTTCTGTCTAGCCCAGACTTGGCTGTTGTGGGCATTCGGGGATGAACCAGTAGATGGAAGACCTCTCTCTCTCTCTCTCTCTCTCTGCCTTTAAAATGAATTAATGAATGAATAAATCTTTTTCAAGAATTTCCACTGGAATCAAAGAATGCTTATGTTTTGTTATTTTAAAAAAAAAAAGATTTATTTTATTTATTTGAAAGTTACAAAGAGTTACAGACAGAGAGAGAGAGACAGAAATCTTCAGCAGGGATACTGGATCAGAAGTGGAGCAGCTGGCATCTTCCATCCACTGGCTTACTCCCCAAATGGACATAACAGCCAGGTTGAAGCCAGGAGCTTCATCTGAGTCTCTCACGTGGGTATAAGGGCCCAAGGACTTGGGCCATCTTTTACTGCTTTCCCAGGTGCTTCAGCAGGGATACTGGATCAGAAGTGGAGCAGCTGGGGCTCTAAGGGGGGCCCATATGGAATGCCAGCATTGCAGGTGGTGGCTTAACCTGCTAGGCCATATTCTTAATGTTTACTAAAGGCAAAAAAATTTTTTTAATATTTTTATTTAGTTAACAGGTAGAATTACAGACAAAGAAAGGGAGAGACAAAGAGAAAGGTCTTTCATCCGCTGGTTCACTCCCCAAACGGCTGCAATATTGGGAGCTGAACTGAGCTGATCTGAAGCCAGGAGCCAGGAGCCAGGAGCTTCTTCTGGGTCTCCCACACGGATGCAGGAGCCCAAGCACTTGGGCAGGTGGTGGCTTAACCTGATAAGCCACAGTGTCAGCCCCCTAAAATGGTTTTTTAGGAATCTTCATTGAGTATAAAGATTTCCTTATATTCAGGCATGCATAATGAAATTTTTTTGTTTTTAAAAATTTACATTACATAGCCCAAATTAGTATACTCAGAAATAAATTTGGACATATATATATTAATATACAATTATTAAGATATTGAGGCCTGTGTTTAGTTAGTAGTTAAGATAGAAAACACAATTCTGTTATCCCAACTGAAAAAGTTAACAGTATTTTCTTATTATGTGGAGACAACCCCTTGTGTCAGATTTTAACCTTTTTCTTTTCTTTTTTTTTTTTGTGACTGGCTCTTTTCAGTGTAATTTTTTAAAAAGATTTATTTATTTATTTATTTATTTATTTGAAAGGCAGAGTTAGAGAGAGAGAGAGAGACAGAGACAGAGACATCTTCCATCCACTGATTCACTCCCAATGGCTGCAACGGCAGAGCTGAGCCAGTCCAAAGCCAAGAGACAGGACCTTCTTCAGGTTCTCCCACGTGGGTGCAGGGGCTCAAGCATTTGGACCATCTTCCACTGCTTTCCCAGGCCATTAGCAGGGAGCTGGATCAGAATTGGGGCAGCTGGGACTTGAGCGCATATAGGATGCTGGCATTGCAGGCTGTGGCTTAACTCTCTGTGCCACAATGCTGGCCCCTGTGTCATGATTTTTAAAAATTCATGAACCAGGGCTGGCACTGTGGCTTAGTGGGTAAAGCAGTGGCTGCAGTGCCAGCATCCCATATGAATGCCAGTTCGAGTCCCGGCTCCTCCTCTTCCGAACCAGCTCTCTGCTATGGCCTGGGAAAGCAGTAGAAGGCCCAAGTCCTTGGGCCCCTGTACCCACATGGGAGACCCAGAAGAAGCTCCTGGCCCCTGGCTTCAGATCAGCACAGCTCCAGCTATTGTGGTCATCTGGGGAGTAAACCAGTGGATGGAAGACTTCTTAAAAAAAAAAAAAAATCATGAGCCAGGTGGGTGTTTGGCTCAGCAGTGAAGACACCACTTGGCACACCCACATCCTCTATCAGAGTTAGAGTCCTGAGGCTCCACTTGTGATTCCAGTTTCCAGTTAATACACACCCTAGGAGGCAGCAGGTGATGGCCCAAGTACTTGGGTCCCTGCCATCCATATGGGAGACCCAGACAGTATTCTCAGCTCTTGAATTTGGCCTGGCCCTACCATGGCTGTTGTGGGCATTTGGGGAGAGAACAGATGGAAGATCTCTCTGCCGATATGTTTCTTTCTCTCTCTCTCTCTCTCTCTCTCTCTCTCTTCCTCCCTCCCTCCCTCCCTCCCTCCCTTCTTCCCAAATAAAATAAAGAAGTAAATAAATATATTAATTTAAAAAAGCATGATCTAAATAATAACCTTGAGTTTAAAGTAACACCGTGAAACAGGTACAACCCTCTCTGTGGATTACCTACTGGCCATTTCCTGCTTCATCCATGCTAAAGAAATCCAGGGATCTGACCCTTATGGGAAGGTTACCCTAATCTTAGCTCAAGAGTGAATCTTGATTACAGTCAGAGCCAATCACAGGGATTCCATTTCCTTTGCTGGTGGCCAGGTTAGGGATGCTAAACGACTCAGCTCTAGCCAACAACACACAAGGGGAGGTGTGCTGGTGGGACAGTTGGGGAAAGTTCTCTTATTCTTTTTTTTTTAATTAAGATTTATTTATTTATTTGAAAGTCAAAGTTACACAGAGAGAGGCATAGGCAGAGAGAGAGAGAGAGGTATCTTCCATTTGCTGGTTCACTCCCCAACTGGCCATGATGGCTGGAGCTGCACCAATCTGAAGCCAGGAGCTTCTTCCAGGCCTTTCATGCAGGTGCAGGGGCTCAAGGACTTGGGCCATCTTCTACTGCTATCCCAGGCCATAGCAGAGAGCTGGATTGGAAGTGGAGCAGCCAGGACTTGAACCGGCGCCTGTATGGGATGCCGGCACTGCAGGCAGAGGATTAACCTGCTATGCCACAGTGCCAGCTCCAAGTTCTCTTATTCTTAAAGAAACATAATAGAAGCTTTCTTTTACCATTCGACTCTGTCCCATCTGCTTGAAATCATCAGAACTAAAGCTGTGATCTTATGATGGTGAGAGAAGCTAGCCAGAGAGCCAAGCCAGCACGCTCGTACCACCCAGTTGATCGGAGGGCTAGAAAGAGCTTGGTTCCTCGGTGCTATCAATGAGCTCCTAAGTTAAGCAACCTTTGAGTCATGTACATGTGATACCATGTGATACACTTTCCCCGTTTTGACATCCAGCTGGATCAGATACTATCTGACCTAACAGTTGTTCTTTTTCTCCTCTTGCAAATCAGGGGCTGAGGTGTAGAGAGATTAAGCTATCTTGCCCAAGGTCACACAGATTAAAAGTAGGGAGATGGAATTTAATCCAGGCCTGTTGCCTCCAAAGCAATTCTTTCTCCAAGATACCACTTTGTTTTCGGTAGAAGGTTGACACAGTCTCTTCAGAGGGAAGCCAGTGTTTCAAGATTCAAAGAAAAACAGAATAATTTCTTGCAATAAGTAACTATAAACTGTGAATATTGTTACTGGAGAAAATCTTGAAAATCCTTAACTTAGAGAGAACACATTTTTATCTTCATCAGGGCTTAAATATGAATAATACTGCTGCAAGCTACGTGAAAGAAGATTGATAATAGCACTATTAAGCTATACACACAGGAATCTTAGTATTAGTCTCAGCCACTGACTCATTAAAATGATTCTGTTCAGGGTACCCCCTGAGCCCATGAGAACTCAGAGCCTGGTGCAAATAATTAAAAAATCATCATTGGCCTTTAAGATTTTGAAGCTCAATTTATATGGAAGGAAACACTTGGTCTGAATACCTATGTACAAAATGACTTCAAAAAGTTAGCAAAGGGACCAGCATGGTGCAGCCAACTAAGGTACCACTTGTGACACCAGCATCCCATATCAGAGTGCTGGTTCAAGCCCTGACTGCTCAGCTTCTGCTCCAGCTCCCTGGTATGTGCCTAGGAAGGCAGCACAAGATGACTGATGTACTGGGCCCCTGCTGTAAATGTGGGAGACCAAGACGGAGTTCCTGGCTTCTGGTTTCCACCTGCATCAACCCTGGATGTTGTGGCCATTTGGGGAGTGAAACAACAGATCAAAGATCTCTGTCTTGGCCTCTCCCTCTCTCTACTGCTCTTTCAAACTAAATAAATGGAAAGGGACTGGCACTGTGGCGTAGTGAGTAAAGCTGCCACCTGCAGTGCCGGCACCCCATATGGGCGCTGGTTCCAGTCCCAGCTGCTCCACTTCTGATCCAGCTCTCTGGTATGGCCTGGGAAAGCAGTAGAAGATGGACCAAGTCCTTGGGCTCCTGCACTTTCGTGGGAGACCTGGAAGAAGCTCCTGGCCCCTGGCTTTGGATTGGTGCAGCTCCAGCCATTGCAGCCATTTGGGGAGTGAACCAGCGGATGGAAGACCTCTCTCTTCTCTGCCTCTCTGTAACTCTGCCTTTCAAATAAATAAATAAAGCTTTAAAATAAATAAATGTATAAGAAAAAAAGTTAAACGTTAGGGAAAATTGAATTAAAAAGCTTATTCTGGTGTAAACATTTTGAAATTGATGCACAGTTTTTTCATAATATATATTTTCTCTTTAAGATTTATTTATTTTATTTGAAAGGCAGAATTACAGAGTGGTAGAGGCAATTGGAGAGAGAGAGAGGTCTTCCATCTGCTGGTTAACTCCCCAGATGGCTGCAATGGCCAGAGCTGAGCTGATCCAAAGCCAGGAGCCAGGAACTTCTTCTGGGTCTCCCACATAGGTACAGGGGCCCAAGGACCTGAGCCATCTTCTACTACTTTTCCAGACCATAGCAGAAAGCTGGATTGGAAGTGGAGCAGCCGGGACTCGAACTGGCACCCATATGGGATGCCGGCACTGCAGCCACTGCTTTACCCACTAAGCCACAGTGCCAGCCGCCATAATATGAATTTTCATTAACTTTTGAAGACCCCTTAAGTGCATGAATTTCAAAAAATTTTTTGCATCAAAATAAACTCATCTCTTAATTCTATATTCCATGAACTTTTTGAAGTCCCCTCATATTTTGTGCATCCCTTGTTTCCCTAGAATATACAAGTCCAGGGTACAAATGGGGCCAGGTTAACAGCACGAAGTGGTATCATTGTGGCTATATTCATCATTCACTGCTATGACTTGACTTCCATGCTCACTGCCAAATCGCCCCGATTATTTCTGGGCATCTGAGGAGTGCATCACCTTTTCCCAAAGCAAGAACACTCAATGAACACATAGCTTGTGCTCTTCACGCCCTCTCTTCCACCGAACCCTCTTGGGAAGCTCAGGTGCAGCAGTCTGGGTGCCCAGCCTCTGCTCAGCTGCACGAGGAGGCCTCCCCATTGCCCGTGCTCCCCACACTGCCCTAGTGGGCACTGGACCCACCCCACAGGCCCCAGCCTACCATTTACCTGGTGCTGCTGGTGCCCCTGCTCCAGGTCTCAGGGATCCCCAGGTCTGGCTGGGAGTCTCCCTGGACTCAGAGTTGCCTCCCTGGAGTTGGGCATTATACCAGCGTCTGCTGCGGCAGTGGTACTGCTGCTGGGGAAGACTTCTGGAAAGACGACCACCAGAGTTTAACACTGGCCTCTTCCAGAAGGCGGCATTTTGGATGATGCTTTAACTTTGTCTGCACTTTCTTCTGGCCCTCTATTCTTTCTTCACTTTTATTTTTTTTTAATTGTGGTAAAACACACATGACCTAAGATTTACCATCGCGGCCCTTTTTAAGTGGCCAGTTCAGAGGCATTGAGTACGAGCACTGTGATGTGTAGCAATCAGCAGCATCCATCTCCAGCACCCTTTCATCTTCCCAAATGGAAGCTCTATTCCCAGGAAACGGTAGCTCCCTAGTCTCTCTCCCTCCAGCCCCTAGCAACCACCGTTCTACTTTCTGTCTCCAAGGTTGAACCACTGGAGGGACCTCAGAGTTAGAGAATCATACAGGGTATGTCCTTCTGTGATAGGGCTGATTTCACTCCACATAATGCCTTCAAGGTTCATTTTTCTATAAGTAAGCACTTACAAACATTTTAATTTACATGAAAGGTTGAGTGACAGAGGAAAAAAAGAGACAGAGACAGAGAGATCTTTCATCCTCTGGTTCACTCCCCAAATTCTCACAATAGTCAGGGCTGGGCCAGGCCAAAAGTCAGGAGCGAGGAACTCCATCCTGGTCTCCTACGTGGGTAGCAGGGTAGAGTAAGTACCTCCGTCATCATCTGCTGCCTCTCAGGATGCATTAACAGGAAGCTGGGGACCAGCAATGTGGCACAGCGGATTAGGCTGCCACTTTCAACACTGGTATCCCATATATGGAGTGCTGGTTTGAGTCCTGGCCAGTCTGCTTCCAATCCAGTCCCCTGCTAATGCACCTGGGAAGGAATGGATGATGGCCCCAATGCTTGGGCCCTTGCTACCTACATGGGAGACCAGGATGGAATTCCAAGCTTCTGGCTTTGGCCTGGCTCAACCTGGACAGTTGCAGCCATCTGGGGAATGAACCAATGGAAGGAAAACTCTTTTTCTGGGTCTTCTTCTGTCAAATAAATAATATATATATTTTTTTTTTAAATAGTAGTGTGACCTAGTATTTCCACAACACCTTCACTCAGTTATTCAGTATCTGTTTTGTACATGACACTGTTCAAGTTTCTCAGATTTACTATGAGAGGCAAAAAGCAAAGCTCAACTTTCTTAAGAAGCCAAAGGTCCACTTGCTGAACAGGAACTAGGTTCATAAAGTAAAGAAAATGCTGAGAAATTTGAACACAGGGAGAAAAAGCCAAAAAAGAAAGTAACAAAGCTAAGGAGCTAAATCAGAAGAGAAATTCCTTAGACAAATAGCAGGGACTCAGTCTAGAAAGCACTCCAATAATGAAATAGTGGCAGCGAAAGCAGAGGGGGAATCTGTAAGGATAAAAAGCAGATTAGTGGTTGCCTGGAGCTGGTGGTAGAAACAGACTGACTGCAGACAGGCACAATGGGTATTGGGTGTGTGTGTGTGTGTGTGTGTGTGTGTGTGTATGACAGAAATGTTCTTAAATTAATCTGTGGTGATGATAGCTGTAACTGGATCAAGTCACTAAAAGTCACTGGATTGCACATTTTAAGTGGGTGCATTTTATGATGTATCTACTATTCTTCAATGAAACTGTTTTTAGAAAACGTCAAGACAGACAAGTGCAATAGTCTTCAAGGCTGGGTATTCTTTCCAAACTAAAAAGAGCCCAAAGAGCCGGGTCCTCACTCTGCGCCAATTAGCATGACTGAAGCCTGGGACTGCCCTGCGCTCTGGGGATAAAGGCTGGAAAGAGACAGGCTTTGAAGAAGATGACATAAGGGGGGAGAGGCATCACCCACGCTCAGAGGTGCCTGCTTCTTCAATGTGCTGCCAGCAGGTGCAGCCAACTGGGTTCAATTCAAAGCAACCAAGTATTTTCAGGCAGGAAGGAGAGGCAGGACAAGGCGGGATGTGGTGCTACAGAAGATCTGCAAAAGGGATAAACCCTGTGAGGAGGAGCTCAAAAAAGGCTTTTTGAAGGCTATGCTACGTATGAGCCAGTCCTTCCATGGTATCCAGTGTTGCCATTTCCATCAATGTCTGCAGTGGCTGGGGGTGGGGTGGGGGGTGCCCAGGGGAGCAGGGGGAGCAGTGGAGGGGAGGTGCTTGGAATGGACATGCGCATCTTGGACAAGCGAGGCCCTGGCAGCAGCGATGCGTCTTTGTTCCCCGGAGTGGACGAAGGTTTGATTGTGGAAAAGTTGCAACAGAAGGCCCCAACAAAAGGAGGTGAAGCTGCAGTGGTAGCCCACTGAATAGAGGCAAGCGGTTCCTTGACTCGCAGGGTGCACCTGGAGGTTCTGAAGGCTCGGGAGCAGAGAAATGGCCTGATGAAAGCTGTGGTGTAGGAAGACTGCCCTGGTGACACAGAGCTGCACCCTCTACCCAACGTTTTACAGGCAATCCATTCACTACACCCTAAGCTCCCCTCTAGGACACCTGTACCCTTCTATCCCCAGCACTGAATGACCCATGCACTGAAGATCAGGCGTATTTGTTCCCAAACCTGTTGATGCACCTTGTACACATGCTTTTATTCACATGACTTAATTTTACGTAAACAGGTGAAATATAAGAGCAAAGAGACCTCATTTTCTTTTTTCAAAAGCAACACTGAATGGTTAGCAAAGACTCACTGAAAATGAGTCACTAAAAATAACTGAAACAACTATAAAAGAGCAGGGGAATGTTTGCAATCATGTAAAAGGAGTCTATTCATTCTTCTTCTTCTTCTTCTTTTTAAGATTATTTATTTGAAAGGCAGAGTGACAGAGAAAGAGGTCTTCCACCTTCTGGTTCACTCCCCAAATGGCTGCAATAGCCAGGGCTGGATCAGGCCAAAGCCAGGAGCCAAGAACTCCATCTGTGTCTCCCACATGGGCAGCAGGGGCCCAAACACCTGGGCAATCTTCCAATGCCTTCCTAGGCACATTAGCAGGGAGCTGGGTAGAAGTAGAACAGCCAGGACTCGAACTGGCACTCTGATCAGGAATGCCAGCACCACAAGCAGCAGCTAGTTTAATCCACTGTACCACGACACCAGCCCCGTCTTCTTAAGTGTCTATATTTTAAAATAATTAAAACTGGAAATCATAGACAATATACTCATATTACATGTGTGAAAAGAGGCTAAGGAACCCCAATCAACAGGCCCACTCTAAGAAAATGCCATGGCCCTTGTTAAACCCATACCCTTGAGGCCAGCTGAGGGGATCTCTGAATTAAATGTTGAGCCATCACAGATGCTGGCCAGACAGAGGACCGGGTCCTGGGACAGATTCCATAGCCATCAGCAGCAGGGCTAGGCAGCAGCTGGGAAAATGTCCACTGGACCCAAAAGCCAATAGTACTTTAATAATAAAAATTTGGGGAAGGGACCGGCGCCGTGGCTCACTAGGCTAATCCTGTCTTGCAGCGCCGGCACACCGGGTTCTAGTCCCGGTCAGGGTGCCGAATTCTGTCCTGGTTGCCCCTCTTCCAGGCCAGCTCTCTGCTGTGGCCAGGGAGTGCAGTGGAGGATGGCCCAAGTGCTTGGGCCCTGCACCCCATGGGAGACCAGGAGAAGCACCTGGCTCCTGCCATCGGATCAGCGAGGTGCACCGGCCGCAGTGCGCCAGCCGCGGCGGCCATTGGAGGGTGAACCAACGGCAAAAGGAAGACCTTTCTCTCTGTCTCTCTCTCTCACTATCCACTCTGCCTGTAAAGAAAAAAAAAATTGGGGAAGGAAAGCATCAAATGTTTACAATGAATCTACACTGATTTAAATAAGAGGGGCAGGATAACTGGAAGCACAGGAAGTTTTGGAATAGGAGGATATCCAATAAGAAGCAATTGCTAGGGCTGGCACTGTGGCAGAGCAGGTTAAACCTCCTCCTGCAGCACTGATATCCCACATGGGCCCCAGGTTCCAGTCCCAGCTGTTCCACTTCCCATCTAGCTCCCTGCTGATGTACCTGGGAAAGCAGTGGAAGATGGGAAGATGGTCCGAGTGCTTGGGCCCCTGCACCCGCGTGGGAGACCTGGAAGAATCTCCTGGCTCCCTGCTTCAGATCACCCAGCTCTGCTGTTGTAGCCATTTGGGGTGTGAACCAGCGGATGGAAGCTCTCTCTGTCTCTCACTCCCTCTGTCTGTGACTCTGTCTGTGACTCTGCTTCTTGAATTAATAAATAAAATCTTTTTTAAAAAAGTAATTGCTGCTCTTGAATTGGTTGGAGCTAACCGTCCAGAGATTTTAGGTAAACAGGGTATGGTGCCTGGTGGTCACAGATGGGATTTAAGTCAAGGTTTCAACATATATTCAGGAACATGAAAGAGTCTTATGTTGGTTTGAGGTCCAGACCTTAGCTGATTAACTTCCCTTATCTCTTCTCCCTTTTGTCAATTAGATTTGGGATATATCACATTTTTTTTCTTCTATAACTAAAGGTCAGTGAATGATCACACTTATTTTACATGAAAAAAAAAGTTTAAAGCGTATATGTTTCTTTTTTTTTTTTAAGATTCCCTGATTTAACCAACTTTTTCAATTAACAGGACCATAATGACCCCTATGATACAGGCCAAAAGAGCAGGATTAACCAGCAGCTGCTGTCGTTTCAGTAAGAGATGCTGCACCGGGTGGGGTCGGAAATCCAAAGGGAATAAAAAGAAGACAGATGCGACTGCTGAAGACGATTAGATGCTGAGGGAAAGGAAGCCAGTGAAGCTAGTGCTAGAATTTAGCCAGCTAGAAGAAATGTCACTTCAGTCAGGACAAATCCAGACGCCAGAGGAAGCAACTCTGTGAGGAGGAGGCTAAGTTTAGTTTAGACAAGCTGGGAACACAACGTAAAATCCCTGAGAGCTGGGACTTCCATTGTTCGGTTAATTCCTGTATCCCTCGCACCCAGAAAGATGTCTGGAACTAAATACTTGGTGGTTGAATGAATGAATGAATGAAGAGTACACATGCACACGTAGAATCTCCACGAGAAGCCGGCGCCGCGGCTCACTAGGCTAATCCTCCGCCTTGCGGCACCGGCACACAGTCAGGGCGCTGGATTCTGTCCCGGTTGCCCCTCTTCCAGGCCAGCTCTCTGCTGTGGCCAGGGAGTGCAGTGAAGGATGGCCCAAGTGCTTGGGCCCTGCACCCCATGGGAGACCAGGAGAAGCACCTGGCTCCTGCCATCGGATCAGCGAGGTGCGCCGGCCGCAGTGCGCCAGCCGCGGCGGCCATTGGAGGGTGAACCAACGGCAAAGGAAGACCTTTCTCTCTGTCTCTCTCTCTCACTGTCCACTCTGCCTGTCAAAAAAAAAAAAAAACAAAAAAACAAAAAACCTCCACGAGAGAGGCAAACCTTTGGTACAGAGGCTGGGACACCACTTGGGATGCCTGCATCCCATACTGGAGCACCTGGTTTGAGTTCCAGCTCCACTCCAAATTCCAGCTTCCTGCTGAGGTGCACGCTGGGAGGCAGCCATGATAAGCTCAAGTAGCCGAGTCCCTGCTGCCCATGTGGGAGACCTAGATTTGGCCCGGCACAGCCCCAGCTGTTGTAGGTTTGGGGCAAGTGAACCAGTGGATGGGAGATTCTCTCTCCTCTCTCTCTCTCTCTCTCTCTCTCTCTGGTTTTCAAAAAGTTTAAAAAATAACCTCTACCAGACATTTTCAGCAAACAGCTGAAGATGTGTTTCTGGAGCAGAAGGGGCAAGTGGGGACCAGAGGCACAACTTTAGGAGTCATCAGGGACCTGAGCCTAGACTAGCGTCTCCCACGTGGAAATGACAGGCCCAGACGAAGTGAGAAACCAAGGATTGCCAGCATCTGTGTCTCAGTCCCGTGTGTACCCAAACCCCACCTATTTTTGTGCAGATGTAGCTGCCAGGATGGCACCAACCAGAGATCTGCCAGCTGCAGGCTTGGCATACCCACTCCCCATCACGTACCATCAGCACACCCACTCTCACCATGCACCAAACACCATGACACTGACTAGATTCCAACACATGTGCTGCAGCCCCACATGTTTCTCCATCTGTAAGAATAAGCCAGTCTCTGGGGCCGGCGCTGTGCTGCAGCAGGTTAAAGTCTTGGCAGGCATTCCACATAGGTGCCGGTTCAAGTCCTGGATACTCTACTTCTGATCCAGCTCTGCTAGTGCGCCTGAGAAAGCAGCAAAGGATGGCCCAAGTCCTTGGGCCCTCGCACCACATGGGAAGATCCTGGCTCCTGGCTTCGGATCAGCTCAGCTCCAGCCATTGTGGCCATCTGGGGAGTGATCCAGCGGATGGAAGACCTCTCTCTCTGTCTCTATCTCTCTGTGTAACTTTCAAATAAATAAAATACATCTTTTTTTCTTTTTAAAGGAATAAGCCAGTTTCTGTTCTGGGGCTCTTTCAATGACTTTCATTTCAAAATCCAGACTTGGTTACTCTCAAGAGCTGGAGTGGTGGATTAATTTGCTTAAGGTCACACAATCAGGATGTGGCAGAGAAGAGAGAACAAAGCCATGTCTGTTCCCTCTCTTATAGATGACTTTTCTTATACAAGGAGTTTTCAAAACGTTCATGGAAAATGAAAAAACAATGCATGGATTTCAATTTTTTTTTTTTGCACAAACAAATCTATCTTTTAACTCCACTTCCCACACACTTCTTGAAGTGCAGTTATGATCTTCTTGTTGCTCCACTGATTGTATGCCAATCTATTTTTTGTTCCTGTGGCATCAACTCTATGGTTCTTGATGTAACATGTTCTACATAGATTATTAAATATATATTGACTGAATTTATTATAAGTCTTTGGCTTAATGCTCCCAAACTAATTCCTACAGCATAAAACCAACACCACTGGGCTATCTTTGGATACTGATCAAATAAGCATAGACATCTCATTGAAACAGCACTGAAAATCCCAGCAAGATTCCATGGGGGAAGAGGTGAGGTACAACAGGATGTATTTTTACTCTAACCATGTATAATGTAATTTGCTTAGGAAAAGTACTTTCCCACAATACTAAATTAATTTTTAAAGTGGAAATCAAGAGGCAAGCAAGGGCAAATTCAACAGCAAACTCAGTAATCCAAACGAACTTTCAGGAAATGAGACTACTACACTGAGAATCTACTGTGTGCTCCCAGCCAGGAAATGCAGCATAAGAAGGAGATCTGGTCATGTTTTCCACTGAGGAACTTGAACACTTCTGAAGGTCATGGCCAAGTTCAAGGGCTGGAACTCTAAAATTCCATGAATTCAGTAGAAAGACCTCTAGTTTCCCTTCTACCCAATGTGATGACTATACAGAATCAGTAAAAGCAGAACATTCTTCTGGAACATGAATAGCATTCTATAGAGGACCCCACAATCCTTTCCTTCTCTGGTCTTCCATGAGGAAGCTTAGGGTGCTGGCACCAGGCCACGCCATTCTGACCATGGACCAGCTCGAACTAAGGGGCAAGAGTCATGATTCTTCTTGGAAAATTCTGTCAATAAATTGGTGCATGTGTTTAGAAGAAGCAGTCGGTCCTACTCAAGGACTTCAGTCATGGGGTTCTAACAGGAAGGAGTTGCAGTGGAATGTCTGTGCTGTAATTGTATTGCACCTCATTTGGGTGGTGACACAAGCAGGTATTTTCTCCTGGTGAAACCAAGGGTAGAATACATACATTTCAGTCACTGGACACCATGGTTATTAATATAAGCATGCTTCACTGTTGATATCTCCATCCCTGAGGTTGATGACTGTGTGTATTCTAGCACAGCGCCAAGTGCTACTGCAGTGTTACATGGGTGCGTTGCCCCCTCTGCTGTCACGTCACTCCCCGGATGCTGTCTGGTCCTCCTGTGGTGTCACTCTGGCACACCACACTGCCCTCTTTCCTGACTCGGGCATCACTTGGTTAAATACACTGGCATCTAATAGTAATACTGTGTTTTTTATCCAATACTGCAGTGGGAGAATAAATGCATAGATTGTTTATGGTAATGAAGGAGAAACACTAACCTATTGGGAAATGGTGCAGTGTTTAGCCCTTTTATATTTATCTATGTAATAACTCTGTAGACTGCATAATGATGAGTCCCTGTCTCTTTCAGGTTTCCAAAGGAGACTTTTTTTTTAATGTTTCCATCACAGGAAAAGGCATGTGTTTCATTAGTAACTGGCTGTTTTCATCTAGTCACATGAATCAGGTTTTCCTCTAACCTAACCTAGTAGCCTAAAATCGTGCACACAACCCTACTTCCAGCTTGTCAGTTTCCTATCTTTCTCCTTCGTCCTCATTTATTGTGTACTTATATTCTTGCATATATCTCTGTAACACTTCTCAAATGCTTTTTAAAAGAGATTTATCTATTAATTTGAAAGGCAGAGTTACAGAAAGAGAGAGACAGAGAGAGCAAGAGACAGAGAGAAGTCTTCCATCCACTGGTTCATTCACCAAATTGGCCACAACGGCTGGAACTGGGTTGATCTAAAGCCAGGAATCAGGAGTCTCCTCCAGGTCTCCCACTTGGGTGCAGAGGCCCAAGTCCCCAGGTCATCTTCCACTGCTTTCCCAGGTACATCCAGCAAGGAGCTAGATCAGAAGTGGATCAGCCAGGACTAGAACCAGTATGCATGTGGGATGCCAGCACCAGAGGCAGCAGCTTTACCCACAATGCCACGATGCTGGCCCCTCAAATTCTTTCATACAAACAGCACACACACACACACATACACACAAAACTTAAAATTCCACTTTCTATTTTTCTTAATAACTAAAAATTCCTTCTGAACCATGTAAGTTTTATTTAATTATTTATTTTATTTATTTGAAATGTGGGGCGGGGGGGGGGAGGAGAGAGAGAGCGAGAAACAGACAGAGAGATCTCCCATCTACTGGTTCACTCTCCAAATGCCTGGAACAGCTGGAGCTTGGCCAGACCAGAGCCAGAAGCCAGGAACTCAATCTGGGTCTCCCACACAGGAACTCAAGTATTTGAGTCATTACCTATTACCTCACAGGGTATATATTTGTAGGAAGCTGGAATCAGAAAAAGAGCTGGAATTCAAACCTAGGCCTCTTAAACCAAATGTGGGCATTGCAAGTAGTGTCCTCATCACTAAATGCCCAACTCCCTAAAAATCACCCTTAATTGGCTTGATAATACACCATAGTAAGGGACAGGCATCTGGCATAGTGGTTAGGTCACAGCTTGGAACACTTGCATCAGAGTGTCTGAGCATTAGTCTTGACTCTGTTCACGATTCCAACTTCCTGCTAATGCACACACAAGGAGGTAGCAAGTACTCAGGTCCCCACCACCCATGTGGGAGATCTGGATTGATTTCCTGACTCCTGGCTCCTGGCTTCGGCCTGGTCCAGCCCCAGCTGTTGGAGCGTTTGGGGAGTGAAACAGAAGATGGGTCATTTTGCTGTCTTTCTCTGCGTCTGCCTTTCTCCTTTCAAACAAAATAAGTAAAAATTTAAAAAATAATAATAAAAACCAAAGGTAGGTCCTGGGCCGATCTTTCCTACAGCTGAGTGTGCGGCAGTGAAAGGAGGTTCAGGTTGGTGGGCCTTAGGCTGGAGGGCAGTGGCTGGGGAGTTGGGTGGAGGTGGCAGAGACAGGGTTCCAGAGATTGGCTATTTGAGCAAACAGCAAACCAAATAACAGTAATCAGCACCGTGCATCTCACTAACATCATCAGAGATGATGGTTAATATAGTAAGGGACAAGGCTAGAAAGAACTCTGAGATGTTACATTCAAATTGGAGGTGTGAGGTCCGGCACCGACGCTCACTTGGTTAATCCTCCGCCTGTGGCACCAGCATCCCATATGGGCGCCGGGTTCTAGTCCTGGCTGCTCCTCTTCCAGTCCAGCTCTCTGCTGTGTCCGGGGAGGGCAGTGGAGGGTGGCCCAGGTGCTTGGGCCCCTGCATCCACATGGGAGACTGGAGGAGGCATCAGGCTCCTGGCTCCTGGCTTTGGATCAGCATAGTTCTGGCCGTAGCAGCCATTTTGGGGGTGAGCTGACAGAGGGAGGACCTTTCTCTCTTTGTCTCTCACACTGTCTAACTCTATCTGTCAAATAAAAAAAAAAATTGGAGGTGTGGCTTTGTTATATATACATGCAAGAGTCCTTAAAAATAAAGTTATCTTTTAATTCCATTCTTTAATGAACTTTCTGAAATATCCTCATAATATAAATGTATTGTCTATTTTAGTATATTTATAACATTATGAATATATTTATCCTGTATTTATGGTATATAGATAATATTTAATTGGTATATATACTGCATAGATATTCTGATACAAGTGCATATAATCTAAATATACATGTGTAATATGTTATAAATGCGTGTGTGCACACAGCAAAACTCCTAGGCATCTCCTGTTATGTGTAATATCATCTGGCCCCAGCGAAACACTTCCTT
This sequence comes from Oryctolagus cuniculus, assembly GCF_051225735.1. Classification (NCBI taxonomy): domain Eukaryota; kingdom Metazoa; phylum Chordata; class Mammalia; order Lagomorpha; family Leporidae; genus Oryctolagus; species Oryctolagus cuniculus. The sequence continues at coordinate 60,297,174 of NC_142883.1, forward strand.
TTTCTTCTCTTTGTCCTTGAAACAGAAAGGGACATTGTTCCAATGCTGGGAGTGTCTGTGGGTTGTATTGGTGCCCATACTGGAAACGGAGCCCAATAGGAGCTCTCCTTGAGAGACAGCAGAAATGATTTAATTCACTAAATAGGTCTTAGAATGAATGCAGTAGATTCTGACACTTGACCAGAGGTGCCAAGTGTCCACTTTCCATTTTAATTCTTTTCTTAATTACCCAACAGGTGGTTCCAGAACACTCAGGAATCCTTGCGGTATTTACAACAGTGGCCGTGGTGGCTGAGAGATATTTTGCAAAACTAAACAACTCTTATTACTATTAAATTTGTATCTGTGCAAATCTAGACTTGAGTTGAATGTCATTTTGAAGAAAAGAGAAAGAAAAATCTCAAGACTGGAAAGCCTGGGGCAGGCGTCATGGCCCAGGAGTTAACCCTCCTGCTTGGAATGCCCACAGTCCATATAGGAGTGCTGGTCTCAGTCCAGTTACTCCACTTCTGATCAGCTCCCTGTTAATGTGGCTGGGAGGCTTGAGCTCTTGCCACCCATGTGGGAAACCCAGATGGAGTTCCTTGTTCCTGGCTTCAGCCTGACCCAGTTCCAGCTGTTGCAGCCATCTGGGGGAATGAATTAGCCAATGAAAGATCTCTTTTCCCACCTCTACCTCTCTATCATTCTGCCTTTCAAATAACTAAACATTTAGAAAGTTAAAAAAGAAGGGACAGCCTGAAACACCAGTCTACTGCTCCACACACTGAGGCAGACAGGTGCTTTTTTTTAAACTGCCATAATGCCTAAGTAAGACATTCTATTAAGGAAGATAGCTCAAGGGGGAAAAATACTTTCTAAGAATATTCACATTTCGGGCCGGCACTGTGGCTCACTTGGCTAATCCTCCACCTGTGGTGCCGGCACCCCGGGTTCTAGTCCCGGTCGGGGTGCCGGATTCTGTCCCAGTTGCCCCTCTTCCAGTCCAACTCTCTGCTGTGGCCCGGGAAGGCAGTGGAGGATGGCCCAAGTGCTTGGGCCCTGCACCTGCATGGGAGACCAGGAGGAAGCACCTGGCTCCTGGCTTTGGATTGGCGCAGCACGCAGGTTGTAGCGGCCATTTGAGGGGTGAACCAACGGAAGGAAGACCTTTCTCTCTGTCTCTCTCTCTCTCACTAACTCTGTCAAAAAAAAAAAAAAAAAAAAGAATACTCACATTTCAAGTTCTGCTCTAGATAGTTATATTATATATACTATTTCATTTAATTCTCACAACTCTGAGATGAATAAGATTAGCTTCATTTGACAGAAAAGGTAACAAAAGCAGATATCGATTAAATTGGAAACAAAAATAGGGAAAAACCAATGGAACTAAATGCTTGTTCTTAAGAAGATCAATAAAATTGACAAACCTGCAGCAAGACTGACAAAGGAAAGAGAGGTAATTCAGATTAAACAGCAGGAATAATGACAAATCCTGCGACTTAAAAGGGAACACAACCAGTAACTCCACACATATATGATTTGATAATTTTGAAGAAATGCACTCATTGCTTGAAAGTCACAACTCACTTAATATGAGATACATGATATAAATAGCCCTGAAACTACTAAAGACTTCTGAATTTGTAATTTAAAAAAATCCTGGGGTTGGCCTTGTGTCAAGGTGGGTTAAGTGATGGCCTGCAATACTGGTATTCCCATAGGAGTGCCAGTTGGAGTCCCAGTTACTCCACTTCCAATCCAGCTCCCTGATAATGCCCTGGGAGAGCAGTGGAAGATGGTCCAAGTGCTTGGGCCCCTGCACCCATGTGGGAGATCCGGATGGGGTTCTGGACTCCTGGCTTCTTCCTGCCCAGCCTTCTGGGGAGTGAACCAGAAGATGAAAAATCTCTCTCTCTTCCTATCTCTCCCTCTCTCTGTAACTTACCTTTCAACTAACTAACTAACTAACCACACACACAAAAAATCTCCAAAGCACAGAAAGATGTTCAATATCATTAATCATTAAGGAAATACAAGTTAAAATAATGGCAATGAAGTATCAGTATACACCTATCTCAATGGCTGATACACACACAAGCACACACACACACAATATACACCTATCTCAATGGCTGGTACACACACAAGCACACACACACAATATACACCTATCTCAATGGCTGGTACACACACAAGCACACACACACAATATACACCTATCTCAATGGCTGGTACACACACAAGCACACACACACAATATACACCTTTCTCAATGGCTGGTACACACACAAGCACACACACACAATATACACCTTTCTCAATGGCTGGTACACACACAAGCACACACACAATACACACCTTTCTCAATGGCTGGTACACACACAAGCACACACACAATACACACCTTTCTCAATGGCTGGTACACACACAAGCACACACACAATACACACCTATCTCAATGGCTGGTACACACACAAGCACACACACACAATACACACCTTTCTCAATGGCTGGTACACACACAAGCACACACACAATACACACCTATCTCAATGGCTGGTACACACACAAGCACACACACACAATACACACCTATCTCAATGGCTGGTACACACACAAGCACACACACAATACACACCTTTCTCAATGGCTGGTACACACACAAGCACACACACAATACACACCTATCTCAATGGCTGGTACACACACAAGCACACACACACACTGACAAAAGCAAACGTGGGCAAGGATGTGGAGAAGCTGGATTGCTCATACATCCCTGGTGGGAATGCAAAATGGAACAGCTACACTAACTACGACAAACTGTGTTTGTACACAGTTTGGCAGATTCCTGAAAAACTGAACACACCAGGCTGGCGTTGTGGCACAGGATGGTGGTCTGTTACCTGGGACACCAGCAACCCATATCAGAACGCCGGTTTGGGTCCTGAAAACACTGCTCCCAATCCAGCTCCCTGTTAATGCTCCTGGGAAAGCAGTGGATGATGGCACGAGTGCTTGGGTCCTTGCCTCCTGCGGGAGAGACCCAGATTGAGTTCCTGATTCTTGACTTTGATCTGGCCCAGCCCAGGCTGTTAAAAGTGTTTGGGGGCCGGCGCCGTGGCTTACTAGGCTAATCCTCCGCCTAGCGGTGCCGGCACACCGGGTTCTAGTCCCGGTTGCCCCTCTTCCAGGCCAGCTCTCTGCTGTGGCCAGGGAGTGCAGTGGAGGATGGCCCAGGTGCTTGGGCCCTGCACCCCATGGGAGACCAGGAAAAGCACCTGGCTCCTGGCTCCTGCCATCGGATCAGCGTGGTGCGCCGGCCGCAGCGCGCCGGCCGCGGCGGCCATTGGAGGGTGAAGCAACGGCAAAGGAAGACCTTTCTCTCTGTCTCTCTCTCTCACTGTCCACTCTGCCTGTTAAAAAATAAATAAATAAATAAAAAAGTGTTTGGGAAGTGAACCAGTGAATAGAGCATCTCTCAGGCTGGCGCCTTGGCTCAATAGGCTAATCCTCCACCTGTGGCACTGGCACACCGGGTTCTAGTCCCGGTTGGGGCTCCGGTTCTGTTCCTGTTGCTCCTCTTCCAGTCCACCTCTCTGCTGTGGCCCAGGAGTGCAGTGGAAGATGGCCCAGGTCCTTGGGCCCTGCACCCACATGGGAGACCAGGAGGGGGCACCTGGCTCCCAGCTTTGGATCAGCACAGTGCGGCCACTTGGGGGGTGAACCAACAGAAAAGGAAGACCTTACTCTCTGTCTCTCTCTCTCTCACTGTTTAACTCTGCCTGTCAAAGAAAAAATAAGATAGAGCATCTCTCTCCATCTGTCTGCCTCTCTCTCTCTCTCCTCTGTCTCTTTGCCTTTTAAATAAAATGAAAATAAATAAAAATATTTTAAAACACAACAGATAAAGATCCCCTCTTCAGCTTCCTTCAATGCATCAGGAAGAAGCTGGATTTGTAGCAGAACAGCCAGAACTTGATCCAAAGTGGTATCCAAAGTCGCAGTCTCAGTGTTGCATCAAGTGTGCACCCTTGTCTGTATTATCTGCTTCAACTGCATGTGAATATATGATTATTGTAAAAAATATATTTAAATACAATAAAAAGTGGTCTAATCATTCAAAAAATATTTCAATAAAATTATGAAATACATTCAAACTTTATATTAACTTCAGTTTAGAGGCTGAAGAAAATTTACCTAAAAATTATACCCTTCGAAGAACCATTGCATCTTTTTGGCATCTTTGAGATAGACTACAGATTGCAAAGTGATAGAAATGAGAAAATATCAAATTAGAATTTAGGGGGAAAAGCTGAGAAGAAAAAAGAAATCTGGGGCCGGCACCGCGGCTCACTAGGCTAATCCTCCGCCTTGCGGCGCCGGTTCACCAGGTTCCAGTCCTGGTTGGGGCACCGGATTCTGTCCCAGTTGCCCCTCTTCCAGGCCAGCTCTCTGCTGTGGCCCGGGAGTGCAGTGGAGGATGGCCCAAGTGCTTGGGCCCTGCACCCCATGGGAGACCAGGATAAGTACCTGGCTCCTGCCTTCGGATCAGCGCGGTGCGTCGGCCGCGGCGGCCATTGGAGGGTGAACCAACGGCAAAGGAAGACCTTTGTCTCTGTCTCTCTCTCTCACTGTCCACTCTGCCTGTAAAAAAATAAATAAATAAAAAAATAAAAATAAAAATAAATAAATAAATAAATCTGACCTTACAAAATTTACCCATTACTGACAAAAACAATGAAAACAAGTAAGAAAGTTATGTTCATCCAATCCACAGCCCAATAGGTCATCTGAAATCCCTAAAACACGACATTCTTTTCTAGAATATTCAAGGACCAATCAGAGCACCATGGGCAAATTTGCATTCTTGCCCCAAGCTTTGTGCATGTCTACAGCCCACTCCCATTTCTTAAGAGAGGCCAGCATGTGCAAGGGTGGAAAACTGCCTGTAATGAAAACAGTTTTATAAAGTATTATTATTTGACACTGAAATTTCTAGGAATGTAATCAACACGTAAATCAAGAGAAGAGTCACACTTCATTTTATTCAAAAGTTTACCCTGAGCTCTCAGCCTCCTGTGAAACTGATGTCAACCTAAGCCAGGTTTTGACTTAACTAGAGATTGTTTTCTTCCTATTTCTTCTCCAATTTATAAGCAGGGCTTTATATTGACTTTTTCCTGTCATAGCACATAGATAGGCATTGAAGGGGACATGACGGAATGATCATGATAACCCAGGACAACTGGCCCATCAGGCTGTGACCTCAGCCGTGGGCACTGCAGAGACCATTCTGACAGACTGCATCCCTCTGGAAGGCCAAACAAAGGAGATCACCATGACCAGCTGACCTCAACAACACAAGCCAGGGCCAACCACAAGGGCAGCCACGCAAGCAGAAAGTGTCGCTCCCCGTCTTCGTGGAGGAACGACACAGGACCCTGCGCTGTTCTTCTGTCTGCTCGGCCCTCCCCGGGTTTGCTGCTGGTTCTTCCCGGGTTGGCTACCGACCCTTCCACCTCCGTGGAAGGGCGGTTCCCCCTGGCCACTTTCCCCACTTCCGCGGGGGAGCAGCACACCGCCGGCCGGCTCTCTCGGGGGCTGCACAGGTGTTCCCTCAGATGTTCCCCTTAGATGTTCCTGGTGCATGTTGTCTCTCTCCTCCTTTATAGTCCTCTTCCACCAATCCCAACTCTGCTACCCACACGCCGAGTACGCTGCTCTCCTCCAATCAGGAGTAGGTCCTACAGTTTATTGGTTGAACTGGAGGCAGCTGTGTAGAAGCTGCTTCTCCCTTCTCAGCGCCATATTGTGGGAGAGCAGATGCATAGAATAAGTCTTAATTCCAGTAACTTAGTCTAGTCCGAGTTGCTTCCAGTTGCTCCCCACAGAAAGAAGCAGTACAGCCACCTTCAGGCAGCAACCAAAGCAACAGCAACAATAAAACACAAAGGAAATAAAGAAAAAACGGTGCCCTCACCATTCCTCCCCCGACTAATGCAAAAAACATTTTCCCCTCTTCCTTCAACTGGGCATAAAATAGAGGACACGATAGCTGCACACTGTTAGTGGAAACCGTATTCCAATTTCCAATTCTGGACAAACCCAAACTGTAAAAAGAAGTTGCTAGATCTGTATGGAAACTTTTGGCAGTTCATAAAAGGTGACCATCTGAGAATTCCAAGTAAATACGCCCCTGTGAAACCAAGTTACTGGAAGAAAAAGGAGAGCTTAGAAAATCTCTAATTTGTATTCTCGGTGCAATTCAAGAATATTTTATGGCATGCAAATAGGGCAAGAAGTCATGAAGAAGAAATTTGAAATCAAAGAAATCAGACTAATGATTAAAAATGTAAGAGTTGCAGTAAAGAAACATACAAAGCAAAGCATATTGGGTGATAAAACAAAATCAGAGGACGATGAAGGTGATCAAAAGTGTCTAAAAAAATATGTGGTGTGGAAGATAACTGTGTCCCCAAGAGACCAAGTATACACATAGTTTAATTTCCTGAAAGAGACTCCAGGGTAAAAAAAAGAGAAGCAATAATCAAAGTAATAACAAAATGCCTAGGAGGCATTTCATAAAACCCATCACTCAGTCCTGATAGCAAACAGGAAGAGAAAGACTTGACATGCAAAACAAGTATTCTAGGCCAGCCTTCCACATCATATTTAAAGATTTATTTATTTATTTGAAAGACAGAGTTACAGAGAGAGAGAGACAGAGACAGAAAGAAAGAGAGATGTCTTCCATCTGCTGGTTCACTCCCCAAATGGCCGCAACGGCCGAAGTTGTGCTGATCCGAACCCAGGAACCAGGAGCTTCTTTGGGGTCTCCCACATGGGTGCAGGGGCCCAAGGACTTCCGCCATCTTCTACTGCTTTCCCAGGCCATAGCAGAGAGCTGGATTGGAAGTGGAACATCCAGGTCTAGAACCGGTGTGCATATGAGATGCCGGCACTGCAGGCGGCAGCTTTACCCGCCACACCACAGTGCCGGCCCCTCCACATCATATTTAATGGTGAAATGCCACAGTAAAGTGAGAACAAATCAAAGCTGTCACTGCTGTTTAACACAAGGCAGGCCACACACTTAAAACAGCAGGGGCCAGAAGTAAAAGGAGCAACTACTGGCACGGAAGAGACAAAAGGCATTTCATCTGCTGCTGACCTAACCGTCCACTTGGAAAACCCTTGAGGATAAACCAAAAACACTTTGTACTAAGAGAGGCTGCTAATGGAGTGAACCAGTAAGTAATTAAATATTTAAAAGTTATCTAATTAAAAAATTACAATGGGGATTTGCTTCAGCAGTAGGAATAGTACAACTACAACAATCCAGAGAGGATTAGCATGGTCCTTGTTATGGTCTGAATAGGATTTGGCTCCCAAACTCTTAGTAGACATTTAAACCCCAAAGTCATAGGTTAACAGTCCCAAGAGGGAAGAGGCTTAATCCAATTATGTCGTTTAGGAGGTGGCCTAGGAGGGCCTTAGGTCACTGGGGCCTTGCTATGAGTCAGTAGTTCTTGCAAGCAGGCTGGTTATAAAAGCCTGAGTCGGGGCCATTCTCATGCTGCTTCCCTGCACACATACCACCACTTAAATAAACAGTCCCAGCTCTGCTTCCAGTTCCCGCTTCCTGCTAATGCACACCCTGGGAAGCATCAGGTAATGGCTCAAGTAGTTGTCACCCACGTGGAAAACCCGCACTGAGTTTCTGACTTCTGGCCCAGTCCTGGCCATTGTGGGCATTTGGTGAGTGGACCAGCACATGGGTGCTCCCGTCTATTTTCCCCTGGAACTCAGGGTCACTTCTTCCCATGTCAGAGAGGACAGACATTGCAGGTCGAAGCCCCAAGTGTAGCCTAGCTCTACCCCAAGTAATTGAAGAACGGCTGGTGTGTGTATCAGCAAGGAGTGAGCCCGTCTTGACAATGGAATCATGAATTGCTTTGTCCTCATTAATAATATCCTGAGATGTCTAAGACTCTACAAGCATTAACACCAAGGGTGGCCAAGGGAGAATGCGCACTTTTTTTTTTTTTTAAGATTTATTTATTTATTTGAAAGGCAGAGTTACAGAGAGGCAGAAGCAGAGGGGAGTTGGGGAGAGAGAGAAAGAGGAGTCTTCCATCCACTGGTTCACTCCCCCAAATGGTTGCAATAACTGGAGCTGGGCCGATCCAAAGCCAGGAGCCAGCAGCTTCTTCTGGGTCTACCACGCGGGTGCAGGGGCCCAAGGACTTGGGCCATCCTCCACTGCTTTCCCAGGCCATAGCAGAGAGCTGGATCGGAAGTGGAGCAGCCAGTACTTGAACTGGTGCCCATATGGGATGCCAACACTGCAGGTGGAGGCTTTACCTGTTACACCAGAGTGCCGGCCCCAGAACTGGCACTTAACATTTATTTCATCTGACTTTGAGAAAACAGTACTATAAAATAGTGACAGCTTTTCAATCCCCAATGTGCTATGCATAGAATCATCTAAGCACTTCCGTGTATTTCCGGTTTCTAAGATGGTCACCTAAGTGGCTACACGAATCTCCTTCTGGCCAGCTGTCATCTGAAGAGAACACGTCAGACTCTTCTCACAAGTTCCACAGCTAACGCGGGCAGAGATCTGACTCTGCCCACCTTAAAATCCCTCAGGAAGGGTCCTGGGAGGCAGTGGCGCCAGCTCAAGCAGTTGTGCTCCTGCCACCCATGTGGGAGACCTGGATAGGGTTTCCAGATCCCCCCCCAAAATTTGCCCCCCCTGGCTGTTGCAGGCACCTGAAGAGTGAACCAGCAGATGGGAGCCCTTGCTGTCTCTCAAATTAATAAGTAACTTTAAAAAAAAAAAATCCATCAGGGTCATCCAGCAATTCCAATACCTAGTTTGTTAAAAAAAAAAAAAAAAAGAAGTGAAAGCAGAGGCCCAAAGAAATGCCTATACAGTTGTATCCAAAGCCTCATTTTCCACAACAGCCGAGAGGCAGAAACAGCCCAAGTGTCTATCAGTGAATGAATGGGTAAAGACAACACAGTAAATATACACAGTGGAATATTATTTAGCTTTACGAAGAAGAAAATTTTGGCACATGCTACAACACAGATGAACACTGACAACCCTATGCTGAGAGAAAAAAAAAAAAAAACCAGCCACAAAAGTGCAAACAGCGAATGACTGGACTGCTATGAGGTTCCTAGGGTAGTTAGATTCACAGAGACAGAAAGAAACAGTGGTTGCCAGAGGCTGGGGGCAACAGAGCTATAATAGTTCAATGGGTACAGAGTTTCGGTTGTGCAAGATGAAAAGAATTCTGCACGTGGATGTTGGTGATGGTTGCACAATGTGAATGTATGTAACGCCACTGAACTGAGCACTTAAAAATGGCGCCGTGGCTCACTTGGTTAATCCTCCACCTGCGGCGCCGGCGTCCCATATGGGCGCTGGGTTCTAGTCCTGGTTGCTCTCTGCTGTGGCTTGGGGGGGGGCAGTGGAGGATGGCCCAAGTGCTTGGGCACCTGCACCCACATGGGAGACCAGGAAGAAGCACCTGGCTCCTGGCTTCGAATCAGCGCAGCGCCAGCCGTAGCAGCCGTTTGTGGGGTGAACCAACAGAAGGAAGACCTTTCTCTCTGTCTCTCTCTCTCATTGTCTAACTCCATCTGTCAAAAAAAAAAAAAAAAAAAGGCTAAGATGGTAAATTTTATGTTAGGTGTGTTTTACCACAGTTTAAAATACCTCCTCAGGAGAGTTTAGAACCAGCTGGCTCTACCTTTCAAAATATATCCAGAAGTGGGTGTTTGGCCTAGTGGTGGAGACACTGGTTAAGCAGCCTGCACCCTTATCAGATTACCTGGGTTCAATTCTCAGCTTCAGCTCCTGACTCCAGCTTCCTCCCAACGCAGACCCCGGCAGGCAGCAGTAATGGATCAAATACTTGAGTTCCTGTCCCCTATGTGGGAGACCCAACTCCTGGCTCCAGCCTCAGATGTTGGGGGCACCTGGGGAGTGAACCAGTGGATGGCAGCGCGTGCACTCTCTGTCTCTCAAATACATCAAAGTGGAAAATATACAGGACCCAACTCTTGTTGCTCCCCAGCCCCATGCTCCCCACCCCAGCCCAGGATATGGCTACTTCCCTCTGGCCTCCTCACTCCATCCATCCACTCTCAAGAGGCAGCTAGACATCTCCTTTCAAACTAAAGTTGGGCCACATGTTTGCTCTGTGGTTGCAGAAGTTCCCCAGTGGAGTCAGAGCAAACATTCAGGGTCCTGACAATGACCCACAACCCCCTGCCCAGTCTCTGCCTCCTCTCCCACAGCTGCTCACTCTGTTGCAACACCAGTGGCCTTCGGGCCAAAAACAGCCGTTGCAGGGCCTGGGCTTTAAGAGGCTGCACCTGCTGGAGTGGCCTTTCCCAGCCTTCCATCCACCTTGGCTAACTCTCTCACCCCGTCCACGTAGCTCTATGAAGGCAGAGATCTTTGTCTTGGTCATCGATGTTTCTCTGTTGCCCAGAACAGTACTGGGCTCACAGTAAGCACTCAAAAATTCAAAGTCAAGGGCTGTTTCTGTAGTCAGATAATGAAACCCTTTGTCAGGGCTGGTACTTTTGGCAGTACTGCCACCTGGTGGCTGGATTGCTCCACAGCTCTGTGCAGGCTTCCCTGACATTTCACTCCACAGAGAGAGCAGTTCATGGGGGCAGGCAGGGCCCACTACTGGCAGCACACAAGGAAGCCCCATTCTCTAAAACCTACATCTATTAGGCAAGATAAGTTATATGCAAAGGGCACCTCAGGGAGAAGAGGAAGAATGAGAACAGGGCTACTAATTCGGGAAGGAAATCCATTGGAAAGAGCCGGAAAGGAAACAGTGGAAACCCAGGAGGGCATGGGAGATAAAGAGTTGTCTGACCTTTCTGAAGCCAGGTTTCCTGGTCTGAATAAAATATCATGTTCAAGGTCGGAGCCGCAGTGTAGTAGGTTAAGCCTCCGCCTGCGGCGCCAGCATCCCCATATGGGTGTCAATTTGAGACCCAGCTCTGGGAAAGCAGAGGAAGATGACCCAAGTGCTTGGGCCCTTGCACCTGCATGGGAGACCTGGAAGAAGCTCCTGGCTCCTGGTTCCTGGCTTTGGATTGACCCAGCTCCAGCTGTTGTGGCCATTTGGGGAGTGGGCCAGCAGATGGAAGATCTCTCTCTTCTCTCTTTCTGTCTCTCCCTCTCTCTCTCTCTCTCTTTTTTTTTTTTTTTTTTTTGACAGGCAGAGCGGACAGTGAGAGAGAGAGACAGAGAGAAAGGTCTTCCTTTTTGCCGTTGGTTCACCCTCCAATGGCCACCGCGGCCAGGAGGCAGGAGCCAGGTACTTATCCTGGTCTCCCATGGGGTGCAGGGCCCAAGGACTTGGGCCATCCTCCACTGCACTCCCTGACCACAGCAGAGAGCTGGCCTGGAAGAGGGGCAACTGGGACAGAATCCGGCGCCCCGACCGGGACTAGAACCCGGTGTGCCGGCGCCGCAAGGCGGAGGATTAGCCTAGTGAGTCGCGGCGCCAGCCATCTCCCTCTCTCTTTATGTAACTCTGCCTCTCAAATAAATAAATCTTTAAAAAATAAAACTAATAAAAATAAAATATCATGTTCTGGGGCCGGTGTCGTGGCACAGCTGGTTAAGGGGCTGCCTGTGACGCAGGCATCCATATCAAAACATCAGTTTAACTCCAGGCTGCCATACGTTTGATCCAGCTGCCTGCTAATACCCCTGAAAGCAGTGGAAGATGGCTCAAGAGGTTGGGTCTTGACACCCACGTGGGAGACCCAGAGGAAACGCCTGGCTCTTGACTTGGTCTGGTTCAGCCCTGGCCATGGCAGCCTTTGGGGAGTGAACCAGTGGATGGAAGATCTCTCTCTCTCTCTCTCTCTCTCGGTCTTTCTGGAACTGCCTTTCTAATAAAAAATATATCATGTTCTTCTTAAAGCTGTTGTGAGAATGAAGTGAGGTAACAGATGCTGACACAGGGTGCACAGGTGGCAGAGCTCAAACATGGCGGCAGATGCCTGTTTGCGACCTTTGTCACTGCAGGGTTCTTGTTACTGTTGAAGCAAACTTGGGAAGAGCCCCCAGGGGACAGCCTGGGCCCCAGCCACTGGAAATGGTCTTGTAAAGAATGGAAGAGATTGGAGCTGGCACTGCGGCATATAGCAGGTTAGGCCTCCACCTGCAGTGCCGGCATCCCATATGGGCACTGGTTCAAGACCCGGCTGCTTCACTTATGATTCAGCTCTCTGCTAATGCATCTGGGAAAGCAGTGGAAGATGGTCCAGGTTGTTGGGCCCCTGCACCCATGAGGTAGATCCAGATGAAGCTCCTGACCCCTGGTTTCTGTGGCTCTGCCCTGGCCATTGCAGTCATTTGGAGAGTAAACCAACAGACGGAAGACCTCTCCCTCTCTGGTTCTACTTCTGCTCTGTAACTCCACCTTTCAAATAAATAAATATTTTTTAAAAAGAATGGAAGGGCTTCCAGAAGGTCCATGTTTCCTGATTCACAGTTCCGCTACTCTGCATTAGCTGGGAGTCAGAGCTACACGCAAGTGTAAGGTGACAATATTATTACCGGAAGTTGAACCTTTTCTCCTGGTACTCGGTTTGAAGGATTCGCCCTAAGAAAGATCAGTGAGCCGGCGCCACGGCTCACTAGGCTAATCCTCCACCTTGCGGCGCCGGCACACCGGGTTCTAGTCCCGGTCGGGGCGCCGGATTCTGTCCCAGTTGCCCCTCTTCCAGGCCAGCTCTCTGCTGTGGCCCGGGAAGGCAGTGGAGGATGGCCCAAGTATTTGGGCCCTGCACCCCATGGGAGACCAGGAGAAGCACTTGCTCCTGCCATCGGATCAGCGCGGTGCGCCGGCCGCAGCGCGCCGGCCGCAGCGGCCATTGGAGGGTGAACCAATGGCAAAGGAAGACTTTTCTCTCTGTCTCTCTCTCTCACTGTCCACTCTGCCTGTCAAAAAATAAAAAATAAAATAAATAAATAAAAGAAATATCAGTGCCCAGGAAAGGGTACAACATGGGATCATTACATGTTCAGCTGTTGTGAGTTCAAACATCGCAGTATCACAATTTCATAAAATCCTTCTCAAAATCAATATAGTTTCAGGCTGGCGCTGTGGCATAGCAGCTAAAGCCGCCGCCTGCAGTGCCAGTATCCTATATGGGCACTGGTTCTAGACCCTGGTTCTGATCCAGCTCTCTGCTATGGCCTGGGAAAGCAGTAGAAGATGGCCTAAGTCATTGGGCCCCTGCACCCTTGTGGGGGACCTGGAGGAAGCTCCTGGCTCCTGGCTTCGGATCGGCTCAACTCTGGCCTTTGCAGCCATTTGGGGAGTGAACCAGCAGATGAAAGACCTCTCTCTCTCTCTGCCTCTCAGTTACTCTACATTTCAAATAAATAAATATTTAAAATATCAATATAGTGGAGAAAAAAATACAAGTAATGCCATACTAAGCATTATAGAAAACCTGCCCCAAAGTTGAAAGTTCAAAAACTAAGACTTGAATGCCATAGAAAGAATTCTGCCCTCCTAAGAGTTTATATAAATAAAATTTACAATTACGCCTTTCCCATCAAATATTCAAGGGTACTATTTATTTATTTATTTATTTATTTAATTTATTTATTTTTGACAGGCAGAGTGGACAGTGAGAGAGAGAGAGAGAGAGAGAGAGAGAAAGGTCTTCCCCCGCTGCTGGTTCACCCTCCAATGGCCGCCGCGGCCAGCGCGCTGCAGCTGACGCACCACGCTGATCCGAAGGCAGGAGCCAGGTACTTATCCTGGTCTCCCACGGGGTGCAGGGCCCAAGCACTTGGGCCATCCTCCACTGTACTCCCTGGCCACAGCAGAGAGCTGGCCTGGAAGAGGGGCAACCAGGACAGAATCCGGCACCCCGACTGGGACTAGAACCCGGCGTGCCGGCGCCGCAAGGCGGAGGATTAGCCTAGTGAGCAGCAGCGCTGGCCAAGGGTACTTTTAAAAAATGATGAAAGAATGGAATTGAAAGAGGATGCACGTTTTCCATGAACTTTTTGAAGCACCCTCCTTTATCACCACTAGTTCTCTTACTTCCTTTGACCTGACTGTTTGCCTTCACAGATGAGCCTGTAAGAGAGCTACTTTAAGTGGCAAGAGCATCCAATGGGGAACGAAAGTCATTTCTTTTCTTTTTAAAGATGTATTCATTTATTTGAAAGTCAGAGCAACAGAGTTCTTCACCCACTGGTTCATTCCCCAAATGGCTACAACAACCAGGGCCCGGCCAGACTGAAGGCAGGAGCCAGGAACTCCATCCAGGTCTCCCTCATGGGTGCAGGGACCCACGCACTTGGGCCATCTTCCTCTGCCTTCCCAGGGCCATTAGCAGGGAGCTGGACTAGAGACAGAGCAGCAGTGATTGATACGGGATGCTGGTGTCATAAGTGGTGGCTTAATCCACCGCACCACAAGGCTAGCTGCTCTTCTCTTTCGACAAAAGTTTTATTACAAAAATAATACATACTTGTTAAAAAATTCAAACAATACAGAAATAAAAGCACAGTATCCTACCCAGTATAAATAAAATCACATAAATCCTCTCCCTTCTAAATCCATTCTCCAAAGGTTATCATTGCAAACAATTTAACATACATCCTTTCAAATCCTTTCCTTGGCATATACATGTATATATAAACACATACAAATATACACACATATTTTTATTTTTTACAAAAAAGAGATCACAGCTGTCCATTTCCTGAAATATAAAAGTCGCACTCATTAGCATCAAATGCAGAGTTTTCGATGATACACTTCCTGCCTGTCTTGGGGGATGCCATTTCTGCACAGTAACTTATTTCCATCTTTGTCTCCAACTGTATGGAGAAAACCTGCTCTTATGACTACACCCAGTGTTTTCATTTTCCTACTTTTCAAGCTTGTAAAATAAAGACCAAATGCAATCAAACATTCAAATGACTGCTCAAACACTATTGTGCGATTGCAGGGGTGATAACCACCACAACAGAGAAACGTTGCCCACCGCTGCTCCCCATGGTCGGTTCTAATGGACCAGATTCACCACGAAGGTTGGGGCTATCACGACAATGAACAGAAGTGCCGACTCTAGGGCTGGCTTTGTGGAGCAGTGGTTAAGCTGCAGCCTGTGATGCCAGCATCCCATATGGGAGTGCCAGTTCAAATCCGGGCTCCCACACTTCTGATCCAACTTCCTACTAATGCCCCTGGGAAAGCAGTGGAAGATGGCCCAAGTGCTTGGGGCCCTGCCATCTATGTGGGAGACCAGGATGGAGTTCCTGGCTCCTGGCTTCAGTCTGGTCCAGCCCTGGCTTGTGGTGGCCATTCAGAGGGTGAACCAGCAGATGGAAGATCAATCTCTCTCATTCTCTCTCTTTCTCTTTTAAATAAACATGTAAATAATAAATAAATCTTAAAACATGTCAACTCTTCAAAAGCTGAGACTGCCAACCCTGAAAGATAAAAAGCACCAGAGGCAAAACGTAACTTTCAGATTCAATAGTTATTAGGAAGAATAATTTAATTTCATTAAAATAACTGACCAACAGGATGTGAAGAGCTAGGAGAATGATAACTGAAATACGTTGCAATGGCCATTTTCCGCTGATGCAGGATTCAGAGAGCTCTGTCCTACGTCGCTGCATAGCACACAGGTAGATGCAGTCAAGTGTACCTTAACAACGGGCTACTTTCTGACAAATGCTTCGTTAGGCAATTTCACCATACAGACAGAGAGTGCACTGACACAGACTAAGACGGCTATGACGTCACTAGGTGATCCAGTCTTCTGAGACCTCCATCCTATAAGAGATCTGTCAACACAGATGACAGCACAGGGCTGGACTTCCTTCAGCTGATGGAGAAGGAAGTCAATACCTGGGAGTGTGAGACTTGACTAGTATCAAACCAAGGTCGTCCAGCAGAATTCTGAACTAAGGAGCCTGACAAAATAATCCACTAACAAATGGCCAAGATAGACCACAAAAGGCAAGTGGATGAGGAAGAAGTTGGGGAAGGGGCAGGGGAAAGTTAATGTTATGAATTCTATTTACTGCTTTAAAATTTTTGTAGCATGTATGCATATGTTGAAATGTTTCAAACAGTACAGAAAAATCTAAAAGCAACAATCTTTCCTCATTGTTTTTAATTCTGGTAGCAGTCTTCAAAGAACAGTTATAATTTAACATAGACTTTATATATATATATATAAAATTTAACATAGGATTTAAAAAGTGAGATCATGCTACCTGCACCATGTTATTTTCCCCACTTACTACTATAACTTAGAGATCTTTCCCTGTTTAGTTTGAATGGTCTTCAAATAGTTCATGGGTTCAAGGAACATCCATATTATGAAAAAAGATGCATGAGTTTCAAAAATCTTTGCACCCAAATCAACTTAATGTTTTAATTCCATTTTTCTATGAACTGTTTTTTTTTTTTTTAATTTGAAAGGCAGAGTAAGAGAGAAAGAGGGAGAAAGGGAGAGAGGGAGAAAGATCTTTCACTGGTTCACTCCCAAAATGTCTGCAACAGTGGGGCTGGGCCAGACCAAAGGTGAGAACCTATAACTCAACATGGGTCTCCCAGGGGGTGGCAGGGACCCGAGTACTTGAGCCATTTCCTTCTGCCTCCCAGGGTATACATTAGCAGGAAGCAGAATTAGACTTGGACGAGGCACTCCAATAAGAGATGCAGGCAACCCAAGAGGCAGATTAATGGCTACGCCAAAATGCCTGCCCCTCCATGAACTTCCATACATCTAAAATGCCTGTGTCCATTTTTTATGGCTGCAACAATTTCATTCTTCCAAAATCTCATTATTCAACCAACCTCGCACTGATAACGCACTGTGGTTTTATCTATTATTCTACTATTATAAATAATGATGCAAAGAGACACCTTGCTCATACATACAGGCATCCTTTCTCAAGTATATCAGTAATGATGAGTGCCAATTAAAGGTAACACACACTTAACATTTAGGTAATTATTGCCCATTGGCTGCATACACCAATCATGTATGGTGTGCTGGCTCCTTAACATTCTTTTTTTTTTTTTTTTGGATAGGCAGAGTGGACAGTGAGAGAGAGAGACAGAGAGAAAGGTCTTCCCTTGCCATTGGTTCACCCTCCAATGGCCGCTGTGGCCGACGCACCGCGCCGATCCGATGGCAGGAGCCAGGTACTTATCCTGGTCTCCCATGGGGTGCAGGGCCCAAGCACTTGGGCCATCCTCCACTGCACTCCCTGGCCACAGCAGAGAGCTGGCCTGGAAGAGGGGCAACCGGGACAGAATCCGGCACCCCGACCGGGACTAGAACCCGGTGTGCCGGCGCTGCAAGGCGGAGGATTAGCCTAGTGAGCCGCGGCGCCGGCCTCCTTAACATTCTTTTTTTTTTTTTTTTTTTTTTTAAAGATCTATTTATTTGGAAGGCAGAGTGACACACAGAGAGATTTTTTTTTTTTTTTTTTTTTTTACAGGCAGAGTGGACAGTGAGAGAGAGAGACAGAGAGAGAAAGGTCTTCCTTTGCCGTTGGTTCACCCTCCAATGGCCGCCGCTGCAGCCGGCGCACCGCGCTGATCCGATGGCAGGAGCCAGGATCCAGGTGCTTTTCCTGGTCTCCCATGGGGTGCAGGGCCCAAGCACCTGGGCCATCCTCCACTGCACTCCTTGGCCATAGCAGAGAGCTGGCCTGGAAGAGGGGCTACCGGGACAGAATCCGGTGCCCCGACCGGGACTAGAACCCGGTGTGCCGGCGCCGCAAGGTGGAGGATTAGCCTATTGAGCCACGGCGCCGGCTCCTCCTTAACATTCTTAACAGCACCAGAAATAATTTTTGCTAATCGGTTATGGGAAATCATATATTTAATTATTGGGTTTTTAATTTATTTTTATTTACTTGAGCAGTGCAGAGAGAGAGACAGTGCTCCCACCTACTAGCTCACTCTCAGATGCCCACAGCAGCTGGGGGTGGGGCCAGGCCACAGCTGGGAGCCAGGAACTCAATCCAAGTTTCCCTGTTGGATGGCAGCGACCCAATGCCTGAGGCATTATCTGCTGCCTCCCAGAGTGCACCAGCAGGAAGGCAGAATTGAGAGCGGAGCTGAGACTCCAAGACAGGCACAGGACACAGGCATCCCAAGTGGCATCTTACCCACTAAGCCACATGCCCAGTGTTTTGATTTGTATTTCTGTAGCTATACGTGAGGCTTAACATCTTGCTACTGCTATCTGTATTTCTTTCTTGTGAGAGCTACAACACATTTTTCAATTGTATTATTTTTTCTTACTCATATGTGTAAACCTTTGTAAATAAGTCCTGTGTCACATGTACTGCAAATATTTTCCAGTTTTTAAAATATTTTATGCAATTACATTTTTCATCTTTTCTTTTATGACTCTTGTGTTTGTTCTTACTTACAAAGGCTGAGACTACCAAGGCTAAGACTACAAATTAACTCTCTGATGTTTTCTCTTGGTAACTTTGATAGTTTCACTTTTAACACTGAGATCTTTAATTCACTTTTACTTTTAAAGCTAATTATTTTTAAAAGATTTTTTTTATTTATTTGAAAGAGTTACAGAGAGAGAAGGAGAGACAGAGAGAGTGAGAGATTTTCCATCTGCTGGGTCACTTCTCAGTGGCTGCAATGGTCAAGGCTGTGCCAGTCTAAAACCAGGAGCCAGGAGCTTCATCCAAGCACTTGGGCCATCTTCTGCTACTTTTTCCCACGCACAGGGAGCTAGATCAGAAGTCTCTCTGTCTCTCTCTCTGACTGTCCACTCTGTCTGCCAAAAAAAAAAAAAAAAAAAAAAAAAAAAAAGAAGTGGAGCAGGTAAGAGAGACACAAGACACAAACCTGCACCCATATTGGATGCTGGCACTGCAGGTGGTAGCTTTACCCACTATCTCACAACTCTGGCCCCAAGCTAATTCTTTAAAAAATTTTATTTATGGGAAGTGAGCCTTGTACCACAAGATTGTAGCACAACAGCAGGATACGCTGTTGCTTGCAACACCAGTAACAGAGTGCTAGTGTGGGTTCCAGCTGCTCTGCTTCCAATCTAGCTCTCTGTTAACATGCCTGAGAAAGCAGCAACAGATGTCCCATTCTTGGGACCCTGTCACCAACATGGGAGACCAGGATGGGGTTACAGGCTCCTGGCTTTGGCCTGGCCCAGTCCAAGATGTTGTGGTCATTTGGGGAGTGAACCAGTGGATAGATTTCTTTCTCTGCCTCTCCCACCTCCTGTCATACTGCATTTCAAATACCTTAAAAAAGTAAATCTTAATAAAGTTAATTATTTTTATTTATTTGAGTGGCAGCTAGTGCTCTCATCCACTGGTTTACTCCCTAAGTGCCTACAAGAGCTGGGGCTGGGCCAGGACCAAAACCAGGAGGCAGGAACTCAATCCAGGTCTCCCACATTGGGTGGCAAGACCTCAACTACTTGAGCCATCACCACTGCCTCCCAACGTCTGCATTAGCAGAAGGCTGGGGTCAAGAGCTGGAGCAAGAACTCAAACACACATACACTGATATGGGATGCAGGCATCCCATATATATATATTTTTTAAAGGCAGAGTTGGGACGGTGGGGGGGGGGGTAGAGAGAGAGAGAGAGAGAGAGAGACCTCACTCTTCCATCCGCTGGCTCACTCCCCAGATGGCCTCAGAAGCCAGGACATCAGGCAGTGGTTTAACCCACTACAGCACAATGCAGCCCCAGATGCAGGCGTCTTCATCACCATCAGCTGCCAGGCTGAACACCTGCCCCCGGAATTTCTTTTGATGAGAGGAATGAGACAGAAACTCATCCTTATTTTTTCCTAAAGAACTTATTCAGTTATTATTTTTGAGTGATTTCTCCATTTTGAGGTGAAACAACACCTTTACTGGACACCAAATCTGCCGATGTATTCTGGATTTTCTCCACTGTTCCAGTGAGCTGCCTAGTTCTACCACGATTCCCAGATGTTTGAGGTTAGTCCCTTGATTACCATTTCTGATAATTCTAGAATATTTGTTTTTCTACACCAAGGCTTTTTTAATAACCGTACTATTGACATTTTGGCTCAGGTAACTGGGGAATGGTATTGTGTGCAGAAGATGTTTAGTAGCACTGACGGCCTCTGGCCACTAGAGGTCAGTATCAGCTTCCAGTTGTGATAATCAGAAAAGTCTGCAGGTGTTGTCAACTGTTAGCCGGGTTGGAGGATGGGGCCAAGCTGTGACCACACAGAGAACCACTGCCTTAGATAAACAGTATCATTTCATCCATGTGTCCATTCCAAAATTCCCACCTGTTTTATAGCTTGGATACAAATGAACTCATAGGACAATTTAGACATCTTCATTACATTTAACGTTATGCTTTTAAATTCTATCTTTATTTAGTCTTTCTATCCAAGGATGATGTATGTCCTTCCATTTGTTTATGTCTACTGTAGAGGACATAAGATCTGCCTTTTAAAAGTGTTTTAAGATTTTTTTCTTCGTAATATAGTATCTTGGATTATTAAGTTTATTCCTGGGTATCTTGCCTTTTTCATTCCTTTATAAATGAGACTGTTTCATACCAGTCAGTGATAAGAAAGCTATTAATATTTTATATTTTATAGCTAGCCACACGCCAAACTTTTCTTGTCCATAATAGATTTTTAGGACATTCTACATTCTTTATAACGATACAAATTTTAGGACATTTGAGACATACAATGTTACTACCTGCATACAATCATCATTGTGTTTCCTCATTTCTAGTATTTATATGCTTCTGTATCTCTCTTGTCTCATGGACTTGGCTAATACTTGAAAAAAATTTAGATGACTGTAGCACAAGACAGTAGGCCACCTAAGTCACTGTTCTTTTAAAAAGGATTTATTTATTTATTTGAAAGAATTTCAGAGAGAGGGAGGGACAGAGAAGGAGAGAGAGATCTTTCATCTGCTGGTTCACTCCCCAAATGGCCACAACAGGCAAGGCTGAGCTGATGTCAGGAGTCAGGAGCTTCTTCCGGGTCTCACATGTGGGTGGCAGGGGTCCAAGCACTTGGGCCATCTTCTGTTGCTTTCCCAGGTGCAATAGCAGAGAGCTGGATTGGAAGTGGAGCAGCTGGGACTCGAACTGGCACCCATATGTGACACCGGCCTCACAGGTGGAAGTTTAACTCAGACTTAAACCATTCTTGATTTCAATGAGAATACTCTTAGGATGTAACCATTAAGCATAACGCTATCTTTGATTTGAGATACACATATTTTCTACCATCAAAGAAGTGTTGATGCTTTTATAGTCTATCAAGAAGAGTTTGTTGGTAAATCAGAAAGTCTGCTAATTTGTGTCAAATGCATCTTCTGTACCTATCAAAATGAACACGTGATTTTCTTTGGTTTATTAATAGCATATGATAGAGGGCCAGCGCTGTGGCACAGTGAGCAAAGCCACTGCCTGCAGTGCCGGCATCCCATATGGGCACCAGTTCAAGTCCCAGCTGTTCCACTTCCAATCCAGCTCTCTGCTATGGCCTGGGAAAGCAGTAGAAGATGGTCCAAGTCCTTGGGCCCCTGCACCTGCGTGGGAGACCCAGAAGAAGCTCCTGGCTTCGGATTGGCTCAACTCTGGCCATTGAGCTGAGTGAACCAATGGATGGAAGATACCTCTCACTCTCTCTCTCTCTTTTTCTCTCTCTCTCCCTCTCTCTGCCTCTCTGTAGTTCTGCCTTTCAAATAAATAAATAAACCTTTTAAAAAATAGTACATGATAGATTATATTCCCAGATTTCCTAATATTCATCAGTTCTTGAGTAGCATAAATCCACTTGGTTATGATTGAATTCCATTTGTTAATATTTTGATCTCACATTTTTGTATCAATATTTGAAAGTAAAAGCAGTGTGTGATTTTTTAAAAAAATCTGTTTATTCATTTCTATTTTATTTGAAAGAGTGACAGAGATACACAGAGAGGGAGTGAGAGAGATACCTTCTATCCACTGGTCCACTCCCCAAATGTTAACAAGGACTAGGGCCGGGCCAGGTCAAAAGCCAGGAGCCAGGAACTCCATCCGGGTCTCCCATGTGGGTTGCAGGGGACCAACTACTTGAGCCATCACCTGCTGCCTCCCAGGGTGCACATTAGCAGAATTCGAAGCTGGATAGGAAGTGGGGGTGGGATGCTGGTGTCCCAAGCAAGCAGCTGAACCTGCTGTACCACAATGCCCACCACTTCTGTCATTTTCTTAGCGGTGCATTACTAACTTTTGGAGTGTTAGACTGGCTAGGTAAAATTAAATTGTACTTTTTGATTTGTTTTCTTTTTGTGTATTTAGTATGAAACTAGTCTTTTTTAAAAGAACAATTTATTTATTTATTCAAAAGGCAGAGTTGGGCCAGCACTGTGGCACAGCAGGTTAAAGTCCTGGCCTGAAGCACTGGAATCCCATATGAGCGCTGGTTCTAGTCCCGGCTACTCCTCTTCTGATCCAGCTCTCTGCTATGGCCTGGGAAAACAGTAGAAGATGGTCCAAGTCCTTGGGCCCCTGCACCCACGTGGGAGACCTGGAAGAAGCTCCTGGCTCCTGGCTTCAGATCAGCATAGCTCCGGCCATTGCAGCCATGTAGGGAGTGAACCAGATCTCTCTCACTGTCTCTCCCTCTCTCTATCTGTAACTCTGCCTCTCAAATAAATAAATAAATCTTTAAAAAAAAAACAGTAAAACCATTAATAAAGAAATATGCTGCCATATGTAGCCACTTATAGCTACAGATTTAACTTTCTGAAAAACTGAATAAATTAAAATGTATCTTTGGAAGGCTATTCTGAAGCCTGATTGTTTAGGAAACCAGTACAAAAATCATTAGTATACAATACATCAACACCTATTAGGCTCCTGGCTTCAGTCTGGCCCAGCCCTGGCCATTGCAGCCACCTGGGGAGCAAACCAGCAGGTGGAAGATTTCTCTCTGTTTCTCTTTTTCTATAATTGTCCTTTCAAATAAATACAGTAGATCTTTTTTTTTTAAATTAATTATTTGCTATTTTATGCTTCCTGGGCTCAAACATAATGGTTAGAAAGCCCTTTCCTGGTTCTCAAAACCCTAGCAGCAGTGAGGAAGCGCACAGGTCTCAGCTGCCAACGCCATCTCAGCGACCCTGGGATCAGGGAAGCTTTTCCTGTTTCCCACAGGAGTCAGGACGAACTGTACACCCTCACTTCTGCAAGGGATCCCCAGGGTTCTCTCATTTGTCCAGCACATTCCACACCAAGGTGACCCAGAACATACCCGAGCACACACGCCTTGCCTGAGCTTTCCCACCAGGGAGAGGCGCTAAATGGTCCTCCTTAGCTTTTTTTTTTTTTTTTTTTTTTTTTTTTTTTGACAGGCAGAGTGGACAGTGAGAGAGAGAGACAGAGAGAAAGGTCTTTCTTTGCCGTTGGTTCACCCTCCAATGGCCGCCGCGGCCGGCGCGCTGAGGCCGGCGCGCTATGGCCGACGCACCGTGCTGATCCGATGGCAGGAGCCAGGTGCTTCTCCTGGTCTCCCATGGGGTGCAGGGCCCAGGCACTTGGGCCATCCTCCACTGCACTCCCTGGCCACAGCAGAGAGCTGGCCTGGAAGAGGGGCAACCGGGACAGAATCCGGCGCCCCAACAGGGACTAGAACCCGGTGTGCCGGCGCCGCAAGGCGGAGGATTAGCCTAGGGAGCCGCGGTGCCGGCCCTCCTCCTTAGCTTTTTGTGTTTGTTTCTCAGCTGCCAGGGGCTGAGTCTGCCTCCAACCGTCCCTGGCCCAGGGTAAATGCGGGAAGAGCGCGTGGCGGCGGTGCCTTCCCACGGCCCACGCGTTCCTACCTGGAGCGCTGCGCAGGCGGCTCTCGGCGAGCTCCGAGATGGCCCCCGACGTGGCGGTCTTCTTCAGTCGAGTCGCCCCGCACGCAGCCGAGCCTCCTGGCTTGTTGAGCATGTCCTCGCTGCTGGCTCTCTTGAGCTACAGAGAGATTAGAAGGAAAGAGAGATAAAGAGACAGGTTTCCAGCTAGGAATGCTGCAAACCAGCCAAGCATCGCTGCACACCCTGTGCCCAGCAACTAAAAGACTGGACACTGGTGGTTGGTGCTGTGGCGTACATAGTAGGCTAAGTTTCCACCTGCAGCACCGGCATCCCATATGGACACTGGTTCGACTCCTGGCTGCTCCACTTCCAACCCAATTCCCTGCTGATGGCATGGGAGGGCAGTGGAGGATGGACCAAGTGCTTGGTCTCCTGCACCCAAGTGGGAAACCCAGAAGCAGCTCCTGGCTTCTGCCTTTAGATTGGCCTTTTGCGGCCATCTGCGGAGTGAACAAGCAGATGGAAGACCTTTCTCTCTGTATCTCCCTCTCTCTATCTGTAGCCTAGGCAAACATGTCATTTCTGGATCAGAATACAATTGTCCTTCGCTATTTCAAAGACTGTTGTGAGATTAGGGTGAATGGTACTCAATAGCACACACTTCCAATACAGCCATCACCCCCGTATCCACCGAGGGTATGTTCCAAGACCCTGGTGGGTGCCTGAAATCAGATACACTGAACCTTGCATATACCATGTAGACACTGGTGATAAAGTCTAATTGATAAGTTAGGCACGGTAAAAGATCAACAATGATAAATTAGAACAATCATAACAATACAACCAGGCAAATGTGGTCTCTTTCCCTCTCAAAATATCTTACCGCCCTCACCCTTCTTCTTGGGATGCGTTGAGCTAATACAACACCTGCATGAGGAGAAGTGAAGTGAATGATGTAGGCATTGTGCTATGTTAGGGCCACTGTACACAAATACTAGGATACCTCAACAATCTGGTAACCAAGATGGCTACTAAGTGACTAATGAGTGGGTAGCATATACAGCACGGATACACTGGACACAGGGGTGATTTACCCCAGATGGGACAGGGTTGGACAGGATGAGATTTCACTGCACTATTCAGAACAATGTGGGGTTTAAAATTTGGGAACTGTTTATTTCTGAAATTTCCCACTGAATGTTTTTGGACCATGGCTGACCGCAGGTAACTGGAATGGTGGACAGTGAAACTGTGGATAAGTGAGGACCCCTGTAATGAGTAAAAAATTCTGCTTTCCTGGTGTGTATTTGGGGGAGGGGGAAGGAGAAGGAATAGGAGCTGATGAAAAGGGAACTGTAAGACACACAGAAGACAGGGTAAGGCAATGCACACAAAAATTCAACAATAAAAATGGCCTAATGATGCATGTGAGGAGGAAAGAGGAGACACAATCCTAGTATCTACCATCAAGCACACTGCATATCAAGTCATACAGAGAGCTCTGTTTAAGACCTGCTCAAAGATAGGAAAGGAACAAACTTTTAAAAAAATTTTTCTAAAAATTTATTTGTATTTGAAAGGCAGAGTGATACAAAGAGAGGGAAAGACACACAGAGAAGGAGAGAGATGAGAGAGGTCTTCCATTCATTGGTTCACCCCCCAAACGGCCACGATGGTCAGGACTGGGCCAGGCCAAAGCCAGGAGCCAGGATCTACAACCAGGTATACCACATGAGTGGCAGGGGCCCAAGTGTGTGGGCCATCTTCAGCTGCCTTCCCAGGTGCTTTAGCAGGGAGCTGGATGGGAAGTGGAGCAGCCAGGACTTGAACTGGTGCTTGCAGGCTAAGACTTAACCTCTACACCACCATGCTGGCCCCAGGAACTTCCTTGGAGGCTGAAAACACAATGTCAGTGGAAGACAGAAAGGAAGCAGAACCTGTCCACGTGTGTGTGTGTGTGTGTGTGTGTGTGTGGTGGGGGTAAGGGGTGGGGGGTACGCATGTGCTTTCTTCCCTGCCATGAGAGGGGTAGGATAAAAAGTGTTGAAAGACACTGAAGTCTAAGAAGAAGGACCCCGAAATGAGCTCACACCCCTGGCCCAGACAAATCACATTCCAGCACAAAGGAACCCTCTCAACCACAGTTAAGTCTTTGTTATGTTTGGATCTGGTTTGTCCCTCAATGGTGCATATGCTGGAAACTTGGTCCCCAGTGTAATGGTAATGAAAGGTGATGGGACCTTTAAGAGGTGGGGCTAGGGGGCCAGTGCTGTGGCATAATGGGTTAAGCTACCATCTGGAGCGGCAGCATACCATATGGGTGCTGGTTCGAGTCCCTGCTGCTCTCCTTCCCATTCAGCTCCCTGCTAATGCACCTGGGAAAGCGTCAGAAAACGGCCCAAGTGTTTGGGCCCCTGCACCCATGTGGGAGATATGAATGAAGCTCCTGGCTCCAGGCTGGGCCAGCCCCACCCCCGCCATTGCAGTCATTGGGAGGTGAACCAGCAGAGGGCAGACCTCTCTGTGTAATTCTTTCAAATAAGTAAGTAAATAAGTAAGTAGGAGGGGCCTGGTGGGAGGCGATCCAGTCCTGACCAGTCTTGTGAAGGGATTAATGCTGGTCTCACAGGAGAGGATTTCCCCCCATGGGAGTGTGTTGTGAGACAGCAAGGCAAGGCCCTATCCTGCTCTGCTGCTTCCTTGCTCACTCATGCACCCCTTCTGTGCGCCGCCAGTTCTCTTCCCGCTGCTCTGCATCCAGACACTGGCACCACCTGACACCAGCACCACGCCTGCACTTGGCAGCCACCAGAGAGCTCATCTCTTTATAGCATAATGAGCATCAAGTGTGCTCTTATAGAAACACAAAAGGACACAGTCTTCACTAAAGAATACTAATGAGGATCAGGGACAGGGCCAGAAGGCTGGAGACAGGCAGATACTCAGAGCCATCACTAGTATCCCTCTATTAAGTATATACGAAGAGGGCCTCAGACATGAAGTGGGAAGCCACTGCCCACCATCTGACAAAGGCCCAGGAGGTCCTGCTCTGACCTGTCCCATTGCCTCAGGGTAATGTACTGAGAGAAGTTTAAATATTTGCACAGTTTTATATTTTTGTATCTTTAAAATCTTTTAAAGATTTATTTATTTGTTTATTTTACAGGCAGAGTTACAGACAGAGAGGAGAGATAGAGAGGTCTTCCATCGGCTGGTTCACTCTCCAAATGGCTACAATGGTTGGAGCTGAGCTGATCCGAAGCCAGGAGCCAGGAGCTTCCTCTGAGTCTCCCACGTGGGTGCAGGGGCCCAAGCACTTGAGCCATGCTCTGCTGCCCTTCAAGGCCATCAGCAGGGAGCTGGATGGGAGTGGAGCAGCCGGGACTCAATTGGTGCCCATGTGGGATGCTGGTGCTGCAGGCAGAGTCCTAGCCTACTACGCCACGCCGCTGGTCCCTCCTTTTGTATCATTTAAATTTTTAAAAAATATTTATTTATTTATTTATTTGAAAGTCAGAGTTACACAGAAAGAGAAGGAGAGGCACAGAGAGAGAGAGTCTTCCATCCGCTGGCTCACTCCCCAATTGGCCAGAGCTGAGCCAATCCAAAGCCAGGAGCCAGAAGCTTCTTGGGGGTCTCCCACGTGGGTGCAGGGGCCCAAGGACTTGGACCATTTTCTACTGCTCTCCCAGGCCACAACAGAGAGCTGGATCAGAAGTGGAGCAGTGGGACTCAAACTGGCACCCATATGGGATGCCGGTGCTTCAGGCAGTGGCTTTTCGCCACAGCACCAGCTCCTGCATCATTTAAATTTAAGGGTATAACTACAGTCTCCCGTGAGAATGGCTTGGGAAAGAAAAAATAAAATAGCAGGTGTTGGTGAGCCTGTGCAGGAACTAGAGCCTCGTGACCTGTGGGTGGCACCGTGAACTGGTACAACCACCATGGAGACAGGTGGTATCTTCTGGAGGTAAGTATCTATACCCTGTGCTTCAGCACTCATACCCCAGATTCACAGCCAGGAGATGTGAGCACACAGAGCCATCAAACAAATGTTCACAGGACCTTTACTGACAACAGCGCCAAACTAGAACACCCCCATGTGCTTCAACAGTCTAAGTCAAGTAGTGGTATCGTATACAATAGAAACTACACAGCTACTAGAAAAACAAGTGACTGATGCACTAATAAATGGATGGATCTCACCAGCACTATGTTAAGTGAAAGAAACCAAATGCAACAATAGCATATACAGCCTGACTCCATTTGCAGGAAGTTTAAGCATCACAAAAACAAATGATGATGACAGATGTCACAACAGTGGTTGCCTTTGGAGCGGTCAGAGACTTCTGGGTGACCAGGTAGTAATTATACAGGTATAGATTTTTTTTTAAGTTTATTTATTTATTTCTGTTTATTTGAAAGGCAGGGAGCAAGAGATCAAGTGTCTGAGTGAGAGAGATCGTCCAACCTCTGGTTTACTCCCCAGATGCCTACAACAGCTGGGCCTGGGCCCCAGGTCAATGACAGCAGCCAGGAACTCCATCTGGGTCATCCATGTGGGTGGCAGGAACCCAAGTTACTACTTGAACCATCATCTACTGACTCCCAATGTGTGCAATAGCAGAAACCTGGATCAGAAACAGAGCTGGAACTCAATCCCAGGTATTACAATGTGGGTGTCCCGAGAGGAAACTTAACACACTGCACCACAGTGTCCAACCCTGCAGATTTACGTAAACACTCAGTAAGTGGGGCAGGCATTTGGTCCAAAAGCTAAGATGTACATGTTCCATATCACGTGCCTGCGAGACCTGGCTTTGCTCCCAATTCCAGCTTCCTGTGAAGACAGACCTGAGAGGCATCAGGTGATGGCTCAACTAGTTGGGTCTCTGCCACTCATGTGGAAGACCTGGATGGAATTTCTGGTTCCCGGCTTGGCTATTGAGGGCATTTGGGGAATGAACCAGTGGATGTGTCTGTCTGTCTCTCAAATGAAAAGAAAGACTTAACGAGATACACAGTCACAGTCAAGATGAGTGCATGTGTTGTACTTCACTAAAAAAAGAAAAGGAAAATTGTGGCGGGGGACAGGAAGTTGCAATTCAAGCAAAGCCCTGGTCCAGCTCCTCCAGATGCTAGCCTACTTCAAAAAAATTTTTTATTGTAGCAAAACAGGCATAAAATACAACATACCATTTACATCATGCCATTCAGTGGCATTAAACACATTCACAATGTATTTCCAGGAAATCTTCATCATCCCAAACAAAAACCCGACTCACTACACAGAAACTCCCATTGCCTTTACAAAGAGGAGTCTGGTAAAAGCTGGAACATTAGCCAAGAAAACCTGGTCCAGATTTCAAACAAATTGTTCATTTTCAAAACAAATAATTAATATTAAAAGGATGATTTATGTGTGCTTCCAGGTACTCAATGTCAGTGTGACCACATTTTCTGGACAAGGGCCTAGTTCACGAATTTAGCACTGGACCAAACCCAACATTTAGGTTGACATGGAAGTTACACCAATTCCATTCTTTGTTTTTATTTATAAAGACTTATTTTATTTACTTGAAAGGCGGTGGGGGTGGGGGGACAGAGAGCGTGCGAGCGCGAGAGAGGTCTTCTGTCTGCTGGCTCACTCCTCAAATGGCTACAATGGCCAGGGCTAGACCAGGCTGAAGCCAGGAGCCAGGAATTCATCCAGTTCTCCCGCATGGGTGACAGGGATCTAACTACTTGAGCCATCTTCTGCTGCTTTCCTAGGAGCATTAGCAGGGAGCTGGATTGGAAGTGGAGCAGCTGGGACTCAAACTGGGGTACCAACATGGGATGCTGGGATCACAGGCAATGGCTTAACCCACTGCACCACAACACTGGCCCCAACACTGCCCTTCTTACTAGGACCCAAAATTGTCTTTCCATCCCCCATCTCTGCACAGAGAGCGCGCCTTCACGCAAACCCTTCAGCCTCTCCAACCAGTGTAATGTGCGTTTAATATTAAATGACCACAGTGCATAATGTCAGCAGCTTCTTCTCAACAGAAAAAAAAAAAAACTGCCATTATTCACTCTGCCAAGAAGTGTGCCCAGGTATTTCCCAGGTTGCGAGAGGAAAATCAGTTCTGATTTTAGACTTTGGAAATTCCCTCGATGCCTCTTCAAATGAAAAGGAGGAATCACCACAATTGAGGGCACTCTAAACGCAGTAAAGCAAGGGATATACATGGGGTTCTGCTTTTCTCCATCGGATTCCCTGAACTGCCTAGAACTGATAAATTGGCTCAAAGTGCATAATGACCAAATTTACATCAAAAGGCCCAGAGAGGGGTCTGGCACTGTGGTAAAGTGGGAGACCCAGAAGAAGCTCCTGGCTCCTGGCTTTAGACTGGCCCAGCTCCAGCCGTTGTGGCCACTTGGGGAGTGAACCAGTGAATGGAAGACCTCTCTCTCTCTCTCTGTCTCTTTCTCTGTCTGTCTCTCCCTCTCTGTGTCTATAACTCTGTCTCTCAAATAAATAAATTAAAAAAAAAAAAAAAGCTCCAAAGACCGAGAGCTCGGTACATAAACCAGGGCAGGATACAACCAATGAGAGCACAAGGCTAAGGAGACTGCCCTGTCCCCACCCCAGCAACCTGGCACAGTGCCAGCAAGCAGAGCTCACCCCACCCCCTCCATAAGAGGAAGTCCCTGGAGACACATGGTCAAGTCAGATGACAGGTGGCCAGTGCTAAACTGCAGGAAAACAAAACCCTGTGAAGGCATAGGAGAGAGTAGGGGGCTTGCAAGAGTTCCCAGAGGAGGTGTCGATTAGATTTTCATTAGGCAGAAGATGGGGTGGGGCAGTATTCTGGAAGGGGCAGGTGTGTGCTGAAGGGTGGACAATAGTAGGGGGCAGGCACTTGTGCCAGGAGGCCCTGGGGAGATAGAGGGTTCCCCCACAACCTAGAGTGCAGTGATAAGGAATTCGGACTTAACTGAGTAGACGATGGGGACGTCCCTGTGTGTTAAACCAAGCCACGAATGGGGCTGTATCCCTCTGGAGAGACCCACTGTGAGCAGGACACACAGGAGGCGTGGCAGGAGGCAGTGAGGAGAGAGCTCCCCACCCAGGGGAGGCCTGTTAAGACCAGGTCTGGCCCTTCTTTTGAAGATGGAAGGCAGGCTGATCTCGAGGCCCAGGGAAGAGAATGATGAGTACAGGTGACTAGAAGGGAGCCAATGAGGGCCCCGCCGTGGCCGGCACTGTGGGCTCTCCTGGGAATTTCCTTGAGTGTTCCTTCTCAGCCCACCCACAACGCTATGATGTTGTACATGAGAAAAGCACAAATAAGCTGTGTGCTGGGTGAGGCACAGCTGGGCTTTAAACCCCGAACCGTGTTCCTATTACATCCCCAGGTTAAAAACAACAGGAGACTCCTGTCCATCTCACGGCAGAGGAGAGCCATGCATGTTGGAGTAGCAGCACCAGTCAGCAGCCAAGGGCTTGGACTGGGTGTATAACCTTGGACTTGGACAAGTCACTTCACCTCTCTCTGCCAGGCTGTTTCACCTAAAAATAGGTATATTAATGGTACCTTCTTCATGGTGTTACTCTGAGGATTAAATGACATGGAATATGCTCAGACTAACAACATCTGTCAGGTTGTATTAGTCAGCCTTCTGTAACTACAACAAAAGACCCGAGACAAGCTACTGACAAAGGAAAGAGGTTTATTTATCTCACAGTACTGGAGATTCAAATTCAAGATTAGATAGTCCCATTGGTTCCAAAAGTGCCACCTTGGGGACCAAGCCTTTAATGCTCTGGGAGCATTCTGCATCCAAATTAATATCCAAACCATAGCACACATACTATGCATTCAATAGATGCATGCTAAAATAAGAAACAAAAACACACAACTATCTTTTTCTTATTGCTACCCTGTTCATGCTTAATTCAAATTAAGGCAAAGATGAGAGGGGAATATTGTTAGGAGAAGTTAAAGCAACACAAGGGGATGCCAGCAGGCACAGTAGAATACCAATCAAGTCATTGCCTCCATGGACCCCAGGCCCTTCTTCTGATAAATCCATCCAACAACGATAGCCAGTGAAAATGTATGGCTATACATTTTATGTACTATGAAGTACATAAAAACACTGTTCCACGCAAGATAACCACCCCTAAAAGTATTGCTGCTTTAGCCGCACGTGCAATGCTGGTTTGGAAGCCCAATTCTGAGTTCTGTTTTGTCAGCTGCACCCAACTTCCCCTGCCTCTTCTTAATCTCTGAGACCTCACTCTGCACCTCAGACAGATCTGGTCTTGTCTTTATCCAGGGAGCAAGACTAACAGCATGTGCTACAGGCCAAGGCTGGGCCACCTTCTCACTACACAGCATGGAGAATCTGGGTACCTGCAGAGCTTTCCAAGGGGGCACTTTGCTTCCCCTGCACCTTTCACAAGGAATTCCATTTGAGAATGACTGATGGGTTAGATGCTTTCCCATGAGGCAGGGCACAAAGACTAAAAACCATTCCCTGCCTCTGAAACAGTGAGACTATTCCTTCTTTATCGCTGTTTGTTTTGTTTGTTTTTACTTATTCTTGTTTTTTTCTCTGTTCATAGTTGCATTTTTGGCTTTGTTTCCTGGTCATCCAGTGCAGCTTCAGCACCATTTGAGGTTTCTGGTTTGTCACAGAAGATCCTCAGGAAGGTGTGTGTCTAGTCAAGTATTTTCATGAAGGGTTTCACCGATACTGAAGCTGCAGAGCACCTGTACATGAAAGCTTACAAAAGGGAAAAAGATTAACTGTAACTGTAGTCACAGATTAAAGTCACTAAAAGATTTCTCTCAGTTCCACAAAGATAGAGGGAGAAGTGCAAAGCCTAAAACCATCAGACAAAGTACTATCTGGTCTTTAGTGTTAGATAATGTGTTACGGTTTTATTAGTGGTCCTCAAATTTGAACAGGCTTAAGAATCCTGGATGAGGATTTACTTAAATGCAATCTGCTGGGGGCCAGCTTTGTGGTGCAGCAGGTTAAGGTGCCGCCTGTAACACCAGCATCCAGTGTGAATGCTGGTTCAAGTCCTGACTGCTCCACTTCCCATCCAGCCCCCTGCTAATATGCCTGGGAGAGCAGTGGAAGATGGCCCAAGTGTTTGGGCCCCTGCTACCTAGATGGGGGATCTGGATAGAGTTCCAGGCTCCTGGATTTGGCCTGGCCCAGCCCCAGCCATTTAGCCATCTGGGAAGTGAACCAGCAGATGCACAATAAGGACCTCTCTCTCTCTCTCTCTTCCTCTCTCTCTCTCCCCCACCTTTCAAATAAATCAATAAATCTTTTCTTAAAGATTTCTTAAAAGATTTTTATTTTCTTAAAGATTTATGTATTTATTTGAAAGTCAGAGTTATACAGAGAGAGAGAGAGAGAGAGAGAGAGGTCTTCCATCCACTGGTTCACTCTCCAATTGGCTGCAATGGCCAGAACTGCGCCGATCTGAAGCCAGGAGCTTCTTCTGGATCTCCCATGCAGGTACAGGAGCCCAAGGACTTGGGCCATCTTCTACTGCTTTCCCAGGCCATAGCAGAGAGCTGGATCAGAAGTGGAGCAGCCAGGACTCAAATCGGCGCCTATATGGGATGTCGGCATTGCAGGCAGCAGCTTTACTTGCTATGCCACAGTGCCAGCCCCCAAATCAATAAATCTTTAAAAGAAATGCTTTCTTTAACCAAATACATCCCAAACATCATCAATATGCAAGCCATATAAGATTCAGTCATGTATCATTTAGCAGGGAAACATTCTGAACAGTGCACTGTCAGACAGTTTTGTCCTTGCGTGAACACCGTAGACTGTACTTACACAAGCCTACTTGGGAGAGTCTCCAACTCAGCCTCTCTCCAGCACCTTGGATGCAAAACTGGATTACAGAAAGTCCTAGTCACCCACAGTCTCCCTCCGTTAGCTTAAAGTTTCCTTGTTTTGCTTCTATGACTGCAAATCAACCTCTTTCTAAATTCAGCTCACTGAATCAAGAGAGTGGGTGCAACTGGCCCTACACGATCCATGATGGTAAGACTCAAGATGTCAGTGATCGTCCCTATAGAGAGCATCTTCATGTTTGGTCTTGTCTTGAGGGTTGTTCCAGAAATTCCAGGCCCTTGAGTGAGAAGTCACTGTCACCTGACTCACTGAAACCCATCTTGCCATCACCAAAACTCCCAAAAGAATATGATACCACTGACCCGTCAAAGGAGGGCTTCAAGCCGTGCAACCAACCATAGACCTGGACATGAGTTAAACATGCACCCCTCAACTCCAACTTCAACCTCTATGAACCCTTATCCTTAACCACCTGAGGAGCCCGGGAATAAATCCACAGCTGCCAGGCTCCATGCTCCATGCTTTGCAAAAATCACCTTTCTTCCGCAGCACCCCAACGTCAGTGATTGGTCAGGTGAGCGGACACAGGTTCTGGCAGGCTCTATAACAAGCCAAGACACGTACGCTGTCTTGATAGGAAATAGCCTATTTCTCCTAGGGCATTGATGAATGAAATAGTGTGAGATTCAATCGAGCACCAGAGAAAACGATGCCATTGAGTGATGCAGTAAGCACAAGAGGCATGACAGGCTCTAGCCAGCATAATGCAGCAAATACAGTTTAGCAGTGCACTTTTTTAATTAGCAGAAGGAATGCACTCTGAAATATAGTAAATACATACATAAGTATATAGCTGTTTGTATCATTGTCAAGAATCATGTACTGACCGTAATTGTATGCACTATACTTTTTTTTTGGACAGACAGACTGGACAGTGAGAGAGAGAGACAGAGAAGAGAGAAAGGTCTTCTTTTGCCGTTGGTTCACCCTCCAATGGCTGCCGCGGCCAGCACGCTGCGGCCGGCTCACTGCGCTGATCCAATGGCAGGAGCCAGGTGCTTCTCCTGGTCTCCCATGGGGTACAGGGTCCAAGCACTTGGGCCATCCTCCACTGCACTCCCTGGCCATAACAGAGAGCTGGCCTGGAAGAGGGGCAACCGGGACAGAATCCAGCGCCCTGACCGGGACTAGAACCCAGTATGCCAGCGCCGCAAGGCGGAGGATTAGCCTAGTGAGCCGCGGCGACGGCCTGTATGCACTATACTTTTAAAGGGCCAGCAAAGCAGCAGGTGTCTTTGTGCTGTGGTGTTAGGGTGGCTACGTGACCAGTAACATAAATTTCTTAGCTCCACCAGAATCTTAGGGCACTCTCCATTCATCATATGCAGCCCAAGTTGAACAAATCTCATTTGGTAGCACATGACTACATATTTATGAGATATTCTCCAAATTTTGGTATTAACTCTTCAAATTTGGTGTGTATTTCACATTTACGATGCATGTTAATTGAAGAACTAAGTTGCTTCCCTTGTATGGCCTAAAACATGGCTCCAGTGGTCAAACTTCTTATGTCTCTTGGAAGATCTGACCACTTCTTCTTTTTCTTTTTTAAAAATGATTTACTTATTTATTTTGAGAGAGTTACAGAGAGAGAGGGAGAGACAGAGATCTTCCATCCACTGGTTTGCTCCCCAGATGGCCACAATGACCAGTGCTGGGCCAGGTCAAAACCAGGAGCCAGGAACTTCATCTGGGTTTCCCACATCCACTGCTTTTCCCAGTAGCATGGAGCTGGATCAGAAGTGGAGCAACTGGGACTCCAATCGGAGTCGATATGGGATGCTGGTGTCGTAGGCACCACAATGTTTGCCCTTCTGACCACTTGTTATCAATGGTTGGTTGGTTTGTTTTTCAAAGGTAGAATGACACAGAGAGAAGGAGAAACAGAGACAGGGCCGGGGAGAGAGATCTTGCAACCACTAAATGTCCACAATAGTCCGGCTGGGCCAGGCTGAAGCTAGGAGCCAGGAACTCCACCTGGGTTGCCCCTGTGGGTGGTGGAGACCCAAGTATTTGAGTCATCACCTGCTGCTTCCCAGGCACATTAGCAGGGAGCTAACAGTAGCTGAGATTTGCACCAGCACTAGCACTCCATTACAGGATGTACATGTCGCAAGAGGCAGCTTAACCCTCTGTGCCACAATGTCAGGCTCCTGTCTGCTTCTTTACTCTCTTCCTGATTTTTTATTAAAGTCAAAAGAGCAAAAACTTGGGACAGGTTTCTGCTTGGTTAGACATGAGTCATGTATTGACTCTGACCAGTATGCTGTGGAGGGAGGGGCTAGGGCTCCTCAATGGTGCCCACATGGGATGCCGGCATTGTAGGTGGAGGCTTAACCCACTACTCCATAATGCTGGCCCCTTCACCACTTTTTAAATATATTTTTTGGGGCTGGCGCCGCGGCTCAATAGGCTAATCCTCTACCTAGCGGCGCCAGCACACCGGGTTCTAGTCCCGGGCGGGGCACCGGATTCTGTCCCGGTTGCCCCTCTTCCAGGCCAGCTCTCTGCTGTGGCCCGGGAGTGCAGTGGAGGATGGCCCAAGTGCTTGGGCCCTGCACCCCACGGGAGACCAGGAGAAGCACCTGGCTCCTGCCTTTGGATCAGCGCAGTGCGCCGGCTGCATCGCGCCAGCCGTGGCGGCCATTGGAGGGTGAACCAACAGCAAAAGGAAGACCTTTCTCTCTGTCTGTCTCACTATCCACTCTGCCTGTCAATATATATATATTTTTTTTGGGGGGGGGGGGCTGGGGCCAGTGCTGTGGTGCAGTGGGTTAACACCCTGGCCTGAAGCGTTGGCATCCCATAGGGGCGCCAGTTCAAGACCTGGCTGTTCTACTTCCGATCTAGCTCTCTGCTATGGCCTGGGAAAGCAGAAGATGGCCCAAGTCCTTGGTCCCTTACACTCACATGGACCCGGAAGAATTTCCCGGCTCCTGGCTTCGGATTGGTGCAGCTCCGGCTGTTGCGGCCAATTGGGAAGTGAACAAGTGGATGGAAGCCCCCCCACCCCCCTCTGTGTAACTCTGACTTTCAAATAAATAAATAAATCTTAAAAAATATTTTTGGGGTAGCACTGTAGGGTAGCAGGTAAAGCTGCTGCCTGCAATACGAGCATCCCATGTGGGTGCTGGTTCAAGAACTGGCTGCTTCACTTCCAATCCAGCACCCTGTGAATGAGCCCAGGAAAGCAGTGGAAGATGGCCCAAGTGCTTGGGCCCTTGAACCCACATGAGAGATCGCGGTGTAGCTCCTGGCTCCTGGCTTCAGCCTGGCCAAGCCCTGGCTGTTGCAGTCATTTGGGGAATGAACCAGCAGATGGAAACTCTTTCTCCCTCTCTGCTTTTGCCACTCCTTCTCTATAACTCTGACTTTCAAACAAATAAATAAATATTAAAAAACAAATTTTTTGACAGGCAGAGTGGACAGTGAGAGAGAGAGAGAAAGGTCTTCCTTTACCATTGGTTCACCCTCCAATGGCCGCTGCAGCCAGCGCGCTGCGGCCGGCGCATTGCGCTGATCTGAAGCCAGGAGCCAAGTGCTTCTCCTGGTCTCCCATGCGGGTACAGGGCTCAAGGACTTGGGCCACAGCAGAGAGCTGGACTGGAAGAGGGGCAACCGGGACAGAATCTGGTGCCCCGACTGGGACTAGAACCTGGTGTGCTGGCGCCACAGGCGGAGGATTAGCCTAGTGAGCCGCGGTGCCGGCCTAAAAATTTTCAATATATTACAAATATTCTAATGATTTGTCATTGTTTATACACACACACACACACACACACACACACCTTTATTTGATTTATTTGAAAGGCAGAGTTACAGAGAGGCAGAGAGAGAGCGAGGTCTTCCATCTGCTGATTCACTCCCCAATTGGCCGCAGTGGCTGGCGCTGCATCGATCCGAAGCCAGGATCCAGGAGCTTCCTCCGGGTCTCCCATGCAGGTGCAGGGGCCCAAGCACTTGGGCCATCTTCTACTGCTTTCCCAGGCCATAGCAGAGAGCTGGATCAGAAGTGAAGCAGCCAGCATTTGAACCGGCACCACCTGCCAGCACTGCAGGTGGCAACTTTACCCACTACACCACAGTGCTAGCCCTAATGTATTTGTTTTTAAAAATCTAAGAAGCAGATGGAAGATCTCCCTTCTCTCCCCCCCGACCTCTGCCTTCCAAATGAATAAACACAAATAAATCTTTAAAAATAAACATTGAGTGTGCACAGGTAGCAGGTGCTCTCCAAAGCACCAGGGACAGATCTCTGGACAAATGAAAAAGCACAGTTCCTGCTCTCAAGGGGCTTATGTTCCAGTCCAGGGGAAGCAGACATGAAGCCAGCAGGGAGCAGAGGTTTCAAACACACCTGGCCCAAGGGAATGGTAAATATCTGGGTGATGGCCATGCCAATCACATACTAGCTTTGTGGATGTGTGACATCACACCCCATAAAGATGCATGGTAATTATGTGGCAATTAAACATTTTTAAATATTAAAATAAATTCACTTTTTTTAAAAAAATCAAGAAGGAAAATAAGGCTAGGTGAGGAGGTGGATGGAGGTGACGGGGGCTTCATGGAGACTGGTCATGGATGATGGCTCTGATACCGTGCCCTCCAGTTAGAATGAGCAGCCAGCACACACCTGCTGCCCAGGAGTGCACCCAGCATGTCCTGGCAACCGGGAGATTATGTGCCAGAGCTCCATGGTTAGGTCCCAGGGAAGCAAGAGACCACGAGAGAAGGAGTGGGGCTGGGTCTTGAAGGCATCACTGGCCATTTCTGCAACTTTGCTTTCTACTATGAATGATGGGGAGGGTATAAAGCACAGAAGTACTGTGTCTTGTGTGTTAAAAGGACGGCTAGGGTCCTGCTGAGAACAGAATGTAGGGCACAATGACAGACACTAAGGAGCTGGACAAGGAAGGGGTGGGGGGGGGCGGTGCCCAGCTTGTGAGTCTCGGTGGGAAGAGGATGATCAAAGTGACAGCGTCTCACCGAGGACCGGAGCGTGGAACGTGAGAGAAGGAGGCTGCAGGAGTGATGTCATGGGCTGTGGTCTGAGCCCTCGGAAGCTCAGAGCTGCTGCTTACTCCCATGGGAAGACTCAGGAGGGGCAGGTGTGCAGTGAGGGAGATGGAGGCGAAGGAATCAAGGTTTGGTGTGGGACTTGTTGCAGTGGAGGCAGCACTGGGACATCCACAGGCCACAAAGGCAGCCAGAGGAGTCCTGGTTGGAGCTGGAAATGTGGCCATCATCTATGTGAGCTATGAAGGCTGTAAGAAAACACGCTGTCGGTTGGAGCAATGACTCTCAACAGAGGTGGTGCCGGGCCTTGGAGAGTGTGGGAAATCTGAGGCTGCATTTCTGGTTGTCACCCCGGTTGGACATGCGGCTGGTACTTAATGAGCGGGAGGAGGGGAAGTCCACACGTCTCCCAATGCACAAAGCACTGCACCCTCCGCCCATTCAATTATCACAGATTCTGCAGATGTTCTGGGGGCAAAACCCAGTCCCTATCATCTGAGCCTAAAGCCTCCCTTCATTTTACGTAGCAAACAAGGCCCCTCGTGCACAGCTCTGAGATAACGCTGAGCTTGCTAAGAATACACTCA
Source organism: Oryctolagus cuniculus (assembly GCF_051225735.1). NCBI lineage: Eukaryota > Metazoa > Chordata > Mammalia > Lagomorpha > Leporidae > Oryctolagus > Oryctolagus cuniculus. The sequence goes on from NC_142883.1 coordinate 60,336,606, forward strand.
GCCTGGTAAAACAAGGGAAGATACGGCTGCACTCAGCTTGCTTCAGACCTCAGCAAGAGCAGTCACCATTTCAAAACCGTCAGGCACTGTCTTAGCAGCGCCCTTCCTGATATCTGAATCATGGACAAGACAAGCCTGACCCAGGCTGCACTGTCAGGAGCACAGAGGGTCCTCACACATAGTCAGGCGCAGGCATTATTTTTTTAATTGTTTATTTGAAAGGCAGATGACAGAGAGAAAGGGATAGATTGTGTAGGGTGGGAAGAGGGGAGAGAAAGGGTTTTTCATCCATTGTTCATTCCCCAAATGGCAGCAAGAGTCAAGGCTGAGCCAGGCTGAAACCAGGAGCCAGAAACTCCATCCAGGTCTTTCAAGTGTTTGAATCAAGTGTTGCTTCCCAGGCACATTAGCAGGAAGCTGGACTGGAAGCCGAGTAGCCAGGACCCAAACCCACATTCTCATGAGGCTTGACTCACTGTGTCACAATGCCTGCCTCAACGCATTGGTAGATGGAAATGCATGTTATTTGATACTTTTGATTACTTAGAGTCAGAATAGTATATTGATTTTTTCAGAAGTATTACGGGGCTTCAAAAAATTAATGGAAAGGGAGAATTAAATGATAAGTCTATTTAAGTGCTAAAACATTTTTGAAATCCATGTACATGAGGGTCTTCAAAAAATTCATGGAGATGTGTATCACAGAAACACCAAGCATGGTAAGGTTCTTCACTGAGAGCCGGTGGCTTCCTGTATCAGCTATGCTTGGACTGTACCCAGCACCTGCCTGGGGCATGACAGCCATGTCTCCCCCTGCACATGAGCCAGAACCGCCACTAGGGTCCAAGGCTGCTGTCAAGCACAGAACAACCTGGAGCCCTGTGCCTCCTGCATCTCCCTGTCCACCACCTCTTGTCACTCTGACCCCAACGACATGGCTTTGAACCATTCTCCTGAATACTTTCTCCGTCCATCTCACACAGGGAGAGAACAGGCTGAGATACTGGGGGAGCTGCAGACCCAGCCCCTCAAAGACAATAAGGAACCCAACCATGAGGACTAAGAGGATGGGCTGAATGCAGGGGTCTGGGTGTTATACTTGGGAGGAAGGTGTGGCTCGGTCACTCACTGCTGGACCTGCACAAACCCCCACACGCCGGATGACCCCGCTTGTGTGGCTTCATTGAGACGCATGATCTGAATGAGCAGGTGAAATTCTCCTCCTTCTCTAAGATCAGGTGACCACATAACTGACTTGTGCAGGATGGGAACCCCTGGATCTGGCGTGGCAGAATATCTCCATGACAAGCACAGCCCGAGAGACAGTGATGATGAGAGCCAAGCCAAGGTGGACTTCCCTGGGCACCACGGCAGTGCGGGTGTTTTGGGGCTACCTTTGCTTTTTCTGTGAGTTATAACAAAACATCCAGTTAAGTTCTTCAGTTTGCACTGTTCCTTTAAATAAAGAAACTGCAGGGCGGAGGGGGCAAGCGTTTGTCCTAGTGGTTAAGATGCTGGTTGAGAAATCTGATCCCGTACTAGAATGCCTGGTTCAAGTCCCAGCTCTGCCCCTGACTCCACCTTCCTGCTGATGCAGACCCTGGGAGTCAGCAGGTGATGCCTCAAGTAGTTAGGCCCCTGCCACTTAAGTGCAAGACCTGGATTGAGTTCCCAGATCCTGGCATCAGCTCCAGACCTGGCTTCAGCTCCAACCCTGTGGCCACTGAAAGCATTTAGGGAGTGAACCAGTATATAGGAGCTCTGTCTGCCTCTCAAATAAATCAAAATTTTAAAAAAATTTGGTACCCTCCCCCTGCCACAAAAGCTATGCATAGGCTTCAAAAACATTTGCACCAGGGCTGGCGCTGCGGCTCACTAGGCTAATCCTCCGCCTAGCGGCGCCGGCACACCAGGTTCTAGTCCCGGTCGGGGCGCCGGATTCTGTCCTGGTTGCCCCTCTTCCAGGCCAGCTCTCTGCTGTGGCCCGGGAGTACAGTGGAGGATGGCCCAGGTGCTTGGGCCCTGCACCCCATGGGAGACCAGGAAAAGCACCTTGCTTCTGGCTCCTGCCATCGGATCAGCGCGGTGCGCCGGCCGCAGCGCGCCGGCCGCGGTGGCCATTGGAGGGTGAACCAACGGCAAAGGAAGACCTTTCTCTCTGTCTCTCTCTCTCACTGTCCACTCTGCCTGTCAAAAAAAAAAAATTTGCACCAAAATAAATTTATCTTTTAATAGAATTTTCCATGAACTTTTTGAAGCACCCTCATATGCGTGCAAGCAGGTGATATTTTCTACACATTTCATCTCAGGGCAGCAAAGGAGGTATTGGGAGAGCCTCTGACGCAGGCAGTGGATGTAGCTACAGAGATGGTTCCTAGGACTGTGCCTGGACCCACCCAACATGAGAGAACCAGGGGATGAGGAGCAAGGAGAAAGCAAGAAGAAATCCTTTGCTGGAGGCTGTTGCTGATGCTGCTGACAGGTCAAACAAGGACTGGCGGGTTTGCAGAAATCCCAGGTGACTTGGTGGGTGGGGGGGTGTGCTGGGTGTGAAACTGCCTGAGGCAGCTATGCAACCGAGGGTAGAGGCCCTCAGTTACCGAATTAAACATTTCACGCCCCTGAGATGTCCACTACCACCATCCGCTCAGTTCCTGGAGGTCAAGACATGCTGGTTCGTCCTAGGACTCTCCTTCCCTGCCCCAAGAAGCCACCAATTGACTAAGCTTCCCTCTCCAAGGCTCCCAACCCAGGGCTTTCAGAGCACCCATGGCCCTGCCCTGGGCATCCCAGGCTATACCTTGCTGAGTCGGGACTCAAATGCCAAGGAGGTTGAAGACTTGGAGCTCTTCATGCCGGTCGAGGCTGCAGAGAGGGGCCGTGCCCGCTCGGGGACATGGCTCCCCGCTCTGACCACGGGACTCCAGGGCTTGGCTGCACTCCTCATGTTGGTCCTCGTGGGGCTGTCCTTCTGTGGAAGAGCAGGAAAGAAAAACGTGTCTTTACATCATGCACCTGCCGAGCGAACATTTGGAAAGCCTTTCCCCACCCCCCACACTCATCACTGCTATTACAGAAAACAAGCGCTGACGATTTGGCTGGAAATTGAACATTCTGCTCTCAAGATGATACCTTAGTACTAGTCTCTTTTTTTAACATTTGTTTTATTTATTTTAAAGATAGAGTTGAAGAGAGAGAGAGAGAGAGAGAGAGAGAGAGAGAGAGATCTTCCATTTTGCTGGTTCACTCTCCAAATGGCTGCAACAGCCGGGGCTGGGTCAGATGGAAGCCGGGAGCCAGGAGTCAGGAGCTTCATCAGGATGTCCTATGTGGGGGTAGGGACCCAAGCACTTGGGCAGTCTATTCTCTGCTGCTTTCCCAGGCCATTAGCAGGGAGCTGGCTTGGAAGTGGAGCAGCAGGGACTCGAACCAATGCCCATATGGGATACTGATGTTGCATGCAGTGGTTTAACGACTACGTCACAGTGCTGGGCCCTATTAGACCGATTTTACAACATCACACAGCTTCTACCAAATTATTGAAACGTGTGTAATATTGATGATTATTTGATATTTTTTCAGCAAAATGATAGCTTCTTCTTGGTCACAGACTTTTTTTTTTTTTTTTTTGACAGGCAGAGTGGACAGTGAGAGAGAGAGAGAGACAGAGAGAAAGGTCTTCCCTTGCCGTTGGTTCACCCTCCAATGGCTGCCGCGGCCGGCGCACTGCGCTGATCCGATGGCAGGAGCCAGGTGCTTCTCCTGGTCTCCCATGGGGTGCAGGGCCCAAGGACTTGGGCCATCCTCCACTGCACTCCCGGGCCACAGCAGAGAGCTGGCCTGGAAGAGGGGCAACCGGGACAGAATCTGGCGCCCCGACCGGGACTAGAACCCGGTGTGCTGGCGCCGCAAGGCAGAGGATTAGCCTAGTGAGCCGCGATGCCGGCTGGTCACAGACATCTAACACAGTATTATACCATATCTCAACACACACATATACATATGAGGGTACTTCAAAAAGTCCACAGGAGTGGACATTTGGCACAGCAGGTAAGATGCCCACATCCCTTACTGGAGTGCCTGGGTTTGAATCCCAGTTCTGCTCCTGATTCCAGCTTCCTGCTAATGTAACACCCTGGGCAGTAGCAGCTGATGGCTCAAGTAATTGGGTCCCTGCCTCCCATGTGGGAGACTCATACTGAGCTCCTGGCTCCTGGCTCAGCTTGGTCCAGCCCTGGCTGTTGAAGCTTTGGGAGCAGTGAACTAACAGATGGGAGATCTCCCTCTGTCTGTCTTCCTTTCAAATAAATCAACTAATTTTTTAAAAAGTTAATGGAAAAATGAAATAAAAAAGATAAGTATATTTTGGCACACAAAAAAATTGAAAGTCATGCATAGTTTTTTCCTAAGATGCATATTGTTAGTAAAATGGCACAGTCTTATCTATGGCGCGATCTATACCCCGGACACCATCCTAGGCTCTAGTCCCTGCCGGCCGCCGTGGCTGGAAGCCAGGTGACTCCACGGCCCAGCTCCACCCCCATCTAATGGGGTTCCTGCCCCACCCCCGCAAAGCTTTAAGAGGACTTGTTCCTGAACACGTGGCGCTCTCTCTCTCTCTCCTGATCTCTCTCCCTCCCTCTCTCTCTCCATCTCTCTTGATTTCTCTCGTATGCTATCCTTCTCCCTCTTTTCCTTCTTCTCCCCTTCCCTCTGGTCTGTCGGGTTTCCCCCAATAAACCCTTTCCATTGCTCTGGTGTTTGGTGTGTTTTGTGGCGGCCTTACACATATTCCATGAACTTTTGGAAGAATCCTCCTAGATACACACACACACACACACACACACACACACACGTCAGCTTGAATTCAGACATAAAACGTCCTTAAGCTTTGCAGCTTTAGGGCTGACAAGGGAACCATCAAACCAGCATAAAGGAATTACTTGCACATTATATTTTTACAGAAGCACAAAATGACTTTTTTCTTCTTTTGGATAAAAACGATATCACTTAAAAATTAATAGAGCCTAGTTTAATTGGCCCTACCTGATATACAGAGTCACTGCCTTAACTAAATTATTTTAAGAAAGAAATGGCTCAAAGCGACAGGATGGAGCTAAAGAGCTAAAGGAAGGAAGCAAAACTCAGGGCGGCCTGAGTTTTGCCATCAGCTGTCATTCCAGAGCAAGGAGCAGCTGACCCCTCCCTCACCTCCCATCAGCACTGGATTAAATGCCCTAGATGGTCTCATGAACTCCATCCCTGCCCCATTACCCTTGGGGACTCTAATGGTCAAGGCTGACACAAAGGACACTCAAACCACAGTGCTCCCTCTTTCTTTTTCTTTTTTTTTTTTTTAATTTATTTTTTGACAGGCAGAGTGGACAGTGAGAGAGAGAGACAGAGAGAAAGGTCTTCCTTTTGCCATTGGTTCACCCTCCAATGGCCGCCGCGGCTGGTGTGCTGCGGCCGGCGCACCGCGCTGATCTGATGGCAGGAGCCAGGTACTTATCCTGGTCTCCCATGGGGTACAAGGCCCAAGCACTTGGGCCATCCTCCACTGCACTCCCTGGCCACAGCAGAGAGCTGGCCTGGAAGAGGGGCAACCGGGACAGAATCCGGTGCCCCGACCGGGACTAGAACCCAGTGTGCCGGCGCCGCAAGGTGGAGGATTAGCCTAGTGAGTCGCGGTGCCGGCCTCAGATATGCACTTTTAGGGGCTGGTGTTATGCTGCAGTGGGATGAACTGTCATCCCATATGGGCACCAATTCAAACCCGGCTGCTCCACTTCCCACCCAGCTCTCTGAACCTGGGAAAGCAGCAGAAGATGGCCCAAGTGCTTGGGCCCCTGCACCTACGTGGGAGATCCTACATAAGCTCAGGCTCCTGCCTTTGGATCAGCCCGCTCTGGCTGTTTTGGCAATTTGGGGAGTGAACCAGTGACAGAAGACCCCCCCCTTTCTCTCTCTCTTTCACCCTCCCTTTCCCTCCCCTCACCCTGTAACTGATTTTTTTCCTTTTTTTTTTTTTAACTATTTGAAGACAAGTTTTACCGTTAATTCTCATAGTACAATTCATTAAGGACAGAGGTCCTACATGTGGAGCAAGTGCACAGTGACTCCTGTGTAACTGACTTTCAAATAAATAAATCTTGAAAAAGAAATGCACTTTTAGGGCCAGTGGTTAATCCTCTGCCTGCAGCGCCAGCATCCCATATGGGCACCAGGTTCTAGTCCCAGTTGCCCCTCTTCCAGTCCAGCTCTCTGCTGTGGCCCAGGAGGGCAGTGGAGGATGGCCCAAGTGCTTAGGCCCCTGCACCTACATGGGAGACCGGGAGGAGGCACCTGGCTCCTGGCTTCAGATCTGCGCAGCACTGGCCATGGCGGCCATGTGGGGAGTGAACCAGTGCAAGGAAGACCTTTCTCTCTGTCTATAACTCTACCTATTAAAGAAAAAAAAAAAAAAAGAGAGAAAGAGAAAGAAAGAAAAGGGAGGGAGGGAGGGAGGGACGGCGCTGCGGCTCACTAGGCTAATCCTCTGCCTGATGTGCCAGCACCCCGGGTTCCAGTCCTGGTTGGGGTGCCGGGTACTAGTCCTGGTTGCTCCTCTTCCAGTCCATCTCTCTGCTGTGGCCCGGGAGGGCAGTGGAGGATGGCCCAAGTGTTTGAGCCCTGCACTCGCATGGGAGACCAGGAGGAAGTACTTGGCTCCTGGCTTCGGATCAGTGCAACGCGCCGGCCGTAGTGGCCATTAGGGGAGTGAACCAATGGAAGGAAGACGTTTCTGTCTGTCTCTCTCACTGTCTATAAACTCTCTCTCTGTCTGTCTCTCTCACTGTCTAACTTTGCCTGGCAAAAAAATAAGAAAGAAAGAAAAGAAATGCACTTTTAGAAACCCCCACAGCTGACAAGTTCAGTGGCCACTGCCACAGGGAATGAGGATTTAATTAACTCCACCCCATCCCCACCTCCATCAGGAGGATTTAAGCTGATGCTGGGGTTGGGGCGGCGGGGGGAGGGGAGGCTTTTCTCCATCACTGTGTCCCAGGAACAATCCATTAGCCACCCGTGAGAAAAGCAACAGGCGGCTCTCCAGCCTGACTCACTGTTCAGGGAAGAGACAGGGCTCTTCCCAGGGGCCATCCAGTTCCTGCTCCTATGTAAACAAATGATTCGCTGCGGGAATATCCCAGCGGCGACCTGGAGCCCACTGTGCAGCAACTGTGATGGAATTTTTTTTTTTTTTGACCGGCAGAGTGGAAAGTGAGAGAGACAGAGAGAAAGGTCTTCCTTTGCCGTTGGTTCACCCTCCAATGGCCGCTGAGGCTGGTGGGCTGCGGCCAGCGCACGGCGCTGATCCAAAGGCAGGAGCCAGGTGCTTCTCCTGGTCTCCCATGGGGTGCAGGGCCCAAGCACTTGGGCCATCCTCCACTGCACTCCCGGGCCACAGCAGAGAGCTGGCCTGGAAGAGGGGCAACCGGGACAGAATCCGGTGCCCCGCCCGGGACTAGAACCCGGTGTGCTGGCGCCACAAGGCGGAGGATTAGCCTAGTGAGCCACGGCGCTGGCCAGAATATTCTTTCCAAGACTTCAGAATCTGTTTTCCATAAGGTTTATATGATCAGTGCAGCTTGGTTCCAGGTATCATGATTTTCAAAAAAAATTCCGTGTTTTAGAAAGGCAGTTTATTTCTCACATATTTTACTGATGTTTAGCCCTGATTCTTTTTCTTTTTCAACCCATAATTTTATTGCTGGTTTCCATGGCAACAATGAAAGAACGCCTAAGTTAAGACCTATGCAGTAATGAAGTCATTAGGACCCCTTCCCGATAAAAACTGAACTGAGAGAGAATGAGTAGTTCTTGACATGATCTACTAATGGATTTCACCCATAACTCACTACACGGCCAACGGCAACATGTCAGTCTAATGGAGACAACCAGGGTACCCTTCTATGTTATGATTAGCACTACTTAGAAACCACTTGCAGAGCTTGTGTTATGAAAACACACGATGATTTTTGCAGTGTATACCTCTTTTTTTTTAAAGATTTATTTATTTATTTATTTATTTGAAAGTGAGGTTACACAGAGAGAGGAGAGACAGAGAGAGAGAGAGAGAGAGAGAGAGAGAGGTCTTCCATCCGATGGTTCACTCCCCAAATGGCCGCAATAGCCGGAGCTGCACTGATCCGAAGCCAGGAGACAGGAGCTTCTTACAGGTCTCCCACTTGGGTGCAGTGGCCCAAGGACTTGGGCCATCTTCTACTGCTTTTCCAGGCCATAGCAGAGAGCTGGACAGGAAGTGGAGCAGCCCGGTCTCGAACTGGTGTCGATATGGGATGCCGGCACTTCAGGCCAGTGCATTAACCCACTGTGCCACAGCACCGGCCCCAGCAGTGTACACCTCTTTCAAAATCTACCAGGTTACCCCTGAAATGAAATGCCTCTTGTGTATTCCCCTTCAAAAACCAAAAACATTGCCCATGTGTAAGTTTTGCTACAAATACAGTGTTTTGCCAAACTTCGTTTGAAATCTTTGTAAGCTGTTAAGAATTATGTATTGTGATAGCTTTAATGATTTTATGTCTATGTTAAAATGTACTTTCTGTGAGTGAACTTGAACATCTTTTCGTCTGCTTACTGTTTATAGCCCTTACCTACTTTCCTGCTGCACCGTGATTTTTTTACTTTGTTGAAATCTTTATTTAGTGGAGCACTGAACCCTTGATTACAATGTAAATTAAATATATTTTATCTCAAAATAAATAAAAATAATTGTTAAACCTTATACAAGGAGCCAGTGCTGTGGCAAATGGGTAAAGCCACCACCTGTAGTGCTGGCATCTCATATGGCCGCCGGTTCATTGCGGCCATTTGGGGAGTGAAACAGCTGATGGAAGATCAATCTCTTTCTTTCTCTCTGACTCTGCCTCTCCGTCCCTGTATATGACTTTCAAATAAATAAATAGGGGCCAGTACTGTGGTGCACAAAGTTAAGCCTCCGCTTGCAGTGTCAGCATCCCATATGGGTGCTGGTTCAAGTCCTGTTTGCTTCACTTCCCATCTAACTCCCTGCTAATGAGCCTGGGAAGGCAGTGAAAGATGCCCCAAGTGCTTGGGCTGCTGTACCCATGTGGGAGACTCAGAAGAAGATCCTGGCTTCCAGCTTCGGCCTGGCCTAGCCCTGGGCACTGCAGCCATTTGGGGAGTGAACCAGGAAATGAAAGATTCTCTCTCTCTCTCTTTCTCTCTCTACCTTTCTCTATCTCTTTCATTCTCTCTATATCTCTGCCTTTCAAATAAATAAATTAAAAACAATTTCAAAAATCTAAGACTTATTTAAAAATGAATTCTAAAAAGATACATTATATAAATACTAAAAAAAACAAAACAAACAAACAAACAAAAAAAAAAACAGCAGTTACGGGCCGGTGCCGCGGCTCACTAGGCTAATCCTCTGCCTTGCAGTGCCGGCACACCGGGTTCTAGTCCCGGTCGGTGCGCTGGATTCTGTCCCGGTTGCCCCTCTTCCAGGCCAGCTCTCTGCTGTGGCCAGGGAGTGCAGTGGAGGATGGCCCAAGTCCTTGGGCCCTGCACCCCATGGGAGACCAGAAGTACCTAGCTCCTGCCATCGGATCAGCGCGGTGCGCCAGCCGCAGCGCACCAGCCATGGCGGCCATTGGAGGGTGAACCAACAGCAAAAGGAAGACCTTTCTCTCTGTCTCTCTCTCTCACTGTCCACTCTGCCTGTCAAAACAAACAAACAAAACAAAACAAAAACAAAACCAAAAAACAAAAACAGCAGTTACGATGCTAGAAACCCTCCTAGCCAATCTTTTCCCCAAAGTTTCAGGAGTCTAAGTCCTTGGTTGAAAAAGAAAAAGAAGAGCCATTTCAACCAAAATTCAAAGACCTAAATTCCTCTCTCAACCTCTGGCCACAAATCAGATGATTTTCTGAAAGGTTCACCTGAAAAATGTTCAACCATTTTATAAAAAAAAAAAAAAAAAAAAGAAGTTTCTTTTATCTGAGAGGCAGAGAGACAGAGCTGTTATCCACTGGTTCATTCCCTAAATGCCAGCAACGACCAGGACTGGGCCCAGCTGGAAGCCCAGAGCCTGGAACTCAATCGGGGTTTTCCACGTAGGTAGCAGGGACCCAATTATGTGAGTCATCACGGCTCCCTCTCAGGGTGTGTGTTATCAGGAGTTAGGAGTTGGAGTGGGTTATTGAACGCAGGCACTCTGATGTGGGACACGAGTGTCATAATCAGCATCTTAACCATAGGCCAAACACTGCTCTCAATCATTTTTCAAAGGCTAAGGCCTTACTGGCTCAGAGGCAAAGCTCTTTGGGTTCCTCAGTCACATCACTCCTCTTTTCATTCTCCTCCCCTGGTTCCAAGTCTAATCAAACGACTCCCAAATGAATGTTCCCAGAGAACGCTTCTCATCTAGACCCTCCTCTCGTCTACGATGCTGTTCCTTCTGAGCATGTGCTACGGTTTGGCTGTGGTCTAAGTGCACTCCCCAGGGGTTCATGTGCTGGGAGGTTGGTCCGCAGTGTGGCCATGTTAGGAAGGGGGGGGGGGACCTTCAAGAGGCGCGCCCCGTGAGAGGGGCGGTGAGGCACCACCCTCAGCAGGGAAGACTGTGGTTCTCACAGAACTCAGAGAGTAACACCTTACAGAAAGGACGAGCTTGGCACCCCAATCCCTCTTGCTTGCTGTCTCACCCTCACTGACTGCTCTGTTTCTTTCTGCTCCCTCCATGATGTTATCTGCTGTGTTGTGATGTAACCAGAAGTTGAACCAATGGTACCACTTCATCCTGGACTTTCTTTTTTAAAGATTTATTTATTTATTTGAAAGACAGAGAGAGAGAGAGAGATCTTCCATTACATATATTAATAAGCACTTGTCCAATCACAGAGTTTGTCTGAAGTCAAGATTCAAACATTATCTAACATCTACAGACTTAAATACCAAGGGTGGATATGGCCCCCTATGTGATCTTTGCTCTCCTGGGAAGCAGGGTGGCATAAGAGCGAATGCACCATCCAAATGCAGCTCCTCTGTTGACTGCGTGAGCTTAGCCATGCTTTTCTTTTATCTATTTGAGAGGCAGAGAGACACACATAGAAAGACAGAGCTCACTCCTATCTGCTGGTTCACTGCCCAAATACCCACAACAGCCAGAGGACTGAAGCCCGGAGCCAGGAACTCAATCCAAATGTCTTCTGTGGATGGCAGGAACCCAATTACCTGAACTATCACACAGCCTCCCAGGAAGTTGGAGTCAGGAGCTGCAGCCAGGAATCAAGCACAGATACTCCTGTGTGGGATGTGGGCATCTTAACTTCTAGGCCAGATACCTACCCCCGGGGCACACTTATTGAACACACTGTTTCCCAGCATCGTCGCTTGTCAGATGGAGTTACGAATGCGGCGCTCGCGGAGCTATAGGGAGCAGGTGCATAGCAAGCCCCAGGCACACAGTAGGCTCTCGGCAAACTCCAGCTGCCTTCCCGACAGGAGCTGTTACTTTTGTTACGCAGATGACCCAGCTCTGCTTAATTAACTCAACGACACACAGTGATGGGTCAATCAGACAAGGAGGCAGACAGACATACCCAATTTGAGGAAAGTGCCCTTCGTGTATGTATACATCAGCCTATGTTCGTCTGGAAATGTCGAAGACGGAAAGAGGAGGAGGAAATAAACACAGAGGGTCACAGGAATGGGTCCTGCCTTAACAAATCTGGGCTGGAGAAAGATAAACACAGGTGGGAATGCTGGTTGAATAACGGTCTTCTCACGGGTGAGAATTAGTAACACAAAATAAGTACATGGGCTCTGGCCAAGTGCAAGACAGTAAAAATAAGGTTTCTATTTTATGGTTTTTTTTTTTTTTTAAAGATTTATCTATTTATTTGAAAGGCAGAGTTATAGAGAAAGAGAGACAGAAAAAGAATCTTCCATCTGCTGGTTCATTACCCATATGGCTGTAATACCCAGGACTGGATCAGGTCAAAGCCAGGAGCCTGGAACTCTAGGTTTTCCATGTGGGTGGTGGGGGCCCAAGCACTTAGACTATCTTCCACTGTCTTCCCAGGCGTAATAGCAGGGAGCTGTATCAGAAGTGGAATAGCTGGGATTTGAACTGGAACTCTGAGATGGGATGCAGGCACCTTAGGGATTGGCTTAACACATTGTACCCCGAGGTTTCTTTTTAAATCCTCATAAATACTACAAAGGATCAAATCTATCAAGAAATTATGGCTGAATCTAGGAACCCACTCCCATGGGTGGGGAGAAGGTCTTATAAAGGGTGTTTTCTTTAACATTTTCATTTTTATTTCCCTAGCAAGTGTCTTTTCTCTCCAGAACAGTATAAAACTTCCATTTACATTTGAACTCACGAATTGTACACCATCAAGTAGACAAGAAGGGAAGGGGACAGGCAATTGTTCTTAACGTCAGTTAAGAAGCCTGTGTCTCACAGGTTCAGTTCCTGGCCCCGGCTCCTGATTCCAGGTTCCCACCAGTGTGGACCCTGGGATGCAGTAAGTGATAACTCAGGTAGTTGGATGAGTTCCTGGCTCTTGGCTAGGAGTCAGTATTAGGGGAGTGAACCAGCAGGTAGGAGTAAGCTCTGTCCATGTATCTGTCTCTCTCTCTCTCTCTCTCTCTCTCTGCTTTTCCACCTCTAAAAAAAGAAAGAAAAAGAGAGAGAGAAAGAAGGAGATGGGAGGAAACAGCTATTTTCAGAGTACAATTAGGTGCCTGGGCTCCAGGGAATGTCAGAGCTCATACTCATGTCTTCTGCTTCCGAAAACACATTTGTTCTGCTGTTGGGTTGCGGCAGTCACAGCCTGTGTTGGAGGGGTTATCTCAGGGCCTCAGCTTCTTACCCTTTTAAGGCCAGAACATTGAAAGGCGACTGGGAAACCATGCTGGACCATCAGAAAAGAATGAGGAACCTCTGAGAGTGGGAGAGGGCATTCAGGTCTCGCCTGAGAGTACAATAAGCAGTAGGAAGCGGAAAGCCGAGGCATTCAAGTCTGAGAACTAACAAAATAAGAATGTGCACATAGCTCAATTACCATGGGACTCAGCAGGAAATAGAACGTTAAGTGAACAACATGTTGAAAATATCTAGCCAGAGCTTTTCAGAATATGTGTTGAGTTTGAGTTTGACCTCTGCTTACAGTAGTGGCTCTTAGCTTGCAGGGGGAGAGGAGGAAGAGAAGGAGGAGGAGGAGGAGGCAATTCTATCCCAGGGAATATATGGCAACGTGTGGAGGCATTTATGGTTGTCACAACTTGGGGTACTACTGTGCAGAGGCCAGGATGGTGTTAGACACTGTATAACCCAAACGGCAGCCCCACAGCAAAGAAATACCTGGCCCTAAAAGTCAGCAATGGTAAGGTTAAGAAACTCTACTTTCACAAAGAATTTTTAGAGGGGCTGGTGCTGTGGTGCAGTGGGTTAAGCCACCCCTCTGATGCCATCATCCCATATGGGCACTGGTCCGAGTCCTGGCTGTTCCACTTCTGATCCAGCTCCCTACTTATAATATGCCTGGGAAAACAGCAGAAGATGGTCCAAGAGTTTGGGCCCCTGCCACCCACGTAGGAGACCCAGATGGAGTTCCAGCCTCCTGGCTTCAGCCTGGCCCAGCCTGGGCCATTGAAGCCACTTGGGGAGTGAACCAGCAGATGGAAGATCTGTCTTTCTCTCTCACTCACTCTTTCTCTCACTCTCTGTAACTGTCATTCAAATACATACATAAATTTCTTTTTTAAGGATAAATAAGAATGAATGGTTCTTAAACAGGCATGTGATGCACCTGGTTAGTTTCCTGTCTAACACTGGAAATCTGGCTGGGAGCAGCTGAGGGAATCCCAGATTTCAGCAAGCAGCTGCAGGAAATGCTTCAAAGATGATTTTCTCCTGTGTTCTCCAGATGAAAAATCACCCCAATTGCCTTAGATTTTCCTGGTAAATAAAGGAAAGAACAGATTCCAACACAGCAGCAGCAGCAGCAACAGAAAAACTAACTTTCACTGACCTCATCCTGAAAAGGCACTGGAAAAATGATGAGAACCAAGAAGTAGTACAATAAATAGACAGACAAACAAATGGTGGGGCTGGTGCTGTAGCACAGCAGATAAAACTGCCACTTGTGACACTGGCATCCCACATGGGTGCTGGTTCAAGTCCTGGCTGCTCCATTTCCGATCCAGATCTCTACTATGGCCTGGGAAAGCAGCCTTGGGCCCCTGTACCTGCGTGGGAGACATGGAAAAAGCTCCTGGCTCTTGGCTTCAGACTGGCCCGGCTCCAGCTGTTGAGGCATCTGAGGAGTGAACAAGTAGATGGAAGACCTCTCTCTCTCTCTCTCTAACTCTGCCTTTCAAATAAATAAATAAATCTTTTTTTAAATCTTTTTACTTGAAAGAGTTACACACAGAGAGAAGGAGAGGCAGAGAGAGAGAGAGAGAAAGAGAGAGAGAGAGAGAGGTCTTCCATCAGCTGGTTCACTCCCCAATTGGCCGCAATGGCCACAGCTGCACTGATCCGAAGCCAGGAGCCAGGAGCTTCTTTCGGGTCTCCCACATGGGTGCAGGGGCCCAAGGACTTGGGCCATCTTCTACTGCTTTTCCAGGCCATAGCAGAGAGCTGGATTGGAAATGGAGCAGCCAGGACTTGAACCAGCACCCATGTGGGATACGGCACTGCAGGCGGTGACTTTATCCGCTACACCACAGCGCCTACCCCAATAAATAAATCTTAAAAAAAAAAAAAACTAAATGGGAAAAGAACACACTAACCACACGACCTCAAACCAGAAAACAAACTCTGACAGTGGGAGAAGGACTCAGGAAAACTGTGGCAGGGAGACCTGTGACGACCCAGGTGGACACGGGGTACCAAACATGAAACCCAGACCCCAGAAAGAGGCTGTAATCAGACAGCTATATCAGAACCAGGCACTCAGAATCACGGTGTGTGACATCCTTCTATCTCTGAATCTGAACAAAGAAGCCGGCGTCCCAAAGAGCTGGGTGACCACTAGTGGGTGGTTCTTTCCTTACCTACATAAGATATGGCTTCACAACAGAGGATTGAGTGTAAGCCAAAGTGGTAGAAACAGAGATGGGATTAAAACACATCAAGAGCCCTTTCTTTTGGAATAGTTTAAAGGAGTCTATTGCAGAGAAACAAAGACTAAACACTACAGGTGGCATAGGAGGAGCCCGAAACTTTCGTGTCTATTTAGGCTGAAGTATCTGGAGCCTTATCTGTTCAACCTGGGCTCAGGGTACCTCACATATGCTCCTGGGGAGCCAGCTGGGAAACTGAGGCAAGATGAGAAAGAAACCTTTGACCTGCGACAAGGGCAGGTGCAGACACCTAGGGCTGGGATGCTCAGCTCCCCTAAGAGAGAGGAGTTGCGACTAGGAGGGAGGAGGATTTAGAAACTGCTGTGGCCTGCAGTAGAGAAACACAACCTGCCAAGGACACCAGAGGGGAGGGAGCTGGAGGAAGAGGTGCCTCAAGCTCATCCTCCCCCTCCCTCCGGGCTGACAGCTGTGCTGCTCACGGGCTCCTGGGCAGGCATGGAGCACAGGTGCAGGGTCTGCGGCAGCCTCCTTGGAACAGGGCTGGGTGAGGAGAGGTAGAATGCAGATACGGAGAGGAGCAGAGCAAGCCTGGCCAACTGCAGCGTGGCCTCCCAAAGTGGGCTCAAGGCTCTGCTCTCTAGGAAACCTGCCCATGGTCTGAGAAGGCCTCTGTGCTGTCTGTCCACTTTCTTGCCTGCACAGCTGGCCTGCAAGCCTATCTGGGGAGTGGCTTCATGGCACCTGCCTGCCCACAGCCAGCCTTGGCACAGGGCACAGAACAGACCCTGAATCAACAGCTTCGCTCCTGACTTCTCCATTCCTGTCATCAGCACGACCCTTCTCTTGTTCTCCCAGACTCAGTCATCTGCTCTCCCAGACTCCCCCAGGCTCCCACTTCTCAAAATCCCAGCAGCCCAGACCCCGGCAGCTCCGCTTTGTGTAGCATTTCCTGGGAGGCCCTGCAGCCCGGACCTGGGTTGAGATCCCTTGAGGGCTCCCGTATTCCCAACTTCCAAGGAATCAGCTGCAGTCAGTCGGTTCCTGCTCAAAACCCTTCCTTTTACTTTATGGTTAAGCTAACGTTTACCAACATGGACTACATGTCAGGCACAACGTTCAGCCTTTGCCTCTATCTTCTCTTGTGTGTGGGAGGCAGCTGCTATCCTCCAGCACCAAGGAGTTTGCTGACTCCTCTACACAGGCCCAGGCAGCACCTCGTCAGGCTGTGGGCCTGGCCCTGAGCCCACCACTCCCTCCTTTCCCCGACTGTCTTAGTCCATCTGAGCTGCTCTAACAGGTATAGCTCAGTCTGGGCATTTAATAAACAGGAATTTGCTGCTCCCAGTGCTGGAGGCTGGGAAGTCCAAATCAAGCTTCTAGAAGGTTCCATGTCTGGAGAGGGCTTGCTCTCTGCTCCACAGATGGCACCTCCTTGCTGTGCCTCACATGGCAGAATGGGCCAGGGAGCTCCCTTGAGCTGATTTTCTAATGAGGCCAATCTGGGTCACAAGGGTGGGGACCTCAGTACTCACTTCCCGAGATCCCACCTCTTAACGCTATCACATCATGTTTTAGGCTCCAACAGACGAATTTGAGGGGAACGCTAACATTCAGACCATAGCACCCACCAAATCAAACTACTGCTTGCCTGAGTTCAGCCAAGCCACACCAACCACCTACCCTGCAAGTACCCCCACTTTCCAACAGGCCTCACAGCATTCTTCCCTCCTCCCCCTAGGAATGCCGAGCCCCTCCTTGGAGGCTTATACCAATCAAGACTTTCTTACCATGCCTTTCTGATGCTCCTGCCTCCAGCCCCCCAGAAAACTCTGTGCTTCTCTTCCGGGACTTCCGTGTCTGTGATCACCACTGGCTCCTTCTAAGCCACCACCCCTGCCTCTCACCTGGACGCGGCGGCATCCCCTAACCAGTGTCCATGGGCCTTTGCTCCTGTTCCTTCTTGCCCACTGCACAGTCAGAAGAGTCTTTTGAAAACATTATGAGCTAGCCGGCGCCGTGGCTCAATAGGCTAATCCTCCACCTTGCGGCGCCGGCACACCGGGTTCTAGTCCCGGTTGGGGCGTCGGATTCTGTCCCGGTTGCCCCTCTTCCAGGCCAGCTCTCTGCTATGGCCAGGGAGTGCAGTGGAGGATGACCCAGGTGCTTGGGCCCTGCACCCCATGGGAGACCAGGAAAAAGCACCTGGATCCTGGCTCCTGCCATCGGATCAGCGCGGTGCGCCGGCTGCAGCGGCGGCCATTGGAGGGTGATCCAACGGCAAAGGAAGACCTTTCTCTCTCTGTCTCTCTCTCTCTCACTGTCCACTCTGCCTGTCAAAAAAAATAAAAATAAAAAAAATAAAAAAAAAATAAAAAAAGAAAACATTATGAGCTATCCACTTACAATGGTGAAGAGGGGGGCTGGCACGGTGGCACCAGAAAAGCCAATATCCCATTTGGGCACCAGTTCAAGTCCTGGCTTCTCCATTTCGGATCCAGCTCCTTGCTGGATCCTTGCGCCTGGGAAAGCAGTGGAAGATGGCCCGAATTCTTGGGCCCCTGTACCCACATGGGACACCTGGATAGAGTTCCTGGCTCCTGCTCCTGGCTCCTAGCTTTGGCCAGGCCCAGGAACTGTGGGTGTTGTGACCATTTGGGGAATGAACCAGTGATGAGATTCCCTCTCTCTCTCTCTCTCTCTCTCTCTCTCTGTGTGTGTGTGTGTGTATGTGTGTGTTTGTATGTGTTTCTTCTCCCCTCTCTGTAACTCTGCCTTTCAAATAAGTCTTTAAAAAACATGGTGATTATGATAGACTTCATGTGAAATGAAAATCAAAGTTTCAAAAATTATCTAACACACACACACACACACACAAACCCATCAGATCATGTCAGTGTCTGTGTAAAACCCTGCACTGCATTTGGAATGAAAACTCAAGCTCTCTGCCATGTTCCCTAAGGTCCTCCACAGCCTGGCCTTGTCCCCCTGCATTCCTTGGCTTGGATGGCTCTCCCCGTTCACCATACTGCCCAGAAGCCTCCCCCAGTTCCTTGGCAGCCAGCCCAGCTGGTTCCCAGCCACCAGCTTCACACTGCTGCTCCCTCTGCCCAAAGGTTCCCCAACTGACCCCACACAGCTGACCAACTGACCCCACAAGGCTCCTTCTTAGTCTCTGCTCAGGAGCCCGTCCACCCTGAGGCCTTTTCTTCCCACTGTCTACAGTAGCTCCCCTGCCCCACGCCCTACCTCCTCTCCCCTACAAAGCCCCCAGTTTACTTCTTCAGAGTCTTTGTCACCAAACTAAGACCATCAGTGCTACTGATTCTCTGCCTTCCTCTGACACCCGATGAGAACGTGATAGCAGGGCCTTGGCCTCTTGTTTACCACAGTGCTCCTGACCACAGTAACTGCTCAAGAAACATGAGAACCAAGAACAGATGTTGAGATCCTGCCTCTCACTGAAGATGTGTGTGTGGGAGTCTCCCTGCCCCTTCCCCACCTGGCAGGGTGCTCTTAGAAGGTATGCAGGCCCCAGCACTGAGCCTTGTCAACAGGAGGCACTCACTAAGTAGGTGATGAATTAATGGGCAAATACAACACAGAACTAGAAAGTGATGACAGTCATTTTTCCTGTAAGACTTCCAAATATCTCTAAACAAGTGGGAAAAAAAGAAGGCTTCAAATTGCTTCCAGGATGAGAACTCCATCAATGAGAATGTAAGGGCAGAATCTTCCAGCATGATTTCCTTGAAAACAATATTCATGTTGAGGTGTAAGCTTAACATAATAACATGTAATCTCATTAACTCATAGCAATGCTTGAGAAATAACTCCTGAAGTTAGTCAACACCAAATCTCTAACATCACCTTCTACTTCATCTACTTTTTTTTAGGTTGCCTGCCACTTTGTGGATTTTATTTTATTTTATTTTTTTAAAGATTTATTTATCTATTTGAAAGTCAGAGTTACACAGAGAGAGAAGGAGAGGCAGAGAGAGAGAGGTCTCCCATCTGCTGGTTCACTCCCCAACTGGCCTCAATGGCCAGAGCTGTGCCAATTTGAAGCCAGGAGCCAGGAGCTTCCTCTGGGTCTCCCACATGGGTACAGGGGCCCAAGAACTTGGACCATCTTCCACTGCTTTCTCAGGCCATAGCAAAGAGCTGGACTGGAAGTGGAACAGCTGGGACTCGAACCCATATGAGATGCTGGCACTGCAGGCGGTGGCTTTACCTGCTACACCACAGTGGGGCCCCCATATACTTTTTAATTTTGGTTATACAATCCTAGTTTCACAGTTATAATTAATAATACTTTACATTGTTATAGTTTAAGGTTTTAATCAGATGTTTTCATAGCACAATAATACATGAATATACGTTAGCCACTTTTTAAGAGGGGGGCACTGATGGTACCCACAGATGTAGGAAATCAATCATTTTAAAGTCGAGTCTGAGTGCCTTATCTAGCATCCAACCTTTTCTGCTTCTTTGTTCCTAACTAGGGCTCCTACATCAGATGGGACAGGGGGCAAAGCCCCATGATGTCAGTGGCACAGCTTCCATGGCAACAGGCAGGCCAGCTCTGTTTCATTCTGTTCCATTTCCTCTAGGAACAATGCAAGAGCCACAGGGCATGCTGCCCCACCCACCTGCACAACCAGCATGCTTCCATGCACTTGAACTAATAAGACCCAGTAGGGAGAGGACAAGGCCTCTCACCCAGCACCGCTGAGCACAGATGCATAAAAGTGCCTTCTGTGACAACAGCCCCTGCCCATAGATGGAGAAGTTTGTCCCCTCATGACATCTACTTTAGCTTTCCTTGCTTACTAGACATTAGCCACACTAGCCTTCGGACCCAAGGAAGAAGCCAGCACCAACTCTGCACACACACATGCCCCACCTGACACACACGAGCTATATCGGGAATGGGACCCAACAAGAGAAACCACAGGGAGTCAACTCACACATGAATGTATGTTAGCCACTTTGTAACAGGAGGGCACTGATGGTACCCACAGATGTAGGAAATCCTTCCTTCCTTGCTGAGAAAGTGGCTCAGTGATTCAAGAAGGCAAGGATATGTACAAGAATCCCACTGTGCCCTCACTTTAAAAAAAAAAAAAAGATTCATTTGAAAGGCAGAGAGAGAGAGAGAGAGAGATCTTCCAACCATGGGTTCACTTCCCAAATGGCTGCATCAGCTAGGGCTGGGCCAGGAGCCTAGAACTCTGTCCAGGTCTCCCATGTGGGTGGCAGAGACCCAAGTTCTTGGGTCATCTTCCACTGCTTTCCCAGGTGCATTAGTATGAGCTGGACCAGAAGTGCAGTAGCTGGGACTGGAACCGGCACCCATATGAGACGCTGGCATCATAGGCGGTGGCTTAATTTGCTTCACTGCACTCCCCATCTTCTAATTCAGAGGCAAGAGCGCTGTTCTCATCTCTTCCCCCATCACAGTAACAAGTCCTCGGGCCGGCGGTGAGCTCATTTCCCCTTCAATTCTCTAATCACGACTGCTTAATTTCTCTCCCCCTTGAAACATGCATATTCATTGCTACCAGTTCCTCATCATTTACGTGCACCTTATGTCAAAGGTAGGAGGCCAAAGGAGGTTCACCTCACAAATGCCCAAGCTACCTTGACCAGTTTTTGACAGTGTGTGTGTGTGTGTGTGTGTGTTGGGGGAAAGACAATCAATAACAAAAGTAGGTGATGAGCCTGATAAAAACAGAACTTCAGGGGGCTACCTCCCTTCCTGCTTCCTGCTCCAAGATGGAACCTTCTCCTTCTAGGTCATAGGCTCTCTGAAGTTGTCACAAAGGGTTCTCCAGGGACAGCAATGCTGCTGCTAAGATGACATTCTTCTGCAAAGTCATGCACGTGTGAAGAGTTCAGAGCATCAGGGTCTCAACTGTATCCCAACCCCGCAGAGTGCAGTGGCCCAGGTGTGGCCCAGGACACCAACGGGGCAGCCCCCAACACTCTGCATTTAGGAACTGTAGAGTCTCTGGGCATAACTCTCAGCTCTGGTGGAAGAGAGGCAAGTGGAAATACAGCCCATCAGGACAACAATGAAAGAGCTATCTGAGGCCTCCAGCTACCAGGCAGGACGCGGTGCCTCCCAGGACCTACTGAATTTACATTAGATGCTTTGTAAAGTGGGGGCTGATGGTGCCCCCCCAGATGGAGCGCCACAGATGGCACTCAGGCACCTCACAGCTGCAAAGCAACATGGCGCTGGCAGTGCCCAGTGTAGCAGAGGCAGCTGCATGCCAGGGGAAGGCACCCACCGCGGGCCCCGGAAACCGTGCAGAGGGCTCTGCAGGGCTGTGGGCAGTGGAGACCTTGAGTGTAGTGCACACAGTGGCAGCAGCCATCCCAGAAAGCGCCCTGGGATGGGCCGCTCGTTGGCTGGGAAGACACGTTTTCAGTCAATAGAGGATGCAGGCCCCAAGTCTGGGCTGTCCTTCCCTGGGGCCCGAGTTGTAGTGGACACTCGCTCTGTGGAACGGGGAAGGTGCAGCCCCATACACGCACTGTGGGTGACTGCCACTGCTCTGAACATCGTCAGTCTGGGTTCCTTAATTGTTACCGGATTAAGTCGAATCACTGAATGCAGCTGATTTCTTTTTGGTTCTCGCATTCCTGAAATTTTATTTCCTAACCCTCAGGCTTTAGCTGTTTTTCCTGTAGTGCCAGCTGGCTAATGAAGGCGACTGCTGTGCTTTGCAGGGTTAATTTATTCAGTGCCTGCCATCTACAGACCTGCCCTGTCTTTCCTCAACAATCAAACGCTGCCAGGATGGTGTCTAAAATATACACAAGAACCA
Organism: Oryctolagus cuniculus; assembly: GCF_051225735.1. NCBI lineage: Eukaryota > Metazoa > Chordata > Mammalia > Lagomorpha > Leporidae > Oryctolagus > Oryctolagus cuniculus. Next base: position 60,358,572 of record NC_142883.1, read on the forward strand.
CAAATACATGGGGGCTAATCTTGCAGCCCACTCCTGCGGTTACCTTGTCATCACACATCCCCTGCGCACTCCTCAGGAGCAGATCTACAAGGAACAGAACGTGTACCAGCTGCTGTGTGATCTGTTCCCAGGATGGGGGGGAAGGCGTAGAAACAGTTATGTAACTGTGCTGCGCTGCCCCCTGGGCTCTTTATGCTGCAGGTGCATCCGAACGACTGGCAGGGAAGAAAGACCTCCTGGCCCTCAGAGAAGAAGCAGGAGCAGGGTCACAACACAGCCCCCACCTCCTGTTTGTTTGGGGATAAAATGCTCAGTGCTCCAAGCCTGGCCGCTGCTCCTCCCACCCCTGCCTCCCCAGCCACATGACGCTGGAAGGAAGGGCTTGGTCTCACTCCCCTTTGATTTCACAGCTCTGGGCCTAGGGTCTGGTCCATAATAGATATTAATATTGGAGCTCAGGCCGGCACCATGGCTCAATAGGCTAATCCTCCGCCTGCGGCGCCAGCACACCGGGTTCTAGTCCCGGTCGGGGCGCCGGATTCTGTCCCAGTTGCTCCTCTTCCAGGCCAGCTCTCTGCTGTGGCCAGGGAGTGCAGTGGAGGATGGCCCAAGTCCTTGGGCCCTGCACCCGCATGGGAGACCAGGAAAAGCACCTGGCTCCTGCCTTCGGATCAGCACTGTGCGCCGGCCGCAGCGGCCATTGGAGAGTGAACCAATGGTAAAGGAAGACCTTTCTCTCTGTCTCTCTCCCTCTCACTGTCCACTCTGCCTGTCAAAAAAAGAAAAAGAAAAAGAAAAACAAAAACAAAAAAACTATGTGTAGACTTCAAAAATACTTTGTGGAGTCGGTGCTGTGATGCTGCAGGTCAAGCCACTGCTTGGGATGCCAGCATTCCATAGCAGAGTGCTGGTTCCAGTCCTGGTTGCTCCACTTCTGATCTAGCTCCCTGCTAATGTGCCTGGGACAGCAGTGGAAGGTGGCCCAAGTGACTGGGCTACAGCCACCCATGTGGGAGACCTGGATGGAGCTCCAGGCTCCTGACTTCAGCTTGCACCAACCCTGGCTGTTGCAGCTATTTGGGGAGGAAACCAGTAGATGAATGATCTTTATCTCTGTTTCTCCACTCCCTCTTCTCTGCCCACTCTTCCTTTCAAAACAAATAAGTTGACTTTTAAAAAAAAATTGCACCCCAATAAAGTCATCTTTTAATTCATTTTCCCCACAGACTTTTGGAATTGCTCTCAACATGCCTTATAGACCATGTTAAAGATTTCTGCTTTCATTACTGATCTTTTTTTTTTTTTCATTTCATTTACTTATTTGGAAGGCAGAGGGACAGAGAGACAGATACAAAGAGATCTCCCATCTGCTGGTTCATTCCCCAAATCCCTGCAACAGCCAGGGCTGGAAGTTGGGAAGCCAGGAGTTGGAAACTCAAGTCTGGGTCTCCTCTGCGGTGGGCAGGAACCCAACCAATTGAGCAACCACCTGCTTCCTTCCAGGGTGCACATTAGCAGGAAGCTGGAATTGGGAGCAGAGCCAGGACTCCAATATGGAATGAGGGTACCCAAGTGGCATCTTAACTGCTGTGCCAAGCACCTCGTCCCCATTTTTCAGATCGGTTTTTAAGTTTGGCATCACTTGGAGCAGCCGTTTAACCTGGTGGTGAAGATGTCTGCATCTCCCATCACACTGCCTGGATCCAGGGCAGACCTTGGGAGACAGCAGGGATAGCTCCAGTAATTGGGTTCCTAGCACTCTCACGGGAGACGTGGATTGAGTTCCAGGCTGCTGATGCTTCCGTAGTTTCAGGTACTGGTGGGGAGTGAAATAGCAGGTGGAAGTGCTCTTCTTCTGTAGCTCTTCTGCAGAGCCTCTCAAGTAAAATAAACTACGTTTGGCATCATTCTATTTCCATTGTGGCTCATTTACTGTAAGTCACAGTTTTCTTTTAAGACGAAGAATAGTGTGGGTCAACTTTAGGAAATTGGCTAAGTATTAGTAACAGGCTATGGCAACAGCTGTGAAAAGAGGAATGCAATGACTAAAATCTGAGAAACTAGGAGTGCAGAGAAGAGGGTGGCATGGGAGAGACGAGTGATGGAACTGGCACAAGGTGGGAAGTGACTGGGCACCGGCCAAGGTGCCGAGCCTCAAGGAGGCTGCGAGGTCCCCTGCAAGCCCTTGACAGATCAGCTTCAGTCTCACTGTTCCTCCTGACCACCCATTACTGTCCCCCCCAGCCCCCATGGTGACTTCAGAGCCACCACCCCAATGGTGGATGTGGATCATTAGTGTGCTGACTGTTCCCAGGGGCTGTTGTCTGCCTGCCTGCCTGCCTGCCTGCCTGTCTCTCTCTCTCTCTCTCTCCCCCTAGCTCACCCTTGTCTCCCCAGGACCTGGCACACTGCCTGGCTAGGACCAGGTACTAGCTATCTGTCGGGTGAATAACTGGGTGAAGGGCTCTCTGAATAGAGATAAGGAACACAGATAGGCAGGCAAAGACACAACTCGACTTGCCACAAAGCCTAAGGACAGGGACAGCAGCTGGAGTGAGGTCAGCACCCAACTGTACAGCATATTTTCCTGCACCCCATTTGGGTTGAGTCCTTTCAACAAATTCCTCTGCTTTTCCCCTAGACCGGAGTTAAAATCTCTAAGGAATTTTAAAACATTGCCTTGCAAGTGCTCACTCTATCTACAATTTATCACCCTTTCCCAGTCCTGAGCTTTTTTTTTTTTTTTTTTTTTTTTTTTTTTTTTTTTTTGACAGGCAGAGTGGACAGTGTGAGAGAGAGAGACAAAGAGAAAGGTCTTCCTTTTGCCGTTGGTTCACCCTCCAATGGCTGCCGCGGCCGGCGCATCACACTGATCCGAAGCCAGGAGCCAGGTGCTTCTCCTGGTCTCCCATGGGGTGCAGGGCCCAAGCACTTGGGCCATCCTCCACTGCACTCCCTGGCCACAGCAGAGAGCTGGCCTGGAAGAGGGGCAACCGGGACAGAATCCGGCGCCCCGACTGGGACTAGAACCCGGGGTGTGCCGGCGCCGCAAGGCGGAGGATTAGCCTAGTGAGCCGCGGCGCCGGCCAGTCCTGAGCTTCTAACCTGAGAGCTTGCTCCCAAGAATTTTCTCACCTGTGGGCCTGGGGAAAAAATCCTTACTTATTTATTTTGCGCAAATATACAAGCACAGACTCATTTAAAATTCAAACACAGAAGTGTATCCAGCAAAAGGAGAAAGCGACCTTGCCCTAATTCTATTTGCTTCTCCAGAGCTGAGGCAGGAAGCAGCCTGATATCATATACCCAGTATGTTCTTAAAATGAATTCTCGGCCGGCGCCGCGGCTCACTAGGCTAATCCTCCGCCTTGCGGCGCCAGCACACCGGGTTCTAGTCCCGGTCGGGGCGCCGGATTCTGTCCCGGTTGCCCCTCTTCCAGGCCAGCTCTCTGCTGTGGCCAGGGAGTGCAGTGGAGGATGGCCCAAGTCCTTGGGCCCTGCACCCCATGGGAGACCAGGATAAGTACCTGGCTCCTGCCATCGGATCAGCGCAGTGCACCGGCCACAGCGCGCTGGCCGTGGCGGCCATTGGAGGGTGAACCAATGGCAAAGGAAGACCTTTCTCTCTGTCCCTCTCTCTCACTGTCCACTCTGCCTGTCAAAAAAAAAAAAAAAAAAAAAAAAAAAAGAAAGAAAAGAAAAGAAAGAAAGTAAGAAAAGAAAAAAAATGAATTCTCTATGCTCACTTAGAAATCTACACATTTCTTAATATAAATATTATATGCCATTATATGCCTACTTAAAAACATGGGCAGCACTTTTTTAAGACAAATCAAAGGTATCCATAAGCTACATTTTTTAAGTTTTTCTTTATTAGAGAGAGAGTGCTCCCACCCACTGGCTCACTCCCCAAATACCTACAGTAGCTGGGGCTGGGCCAGACCAAAGCTGGAAGTCAGGAACTCAACCCAAGTTTCCACACGGGTAGCCGGGACCCACGTACTTGAGCCACCCCTTGCTGCCTCCTAGGGTGTGTATTAGCAGGAAGCTAGAATCAGGAGCAGAGGCAGCCCTCAAAGCCATCACTCTGATATGGGATGTGGGCATCCCAAACAGTGTCATAACCCACCGAGACAAACCCCCACCCTTGTAAGTCTATGTTTTGATAGATTTCAGAAGCTTGCCACACAAAAAAAGCTTTACTAATTTGTGTTCCTATTAGTTATGGTTGCCAGTGCTCATGTCTGCATAGTCTATTTTTGCTGGATGTTATTTATGTTTTCAATTCTTGCCAATATGTTTCACGAGAAATGCTATTTCATTTGTACTGATTCCGCATTTCCATGATTATGATTGAGCTTACCATTATATGTTTATTGGGCTTCTACGTATCTTCCTATGGGAATTTCCTGCTCATAACCTTTGCCAAGTTTTCTTTTATGTATTTGTCTTTTTCTAATTGGTTTGGACCAACTCTTCATTTATTACAAAGAGTAATCTTTCTGATACGGGTGTTGCCTGTATTTCCTTCTGTCTGCCACTCACCTTTTAATGTACCAGGGTTTTTTTTGTTGTTGTTGTTTTGTTTGTTTGTTTGTTTGTTTTTACAGGCAGAGTGGACAGTGAGAGAGAGAGAGAGACAGAGAGAAAGGTCTTCCTTTACCATTGGTTCACCCTCCAATGGCTGCCGTGGCCGGCGCACTGCGGCTGGCGCACCGCGCTGATCCGATGGCAGAAGCCAGGTGCTTCTCCTGGTCTCCCATGGGGTGCAGGGCCCAAGCACTTGGGCCATCCTCCACTGCACTCCCGGGCCATAGCAGAGAGCTGGCCTGGAAGAGGGGCAACCGGGACAGAATCCGGCGCCCCGCCCGGGACTAGAACCCGGTGTGCTGGCGCCACTAGGCGGAGGATTAGCCTATTGGGCCGCGGCGCCGGCCGTACCAGGTTTTTAATGTATATACAGTCAAATGTGTCATTCTTTCTCTTTGTAGCTTAATGCAATCTTTTTTAAAAAAAATTATTATTTTTATTTATTTGAAAGAAAGAGTTACAGAGAGAGGTAGAGAGAGGTCTTTCATCTGCTGGTTCACTACCCAAATGGCAGCAACAGCCGGATTTGGGCCAATCCAAAGCCAGGAGCCAGGAACTTCTTGTAGGTCTCCCACGTGGATGCAGGAGCCCAAGCACTTGGACCATCCTCTGCTGCTTTTCCAGGCCATAGCAGAGAGCTGGATAAGAAGTGGAGCAGCAGGGACTCTAACAGGTACCCATATGGGATGCCGGCGCTATAGGCCAGGGCTTTAACCTGCTGTGCCACAGCGCTGGCCCCAAGCTTAATGCAATCTTTCGTGTAATCTTGGGAGACAGGGGAAGTTGTCTTTAGCCAGGAAGGGAAAGAATGACACCTTTGATTCTCTGTTTAATATATGTATATAGAAATATATATATAATATATAAAGCATAAATAAAATATACAAATATATGACATTTATGTGTATACATAATGTACATTAATGTATATTAAATGTATTATATATAATGCACATTGATGTATATAAAATGCATAAATATATACACTTCAAATGCTCTCTACACATCTATGGAATCTGTGTGCTTGTTTTAATTTAATTTTAATTCCCATACCCCAGCAACCCTATGAGGTGTGTACTATTATTATGCCCATTTTATAGACGAGACCAAGGGACAGAGAAGTCAAGCCTGAGCAATCCACCTCTCATGCCTGGCTCTAATCCATATCTTATTTTGACTTAGTATTACTTCATACAACTCTTTATCCCTACATATTATAAAAGCCACAAAAATTACAACAGTGTAATAATGGCACAGAAATAGCCCCTATATATAAAACTGATAATCCAGAAAAATCCCATAAAATAGAAAAGCTGAAAGAATAAAAAGAAAAAACCATAACAAGGATTGCTTATAAGTGATATTGGGAAAAAGGTATTATTTTTTAAAAAAATCAGTTTAAATCTATTTTCACCTCTGTACACCAAATTAAATACCATAAGGATAAGAACTTCAATCTCTAAACTAAGAATAATAATGGACAACAGAGACAGATTTGACCATGTTAAAATATAAAGTCCTGGGGCCAGCATTGTGGCATAGCGGGTAAAGCCCCCGCCTATAGCACCAGCATCCCACGTGGGCACCAGTTTGGGTACTGGCTGCTCTGCTTCTGATCCAGCTCCCGTACTAATGCACCTGAGAAAGCAGTGGCGGATGGCCCAAGTGCTTGGACTCCTGTACCCGTATGGGAGATCTGGAACAAGCTCCTGGCTCCTGGATTTGGCCTGGTCTAGCCCTGGTCATTGCAGCCATTTGGGGAGTAAACCAGCAGATGGAAGATTCATTCTCTCTCTCTCTCTGCCTCTGCCTCTTCTTCTCTGTAACTCTTTCAAATAAATAAATCTTTAAATATATATATATATAATGACTGCATGTTTCTATTTTTTTATTTATTTGAGATGCAGAGAGACAGAGATCTCCATCTGCTGGTTTGCATCCCAAATGCCCACAACCACCAGGCTGAAGCCAGGAGCCCGGAACTCAATCCAGGTTTCACATGTGGCTCAAGTGGTTGGGTCCCTGCCACCCATATGGGAGACCCAGATGGAGTTCTGGGCTTCTGGCTTCAGCCTGGCCAAGCTCCAGCTATTGAGGGCATTTGAGGAATAAACCATAGGTTATGAACTTTCTCTCTCTCTCCCTCTCTCTCTATCCTCCCCTGACTCTCTCCCTCTCAAATAAATGAGAAATAATTATGAAACTATATGCTAACATTTTTTTAAAGTATGCTATAATAATATCTAATTACAACAGCCAGAAAAAGCACAGAAATTTCAGCAGTTGTTGCAGGGTGTAGGATTGAATCCCTATTTTCTCTAATTTCCAAATTTGCTGAAATGTTTTATCAGAGTTTATGTCATCTATGTCCTGGGTTGAGAAAGTTACCACCCACCTCTATGATCTTGGCCAACTTACATGGCCTCTTTTCTGCACCTGCTAAGGGCAAGACCCTAAAGGCAGCTACCTCAAGGGGTTATAGCGAGAATCAAATGAGACAGCATTTGTAAAGAGCGTGACTGTTGGATCTGACACACAGGGAACACTCAGAAATGTTATCTTTACCATTTAAAAAAAACAGTAACATATTGGAAAAATAAAATTGGAGAGAGGGAAGGAGCTACTTCACAAGCAGTGGTTTCTTTCAGAGTCCAGCTTTTCACATCAAAGTTTAGTATGGTTAGTCTTGCACTTCCCCTCTACTTCTGGGGTTGTCTCTGCACAGCCGGCACTGAAGCATTCACTCCCTTGGCAAGGAAAAGATGAAAGGAAGTGAAACGTGGTCACTCTTAAAGAACCACGAAAGAAGACGGAGTCTCTGGAAGCGTGTCGTCCAAGGAGCCACGCGAGTGAGAAGCCTCAAACTCTCCCCTATGTCTTCAGCCTGGCATTCTAATGGGACCGCATGTCTTGGGTTCCCCCTTAAATACAGCCTCCCTGTACGACTGGGTGAAATATTTTACCCCAACAAGAAATGTCAGTGGGAAAAGGAAATAAAAACCAAAAACTTACTTTCTAGAAGATAGTGAGGTTAAGAGATACGTCAAACTGTCTTGAGCCTTTGAGTTAGGGAAATAGTGTCCAAACAGAAACCACATCATAGATAACCACCCTGAAAAGCCCCGGTCTCTGTCATAGCACTGCCTCACCATGTTGCCATCTGCGGCTGCACAGCCATCTCATTTCAGAACCTGGCACTGGGACACCACCAGACCCCGGGACAGATGAGAGGTCTCTCTCCACCTGCTGATCTCCCTCGGGGCAGATGGGCTTAGAACCTTCCAGGAGCTGAGAACCAGTCAGGTGGGTGGGTAGGCGGATCTCTCCATAGGACTCTGGGCTTTCCACACTTGGCACAAAGAACACACAGGAACAGCCCTCACCCCCTGGGTGGCAGAAATTGGTCCCCACGCTCCCGGGAACCAGTTGCCCCAGAGAGAGGACTTCTTTTCCAAAGAGCTTTACATGCGAACTGGAAGTCAGCATTAACCATCCTTATGTTGCAAGAATGAAAAAAGTGACAGGGAGAAGGACTGCGTCTTCAAGGTGTCAGAAGAGGAGCCGCAAATCTACTTTTAGCCCCCAAAGTGCCGCCTGCAGCGTTAGCTCCTCCAGACCATGCACGGCCAGAGAGGGCACTCCCACCGCCTGGGTCCTATCAGGAATCACCGGGCAAGCCAGACCTCGTCCCTACAGCAGACCCACCTGTCCCCCCACGGACTGCTGACTCCCCAGGTTTTCCATCTCCCTCTTAAATAACAAGCAACTGTGTACTCACTGCAGAACCCAAAGCCTGGCGTGCGTGTCTCCGGGGCCGCTGACCAGCGTGGGCAAGCCAGCTGCGCTATTCTGGGTGCTATTCTGGGTTGCGCGCTGGCCTGGGAGGAAAACCACACTCCAAGCACTTGGGCAATGCTGCACTCAGGAAACAGGCGGGCTCTGCTCTCCACGCCTCTGCCTCTCCCTCTCTTTTACTGCTTGCTTGCTCCCTCTCTCTCTCTCTCTCGCTCTCTCTTTCTATATCTATCTCCCTTGCTCACACGCATGCACACACACACAAGGTGAAAAATATTTCTATCTGACTGGGTCCTGCATCTGAACTTGTATCTCTCCAAAGTTTAAGAATGCAAAGATGCAGGCTTGCTAGCTTCTTGCTGATTGCTCCCTAAGATAGCAAACGGGGGGGGGGGGGGGGGAGAAAACAAACAAACAAACAAATAAGCCAGTGTGGCTTTCAGAGGTGGGGTTTACTCTGCGGTCGCAGGGCCTCTGGCCTCGTGGGTATGAGCTGTAGACAGTTCTGCGCTGGAAAGGGAAGTCAGGTTACAAGCAGGAAGCGTGTCAAGGCAGGCGGATATGGCGAGCCGACTAACGGGATCACAGAGGTAGGGCCTCTGAGCCGCCAAGCCTTCAGTAACGTGCTGCGATTTCTGTTTTAATGCTCAGTAAATATTTTCATACTTCATTTTTAGATTCACAGAGTTACAAGATAATACGGGCACCCCCACAAGCCCTGGGGTCTAGCGTCCTGCTACTATGGATGGCCTACAGTGAGCCCCAGCGATGATAGGACCTGCTATAAGCCAGAGCAAAGATGCCGCGCAGGAAACAGCTGGGAGGAGTTTTGTGAATGTAAATAAGCTCCGCCTGTCACACCCTCCCTGCACCATGACCCATCATCAGCGGGCCTGGCTCGGCTCAGCCACTGCCATGATTGAGGTTTTCTCTGCGGTGTAATTAAATCACAGGTGTGAAACGCAGCAAAGCAGCTCTACCACTGGGGTGTCAGGGGCATGCAGGGACCTAACTCATCCAGGTGCCCTCCCCCCCCCGCCCCAGCTCATGGCACCAGGGCACAGACGAGGGAGACGGCCGTAGGCAGGAGTCTGAACAGGATAGAGAAACTCAACTGTGCTTAAACAAAATGGTGAAATTATTGGCTCGATGAACTGGAAAATCTAGAGAATTCAAACGGTCTGTAAGCCCACGAGACCTTGACATTCAAACGACATCATCAAGAACTGCTGTCTGTTATCACCTCTCAGCGCTACTCAAACCCAGGTGGTTCTTGGGATGGCAAAACCTTTCCCCAAAAGTCTGAGTTATAACCCAACAGTGCCCTGGACCATCAAGCCTTCCGTGTGACGCTGTCTTACTCCCTCAGTTAGACTATAAATCCATAAATAGAGGCAGATGCACACAATGTTAACAATATTTATCCCTCAGACTGTAGGTCACTTCTTTTTTAAATTCACATTATAACTGCTAAATTTTCTTTTAAAAAAGGGAGTATTATTAAATTATACAAATTATTGCATGCAAAAAAGATCCTACTCATAAGAACAAAAATATTTTAAATATAAACAAACTCAGTAAGAATATTATAATCACCTCAAGAAAATTAACAACATTTCACAGAAAGACAAAAAAGATTAGATGAAAAAAACATGTTCTTCCAACAAGCCAAATATTCACTCTCCACAAATAAATCTATAAACATGTTGTAATTCTAATAAAAATTCAGGCAGGATTAGAAGTGTGAAGAAAATTCTTCATAAAATTATCCTGAAATCCCTCTGGTAGAATAATTGATTCTTCTGGATGGAAGCCTTAGAATAACTGGTTCCTCTCTATAGAAAAAAATCCTTTTATAAAATGAAAGAGAACTTGTACTACCAAATATTAAAATAGAACAGAAAAGTAAAATAATTACAACAGAGTGGTTCAGGAATAGAAAGAAGATCAGTGGCTCGTAACAAAGCACCGAAATAAGAATTTACAACAAAGAGGGCATTAGGATAAAGGATGGATTTTTTTTTTTTCACTTTGTAGGGTGAATATTTTTGATAAATGAACAGGAAACAAGAGATTTTTTTTCTAGTCCTACCACCTTATAGCCAAAGGAAGAAAAAAAATACAGCAAAAACACAGTTAAAAATGGATTGTTTTTTTAAAAAAGAAATGACATTCAGAAACTTGATTAATCATTCATTTAGAAAAAAATGTTCCTACTCATTTCATGTACCCAAATGGATTCTGATGGAATAGAGATTTAAGGAGGAGAAAACAAAAAGTATTCAAGAATTAGAAGAAAATATGGTGGGTTATATATCTTATAACACAGGAAATATCACTGTGTCCATGTGCAAAGCCACAATACATAAAGAAAAAAACTACATTTGGCTAACTTGAAAGCTAAAAATCTCTGAAAATAATAAAAAAAAAACTTAAAAAAATAAGTGCAAATGACAAGATGAGACAAACACCCAGTATAACCTTAGGTTCAGTTATTCCATTTGTAGAAATGTAGCCTATGACAAAGATGAAGAATGAGGGGCCGGCTTGGGGCACAATGGGTTAAGGCTCTGTTTGCAACACCGTCACCCCATACAGGAGTGCAGTTCAAGTCCTAGCTATTCCACTTCAGATCCAGCTCCCTGCTAATGAACCTGGGAAAGCAGCAGAAGATGGCCCAAGTGCTTGGGCCTCTGCACCTATGTGGGAAACCTGGAAGAAGTTCCAGGCTCCTGGCTTTGGCCTAGCCTAGCCCTGGTCACTAAGGCCTTTTGGGGAGTGAACCAGCAGATGGAATCTCTCTCTCTCTTTCTCTCTCTCTTCTCCTATCTCTCCCCTTCTATCTCTTTCTCTCTTTATGTAGCTCTGCCTTTCAAATAAATAAAAAAACTTAAAGAAAATCATGAATTAACACAAAGTTGTATGAGTAAGAGTGGTGAGCTGATCCTTGATTATAACAGCAATGATCATAAAGGAAATAATTAAAAGTCTAATTGGTTAGATTATGACATATCCACATAATTAAACCTTATTTAGCTGTTAAAAGTGATACTATACCAAAAACGCTAGCAGCATATATAAAGGATTATATATCATGACCAAATGGGATTTATTCCAGGAATTCAAGGTTGACCCCACATAAGATCATCAATCAATGTAGCACACCATTCTAACAGAGTAAAGGACAACACCAATTGATCATCTGAAAAGATGGTGAAAAGGCATCTGACAAAATCCAACCAATTTCATGATAATATCACTCAATAAGGGAGTGAGCATTTGGCACAGCAGTTCAGACACCACTGAAATGCCCGAATCTCATACATATCACAGTGCCTGGGTGTGAGTTCCAGCTCCACTTCCAAATCCAGCTTCCTGTTGGTGCACATCCTGGGAGACAGCAGTGATGGTGTAGGTGGTTGGAGCTGATCACCCATGTGGGAGACCTGGATTGGGTTCCTGGCTCCTGGTTTCAACCTGACCCAGTCCTGGCTGTTGTGGAGTGAACCAGCAAATGAATGGAGGATACTTCTTTGTCTGCCTCTGTCTCCATCTCTGTCTCTCTGCCTTCCAAATAATAAACAAATGCATTTTTAAAACTTAATTAATTATAGTAAAACACTTCAATGAACTAAGAATAAAAGGGATAAATGATAACTACGAAACACCCACAACTAATGTCATATTTAGCGTGAAAATCAGAAAGCTTTCCTCTTAGATCAGAAAGACAAGCATGTCTCTGCTTTCATCACTGCTAATCAACATTACACTGGATCAGGCTTTAGCCAGGGCAATTAAATAAAAAAAGAAAAAATACAGATTAGTAAGAAAGTAAAACTACCTGTATTAATAGATGACATATGGAAAACCCTAAGAACTCTTACAACAAAAACTAAGAGCATTATAGTAAGTAGATTTAGCAATGATACAGAATACAAGATTAATATACAAAAATTAATTTCTAGATACTTGCAATGAACAATCTGAATATTTTAAGAACACAATCCCTTTTACAATATCTTGAAAAAGAATAGAATACTTGAGTACCTTTAACAAGTAAGTGCAATATTTATGCAGTAAAATTACTGTATAATCCATCATAAAACATCATCATAAAAAGTCAAATAAACACACAGACAACTCATGTTCATGTATTATAAGACAATTTTAAAATGGCAATACTCCCTAACTGATTGTAATCCCTACCAAATTGCTAGCTACCGTCTTTTGTGGAGATTGACAAGCTACTTTTGTAATTCACATGGAAACACAAGGGCCCAGAAAAGCCACAACAATCTTCGTTTTTCATGAACAAAGTTGGAAGACTCACAGTTCCCCAATTTCAAAATGTACTGCAAAGTTACCACAATGAAGACTGTGGTCTTGGCATCAACAAAACAGAACTAAGAGTCCAGAAATTAACACAGGCATTTATAGGGAGTTGGTTTTGACAAATATGCCAAGATAATTCAATGGGAAAAACAGCTTTTTCCAATAAATGGAGTTTGGCTAGCTGAATATTCACATCCAAAAAATGAAGTTAGATTCCTACCTCATACTGTGTACAAAAAATCACCTCAAAATAGAAAAGCTAAAATGAAAACTCAGAAGAAAACATAGGTATAAAACTTCACCACCTTGGGTTATATCATATTGTCTTAGATATGGCATCAAAAGCATAAGCAACCAAAGATGAACCAGACAAACTGGATTTCATAACAACTTTTGTGACCCAAAAGGCACTGTCAGGAAAAATTAAAAGAAAACCCAACAGAGTGGGAGAAAATATTTGCAAATTATTTGACAAGGTTCTATTATGCAGAATATATAAAAGAACTATTACAGGGGCCGGCACCATGGCGTAGTAGATTAAGTCACCACCTGTGGGGCTGGCATCCCATATGGGCACCAGTTTGAGTACCAAATGCTCCACTTCCAATCCAGCTCCCTGCTGATGGCCTAGGAAGGCAGTGGAAGATGGCTCAAGTACTTAGGCCCCTGCACCCACGTGGGATACCCAGAAAAGGCTCCCAGCTTTCAACTGGCACAGCCCCAGCCGTTGTGGCCATCCAGGGAGTGAACCAGCGGATGGAAACCTCTCTCTCTGTCTCTCCCTCTCTCTCTCTCTCTCTCTCTCTCTCTCTGCAACTCTGCCTCTCAAATAAATAAATCTTAAAAAAGGACTGTTGGGGCTGGTGCCGTGGCTCAGTGGCTTGCGGTACTGGCATCCCATATGGGCACCAATTCTAGTCCCGGCTGCTCCTCTTCCAATCCAGCTCTTTGCTGTGGCCTAGGAAAGCAGTGGAAGACAGCCCAAGTCCTTGGGCCCCTTCACCCATGTGGGAGACCAGGAGGAAGCACCTGGCTCCTGGCTTCAGATCAGCGCAGCTCCAGCCATTGAGGCCATTTGGGAGTGAACCAACGGACAGAAGACCTTTCTCTCTGTCTCTCTCTCACTGTCTGTGGCTCTAACTCTCAAATAAAGAAAATCTTAAAAAAGAAAAAAGGAACTGTTACAACTCAATAATAAAAATATAAATAGTCCAAATAAAAAATGGGCAAATGGTATGTGTGGGTGTTTAGCCTATGGGTTAAGACACCAGTTTAGACACCTGTGTCTCATATCAGAGAACCTGGGTTCGATACTCAGTTCCAGTCCTTGATTCAGGCTTTCTACTAATGCAGACCCTGGGAGGCAGCAGTGACGGCTCAAGTAATTGGGCTGCTGCCTACACATGGGAGATCTGGACTGAGTTTTGCTCTTGTGGGCATTTGGGGAATGAATCAGCAAGATTGGAGCTCTTTCTTTGTCCCTCTACCTCTTAGATAAGTAAATGGACATATACAAAATTTTAATAAAACATTGGCAAAGTATCTGAGTAGATTTCACCAAAGAAAATACATAATATAAATGGTTAAAAGTATGAAAAAAGAGGCTCAATAACATCAAACATTAGAGAGATCAATCTGTAGACATTATGCAGATCAAAATCACAATAAGATACCACTTCTGCACCTATTCAGAAAGCTATAACCCCAAAAAGTGCCAGGGTTGTGGCACTGCAGGTTAAGCCATGCCACCTACAATGCCAGCATCCTATACTGCTGTGCCAGTTCTGATCCAGGTTCCTGCTAATGCACCTGGGAAGGCAGCAGCACCTGCCACCCATGTGGGAGACCCAGACGGAGTTCCTGACCCCTGGCTTTAGCTTGGGCCAGACCTGGCTGTTGCAGCCATTTGGGGAGTGAACCAGCAGATGGAAGATTCTCTCTCTCTCTCTCTCTCTCTCTCTGTCGCTCTGCCTCTCAAATAATCCTGGAGAGGGGGGGGAGAGAAATGAGCAATGGCAAGGATGTGGGGAAATGGGAACCCTCATACACGCTTACAGGAATGTAAACTGGGCAGCCACTGTGAAAAACAGTTTGGCAGTTCCTCAGAGTTAAATACAGGGCCAGCACTGTGGTGTGCTAGGCTAAGCCTCTGCCTGCAGCACCAGCATCCCATACAGGTGCTGGTTCTATTCCTTGCAGCTCCTCTCCCAATCCAGCTCTCTGCTATGGCCCGGGAAGGCAGTGGAGGATGGCCCAAGTCCTTGGGTCCCTGCACCCACATGGGAGACCTAGAAGAAGTTCCTAGCTCCTGGCCTTGGATCTGCTCAGCTCTGGCCATTGTGGTCATTTGAGGAGTGAACCAGCAGATGGAAGACCTCTCTCTCTCTCTCTCTCTCTCTCTCTCTCTCTCTCTTCCTCTGGCTCTACCTATCTCTGCAACTCTGTCTTTCAAATAAATAAAATAAATCTTTAAAAAAAATAAATGACAGTATTACTCATCATTGAAAAGGAAGTACAAAAAGAGAATGAAGAAGTGCCGATATAGCATGGATGAACCCTGAAAACACGATGACAACTGAGGAAAAGTGCAATGCAAAAGGCCACAGATCCCACAAGTCCACTTCCACTAAGTGTCCAGAGAGGCAAATCCATAGAGACCGAGAGTGGACTGTGACGGTCACGGAGTGAAGCAAATAGGAGGCCGGCGCCACGGCTCACTAGGCTAATCCTCCACCTTGCGGCGCCGGCACACCGGGTTCTAGTCCCGGTCGGGGCACCAGATTCTGTCCCGGTTGCCCCTCTTCCAGGCCAGCTCTCTGCTGTGGCCAGGGAGTGCAGTGGAGGATGGCCCGAGTACTTGGGCCCTGCACCCCATGGGAGACCAGGATAAGTACCTGGCTCCTGCCATCGGATCAGCGCGGTGCGCCAGCCGCGGCGGCCATTGGAGGGTGAACCAACAGCAAAGGAAGACCTTCCTCTCTGTCTCTCTCTCTCTCACTGTCCACTCTGCCTGTCAAAAATAAAAAATAAAAAAAAAAAATAAGAGACAGCTGTGAACAGCATGGGGGTGATAAAAAATGTTCTGCAATTTGAAGGTGGTGATTGCTGCACAGCCTTACACATATGCAAAAAAATCACTGCATCATATACTTTAAGAGTGTGAATTTTATCTCAATTAAAAAAAAAGATTTTTTATTTGAAAGGCAGAATGACAGAGAGAGAAGAAGAGACAGAGAAAGAGAGAGACAGAGAGACCTCCTATCCGCTAATTCATTCCCAAATGGTCACAATGGCCAGAGGTGGGCCAGGTGGAAGCCAGGAGCCATGAAGTTCATCCAGGTTTCCCATGTGGGTGGCAGGGGCCTGAGCACATAGACCATCCTCTGCTGCCTTCCCAGACACATTAGCAGGAAGCTGGATCAGAAGTGGGGCAGCCAGGACTTGAACCAGTGCTCTGGTAATGGGATACCAGTGCCCTAAGGCTGTGGCTTAACCCACAGCACCACAATGCCCTTTATCTCAATCTTTAAAGTGATAACTGTGGGGCCGGTGCTGTGATGTCACCTCCAGTGCTGGCATCCCATATGGGAGCCAGTTCAAGTCCCGGCTGTTCCACTTCCAATCCAGCTCTCTGCTGTGGGCTGGGAAAGCAGTAGAAGATGGCTCAAGTCCTTGGGCCCCTGCACCCACGTGAGAGACCTGGAAGAAGCTCCTGGCTCCTGGCTTCAGATTGGCACAGTTCTGGCAGTGCGGCCATCTGAGGAGTGAACCAGTGTATGGAAGACTCTCTCTCTCTCTCTCTCTCTCTCTCTGCCTTTCAAATAAATAAGATGGAAGTTAAAAAAACCCTTTTGTTAAGAACAGTTATCTCTGGGTAGTGACATACTAGGGAATTTTAATTTTGTTTATGCTTTTTAAATCTTTCTGTACTATGACAGTTTCACAATTTTAAAGCTTCTACTTAAGCATAATGATATTTCCTGACAGCATCACACTCTGTAACTTCACAGTGTGCACTGCAAAAAGTTAGATTCTGCCTGATTATTTCGCACTGATAAATAATTAAACCCTGGATGCAACTTCCTTTGTAGAGTCTTTGAAATCTCTCTTCCTGGGCTCCCCACAAACAGGGTAAAACAGCTGTGGCATGTGGAGGTGCTCATCTGTGTGGAGGCCGGGCAGGATCGGGGTGGCCAAGCTCCAGGAGCTGGATGGATGGTTCCTGTCTAATGCTCTTCATTGCAGGGAACCTCTGTGTGGGCTGAGTCCCTCAGTGCCTCAGTGGGAAACCTGCCAGCTCCCCACAGAACAAGAATTTCCGAAACCTTGGCCAAAAATCAAAGCTTAAAAATGCTCGGTTTTGCTCTTGGAAAATAAATTTATCAGCCCTAAAAATAACTAGGACAAAGCCAACAGAGGAAAGTGACTCTGAATGAGTTTCAAGCAGATGTTCGACTAACTTCTGCAAAGACTGTCAGAAGAAGAAGTCTTCAAGACTCCTGCCTTACAGCACATGGGTATCCAGGAGAATCAGAAATGAATGCGGGATAAAGGACATACTCCTGGGGCAAAGGAAAAAAAAAAAAAAGAAAAAATCCTTATGGACTTCTGAGTTTCACTTAGCCAGCAGCAGATCCAGTGTTTATTACTGGAAAATGGGTATAAGTAGCAATTGTTTATCTGATGGGTTAGCAGGTCATAATAAATACACTCAATAGAATCTGAGGAGCTGACACTGTGGAGCAGCAGATTAAAGCCCCAGCCTGCAGTGCCAGCATCCCATATGGGTGCCGGTTCAATTCCCGGCTGCTCCACTTCCAATCTAGCTCCTTGCTAATGCTACTGGAAAAGTGGCAGAGGATGGGCCAAGTTCTTAGGCCCCTGCACCTATGTGGGAGACTCAGAAGAAGCTCCTGGCCCCTGGCTTTGGATAAGCTCTTCTCTGGCTGTTGCAGCCATTTGGGGAGTGAACCAGTGAATGGAAGACTTCTCTCTCTCTCTCTCTCTCTCTCTCTCTCTCTCTGTCTCTACCTCTCTGTAACTCTGCTTTTCAAATAAATAAAATCAATCTTTTTTTAAAAAAGAATTTGAAATTTGATCCAAGCATATAATATGGAAATATATGAGTATACTGCTCTTCTTTGTAATGTCTGCAAAGTCTGACTACAAAACTCATTCCTCCTAAAAGGAACTTGACTTCCATGTCAACCAAACCATCTCTTTAGGTGACTTTTTAATTTTGTTCTAAAGCATAACATTTCACTGTAAGAAATTACACAGACAGAACTAATTACAGAGGAAAACACTACACTGGGCAGTGGTTAGTGAAATTGACCCTTCCGTGGGCTACCAGACAAGGTTCATGGTGTTCTCCCTATGGAATACAAGGGCAAGGCTCTTTCTGTGGAGGCACAGAGAGGAATAAGAAGTTTGTCAGCATGCAAGTCACAATAGGCTGATGGATTCTATTATGAAAAGTACTGCTAGAGTGCCAGGTGAATTCACACTCCCAAGATCACACAGTGTAACCCTGAGAGGCCACGTAAGGACAAGGCGTGTCGGCTCTGGCTAGAGGGCTGGACCTGCCTGCTGTCCTCCCAGCCCACCCTCTGCTTCTGAGTTGGCCACCTGCCACCCACACTATCTATACTCCCTTCAGGCTGCCTGCATAGATTTGCATTTGTTTAATTGGCCAGGAATAGGAAAGCAGCCACCCTTTTGATTCCAAAGCAGATGTGAAACTAATTTGGGGAATGAACAAGAGCCCCGGAGAGTGACTCAGCCTCAGTCCTCCGCGTGTTCCGTCACCGTTGGGGATGTGCCCATCCACTGATTCTGCTGCCATCAAGACTGGGACTGCGCAGTGCCCTTCATGTGACCTTACACTGCACCCACAACCAGCCTCCCCCCAGGCTCATGTGAAGCCCCGGACCCTCCGTCTTCTTGGGTTCCTTCCCATATATGCCTCCCTGATCAGCCTCAATGCCAAATCACCTCATTCCACCAATCTGACCTTTGCAGTCCTCCATCCAGGGACTGCCAGCTCACTCATTTTGCTTTGCTCCCCATGATCTGGGTTTCCAAAGTGTACTGAAAGACTCACCTCCCCTAAGGCTGTTTGGCTCTTAGTGTCTCTGAGCAATTAATGAAGCTCCCAATGCTTTTACTCTAAGAATTTCTTGGGTTAACTCAGAGGGGAAGGTTAGCTTGACTACGATCATAAGATCCCTATTCTCCAATTCAGTCTTATATTAACAAAGCGAATAGCCTGATTTCAATCTATTTCATTCCTGACTCTTATCTTGTATTTCCAAACTGATTTTGAACAGTCTGTCTTTGTGATGCTGGTTGCTGGGGGGAGGGGGAGAGTGGAAGAGAATGATGTCACTCTTGTTTTCCCAAGCCCCAACAACTGTGAGGGTACTTCTAAAGGTTCACAGAAAACGGAATTAGAAGATAAGCTTATTTTGGGGCAAAAAATTGTGAAAACCATTCACAGTTTTTTCATAATATTCATTTCTGTTTACTTGAAAAACTTTTGTTTTTGGAAAGGCAGAGTGACAGGGAGAAGACAAACACAGAGAGAAAGAGAGCTTCCATCCATTAGTTCACTCCCCAAATGGAAGCTATGGTCAGGACTGGGCTAGGCTGAAGCCAAGAGCCAAGAACTCCATCTGGCCTCCCATGTGAGTACAGGGGTCCAAGCACTTGGGCCACCTTCTGCTGCCTTCCCAGGTGCATTAGCAGGGAGCTAGATGGGAAGTGGAGCAGCCAGGACAGTGCTTCAATATGGGATCTAGATTACAGGCAGCGGCTTTTCCTGCTGCACAAAAATGCCAACCTGAAAGCCCTTTGTATGTGATTTCAAAAATTATTTGCACCAAAATAATCTTTTAATTCCATTTTCCACAGTTTTTTTTTTTCTTTGAAGGGCCCTCATATCTTTGAACCTTCCTCTATGTGTGGGAAGGGTCTTCCTTAAGCCCACAGAAAGCAGGAAGAAGAAATGAGTAAGAATAAAAGCAGCAATTAATGAGATGTTTACAAAAAAAAGTCTTGAAGATTTACAAAACTAAAAGCTGGTGTTTTGAAAGGACTAACAAGAATCTCTGGCAAATCTAATCAAGGAAGAAAAAAAGAAAGTATCCAAATTAGAAACAAGAAAGAGGACATAATTACATATATGGAATTGTAAACTAGGCAAAACAGATAATTTTCTAGGAAAACACAGATTACCAAAATTAACTCAAAAGAAAAAACAAACAGCTCAACAGAAAATAGGCAATTCACAAAAGGAAAAATCTGAATGACTAATAAACATATGAAAAGACTGGTCTAGTGACAAACAATCAAGAGCTAAAGCAACAGAATATTTTTATTTTTTATTTTTTGTTTTATTTTTATTTGAAATGCAGAACAACAGAGAGAGAGAGAGAGAGAGAGAGAGAGAGAGAGAGAGATCTTCCATCCACTGGGTCACTCCCCTAAATATCTATTACAGCTGGGGCCAGGCCAGGCCAAAGCCAGGAGCTCTGGATTCCATCTGTATTACCCACATGAATGACAGGGACCCAAGTACCTGAGGTATCACCAGCTACCTCCTAGCAGGCACATTAGCAGGAAGCTGGATCATAAGTAGAGCAGAAATTCAAACCCAAGCACTGCAATATGGTACGCAGGTGTCCCAAGCAGTACTGTTTCTTTAAGATTAAAAAAAAGTTTAATGTTGATTTATTTTCATCTGCTTAAAAGGCAGAATAATAGGGAGAGAGAGAAAGATGGAGAGAGAGAGAGAGAGAGAAATCTTTCATCTGCTAAAGATGAAAGTTCGCTATCCAAATGCCCTCCATATCCAGGGCTGGGCCAGGCCAAACTTGGGAGCCAGCAATTCCATCTGGTTCTCCGTGTGAGTTGCTTGAGCCCAATTAGTTGAGTCATCATCTGCTACCTCCCAGGAAGCACTGGCAGGAAGCTAGATCAGAAGCAGAACAGCTGGAACTTGAATAGGCACTCTGATACAGGATGAGGTATTCCAAGCATGGATTAAGTGGCTGTGCTAACAACAGCTACCCACCAAGCAATATCGTATCTGTAATGCCACAACTAGTATTTTTAGTGGACTAGTATTTTTTAAAAGAAGTAACAATGTTGAAAAATATGTAGAAAATAGGTACTTATATTTTTGTGTGTGGCAGGATCAATTGGAGTGGGGGTTGTAAAAAGGGACTTTTCACATTTTACTCTATTTTATTTTTTATAATAATGTGTTTTATGCTATAATTGAAAATTTTAAATGGAATTTTTAAGTCCAGGTACATAAGGATTAATACTACAATTGTTACTGTATATTTAGACAAGAGAATAAAATAATTTGAAGTGAGGACATTGGATTAAAATAGCTTTGGGCAGGCCGGCACCGTGGCTCAACAGGCTAATCCTCCACCTCGCGGCGCCAGCACACCAGGTTCTAGTCCCAGTCGGGGCGCCGGATTCTGTCCCGGTTGCCCCCCTTCCAGGCCAGCTCTCTGCTGTGGCCAGGGAGTGCAGTGGAGGATGGCCCAAGTCCTTGGGCCCTGCACCCCATGGGAGACCAGGAGAAGCACCTGGCTCCTGCCTTCGGATCAGCGCGATGCGCCGGCCGCAGTGCACCGGCAGCAGTGGCCATTGGAGGGTGAACCAACGGCAAAGGAAGACCTTTCTCTCTGTCTCTCTCTCTGTCACTGTCCACTCTGCCTGTCAAAAAAAAAAAAAATAGCTTTGGGATCTGAAATATAAAATATAAGAAAACATAGAAATAGAAAAACCAGCCATAAAGCACAGTTATAATACAGGATAAATCCACACATGCAAATATTCATTCTACAAGGACAGAGTCACTATTCTGGGCTGCAGATTGCCGAGCACATAGCCAGCCCTTAATAAGCACTTATTGAATAAATGAAAGACAAATAGGACCAAAGTCAATAATTATAGCACACATTAGAAAGTGTTACGTGATCAGTAAGGGGACCAACTTAAAGATCATCTAAAAGTACCTGTCAAAAATCAATCTTCTGGGCAGCAGCGCTGTGGTGCAGCAGGTTAATGCCCTGGCCTGAAGCGCCAGCATCCCATATGGGTGCTGGTTCAAGACCCGGCTACTCCACTTCTGATCCAGCTCTCTGCTATGTCCTGGGAAAGCAGTAGAAGATGGCCCAAGTGCTTGGGCCCCTGCACCCGTGTGGGAGATTGGGAAGAAATTCCTGGCTCTGGATTGGCGCAGCTCCGGCCGTTGCGGCCAATTGGGGAGTGAACCAGAGGATGGAAGACTTCTCTCTCTCTCTCTCTCTCTCTCTCTCTCTCTCTCTCTCTGCCTCTCCTCTCTCTATGTAACTCTGACTTTCAAGTAAATAAATAAATAAATAATCAATCTTCTGGTAGTCATCATTCAGCCAAGGATCCTGAGTGATAAAAAACTAGGGCGATAACTTGTTTACAGAAGGTTCTCGAATATGAGAACCAGCTACCAAGTGCTCTCTCTGGCAGTCCTGGACTCGGCTGGCCTCCACATTGGTCCTTTGTCATTAAGTTGACTGCAGTCCACTGCACAGGCTGCCCGTGGCTGGAGGACACACAGAGCTCCAGGAAATACACTAAGAGGCATGCTGGGATTTCTCCCCCACATCAGCTGCAAGAACCAAGGCTATTCTAGCAATTAGACTGTCAATATGCCAGACAACGTCAGCATCACTCTGAAGGGACACAGTTACAGTGAAAGGCCCCAGGGGAACCTGTGGAAGGGCTGAACCATGTCAACAAAGAACTCAGTCTCCTTGGAAGAAAAAGAGGAGGCTTTGGCTGACCACTGATAGGAAAATAGCAAGGAACTGGTGACCATGCTTGCTGTCTGCGCACAGAACATGAGGAAGGGGGTCTCCCAGGCTCCATTACAAGGTGAGGTCTGGGAGTGCTCACTTGCCTATCAATGTGGTTGTTCAGGAAATTTGGGGGGTGAAAAATGAGTCCACAGGGTTCCCATGAGGCCAGGTATTGCTTGTTCACTATCTTGAGATCAGAAAGTTGTTACTTCTTGGAGAAAATGACAATGAACTCATTTCAAGACCAGCTACTATAGGGGTCGGTGCCATGGTATACTAGGTAAGCCTCCCCCTGTGGCGCCAGCATCCCATCTGGGCACCAGTTTGAGTCCTGGCTACTCCACTTCTGATCCAGCTCCCTGCTATGGCCTGGGAAAGCAGTGGAAGATGGTCCAAGTTCTTGGGCCCGTACCCTCATGGGAGACCTGGAAGAAGCTCCTGGCTTCTGGCTTTGGATTGGCCCAGCTCCGGCCATTGCAGCCATTTGGAGAGTGAACCAGCAGATGGAAGAACTCTCTCTACATCTCCCCTTCTCTCTGTCTAGCTCCGCCTCTCAAATAAATAATAAATTAAAATAAAATTTAAAATTAAAGAAGATCGCGCCGGCACACCGGGTTTCAAGACCCGGTTGGGGCGCCAGATTCTGTCCCGGTTGCCCCTCTTCCAGGCCAGCTCTCTGCTGTGGCCAGGGAGTGCAGTGGAGGATGGCCCAGGTGCTTGGGCCCTGCACCCCATGGGAGACCAGGAAAAGCACCTGGCTCCTGGCTCCTGCCATCGGATCAGCGCGGTGCGCCGGCCGCAGCGCGCCGGCCGCGGCGGCCATTGGAGGGTGAACCAACGGCAAAGGAAGACCTTTCTCTCTGTCTCTCTCTCTCACTGTCCACTCTGCCTGTCAAAAAAAAATAAAATAAAATAAAAAATTAAAAAAGATCAGCTGCTTTAATTTAGCAAGTCACAACAGTTAAAAAAAAAAAGAAATAAAAAATGGAATGAAACAGTTTAGCAGCTAGATTAACAAAATTTAGGAGCTGTCCAGCTACAGAAACAAGATTACCAGATGATAAGATCAATTTGTGATATTTCAATGATGTCATAAAAGACCTCTACTGAACAAAAACAAAGTATCTTAGAAACTTCTATTTCAAATGAAACAATTTTGTTCACGTACATTTCACAAATTTGAAATACAAAGTTATCATACTCACTGAAATTCTGGTACATCCTTAGCATTACCATTAAGTTTTTTCATATTTCATATTTTTCATTTCTATGAACTTTTTGAAGATACTCCCTGGCCCCCAAAATTTGTATGCTGGGTTTATACTTGTTAAAATTCACAGTTCTCATCTTTTTCTGTTTTGCAACATTATACCAGTTCAGAAAAATTGGTATAGCAAAGTGGTTTGATAAAGTCATATTGAGAGTAATTTAAATATGTCTCTTAGGGGCTGGTGTTGCAACACAGTGGGTCAAGTCATTGCTTGCAATGCTGACATATCCCTTATCAATGTGCTGGTTCAAGTCCCAGCTGCTCCACTTCCCATCCAGTTCCCTGCTAATGAACCTGGAAAAGCAGAGAAAGATGGTTCAAGTGCTTGAGTGCCTGCCAATCACATGAGAGACCTGGATGGAGTTTTGGGCTTTGCAGCCATCTTGGCAATAAATCAATTCCCCCCCCCCCTTATCACTCTCTTTCTTGCTCTCTTTGTCTCTCACCCCCTCCTCTGTCACTCCGCCTTTCAAATAAATGAATAAAACAAATCTTTTTTTAAACAAAAAGTAGAGAACACAGTTTAAAAAGTAAAGTCTTTTAAAAAATAAGTAAATATGTCTCTTAGCAATTATAAGGTTCACCATTGAACAGGAACCACATGCAAGCTATAGTGACACATCCCTAGGTGCCCAGTGATGTGCCATTCAAGCAGCTGAAAAAGGGAAATGCAAATAGGAAATATAGTGACAAGTATTTAAAAATGGAATGGATATATCATTGATCCATTGGCTCCTAAGGTTATAGTGCTTTGTTGCTTTATAAAAAATTATTTGCTTACTATATATAGTTGAAAGGCAAAGAAACAGAGACATACAGAGATCTTCCATCCACTGGTTCATTCCCCAAATGTCCACAACAGCTGGAGTTAGGTCAGGCCAGCAGAAGCCAGGAGCCTGGAATTCAATCTTTGTCTCCCACATGGGTGGCACGGACCCAAGTACTTGAGCCATTACCTGATGTCTCACAAGATATGCACTAGCAGGAAGTTGGAATTGAAAGCAGAGCTAAGACTCAAACATAGGCACCCCAACATGGGATGCAGTGTCCTAACTGGCACTGTAATTACTATGCCAAATGCTTGCCCCTTTTTTTGTTTTTATGAAGACTTTCAAATACTGGCAGAAAACCACTTAAGCGTTTCATGTTACTTTCAAACAAAGTACAATGGTCTCTTTGTTAAATCAAGTTCTTCAAGGTCAAAATAATGTTCACCAGTGAAAAATGAGGACTTTTATTATCAGAAGGAAAAGAACACAACTATAGAGCCATTATTTAAGGCTGTAGTCCCGAGAGACAACAAAACAGGTACAGAACCCACATTAATGCGACATTTTTAAGAATACACCAAAGTATATAAATGTTTTCTTTTTTAACATTTATTTATTTATTTATTTGAAAAAGTTACACAGAGAGAGGAGAAGCAGAGAGAGACAGGGAGAGAGAGGTCTTCCATCCTCTGGTTCATTCCCCAGATGGCCACAATGGCCAAAGCTGTACCAATCTGAAGCCAGAAGCTAGGAGCTTCTTCCAGGTCTCCCACATGGGTCCAGGGGCCCAAGGACTTGGGCCATCTTCCACTGCTTTCCTAGGCCATAGCAGAGAGCTGGATTGGAAATGAAGCAGCTGGGTCTCAAACTGGCGCCCATATGGGATGCCGGCACTTCAGGCAGCAGCTTTACCCACTATGCCACAGCGCCGACCCCAATGTATAAATGTTTTAATCAAAGAGAAAATAGAACAAGATGTCAGCAAAATTTCCGTATTGAATAACACTCTGAACACCAAGGAATATCAACACCGTGCCATACGGAAGAAGGATTGCTAACACATGTG
Source organism: Oryctolagus cuniculus (assembly GCF_051225735.1). Lineage (NCBI taxonomy): Eukaryota > Metazoa > Chordata > Mammalia > Lagomorpha > Leporidae > Oryctolagus > Oryctolagus cuniculus. The sequence continues at coordinate 60,384,252 of NC_142883.1, forward strand.
CAGGCCAGCAAATAATTTCAATTTACAAACTGAATGAGCCCTCCATGCAGGGCATGAATCAGCACCCTTCTTTTTTATTTTTTTATGAATTATTCATTTGAGAGGCAGAGTTACAGACAGAGGGAGAAGAGAGAAAGAGAGCGATATTCCATCCTTTGGTTCACTCCCCAAATGGTTGCAATGGCTGGGGCTGAGCAATCCAAAGCCTGGAGCCAGAAGCTTCTTCCAGGTCTCCCATGAAAGTGAGGGGCCTAAGCAGTTGGGCCATCTTCCACTGCTTTCCCAGGCCATAAGCAGAGAGCTGGATCAGAAGAGGAACAGCCAGGACTAGAACTGGAGCTGATATAGGATGCTGGCACCACAAGCAGAAGTTTAACCTACTGTTCCACAGCACCGGCCCCAAATCAGCACCTTTCTTGGTCAAAGCTCAGACACAAGGGCCAAAGTGCAAAGTGGAAAAGAGGCCTCGGATCTCAACCAATGGAGGACCAGGAAGAAAAGGGGCTGTGTACAGAATAAAAGGCTTTGCAGCCAATGCCAATCTGCACCACTGATGTTTCCTTAGAGAAAACCTGACGATGCTGATGATCAACATCATTGAAACTTCACTCAGCACAGCTGGTCCACAGGTTCTGCATCACTGATTCAGCCAACTGTGGCTCAAGAACAGTTTTTTAAAAAATTATACCTTGTGAAAATGAATCTTGATGTGAATGGAAGGGGAGAGGGAGTGGGAGATGGGAGGGGTGTGGGTGGGAGGGAAGTTATGGGTGGGGGGGGGAAGCCATTGTAATCCATAAACTGTACTTTGGAAATTTATATCTACTAAATAAAAGTTAAAAAAATTATACCTGGAGTGAAGATGGCTAGACTTTCTTCTTGTCACTACTCACTAACAATACACTGTAATAACTGTTTACATGGCATTTACACTGCACTAGGGATTATAAGTAATCCAGACATGTAGGTTATTGGATATTTTATGAAAGAGACTTGAGCACCTAAGGATTTGGATATCCTCAGGAGTCCTGGAGCCAACCCTCCATGGTTATTGAGAAACAATTGTACTGCAAACATGATAAGCATGTTAAACCAAGCTGTAGTCGTGGACACTCTTGTCTTTTCAGTGGTGCAGTATGGACAGTAGGAACCAGTGTCTGCTTTCCCATGCTGAAACACACTGCATATCAAGGGAGCAGTATTCAGTTCATGTGGATAGTTAAAATGATGAATGATGGGAGCAGGTGCTTAGCCTAGAGGCTAAGATGCTCGTTAAGATGCCTGGACTCAGACTGGAGTACTTGCGTTTGAGTCCCAGTCTGGCTCCTGACTCCAGTGTTCTGCTAATGCAGACCCTGGGAGGCAGCAGTGATGGCTCAGGTAATTAGGTCCCTGCCCCGATGGGGGAGACCTGGATTGAATTCTCGGGTCCCAGGGTTTTGGCTCAGCTCAGTCCCAGCTGTTGTGGGCATTTAGGGAGTAAATCAGTGAATGAAGTTCTGTCCCTTTCTCCTCTCCCCTCTCCCCCTCCACCTCTCACAGAAATAAATAGGACCAGCACTGAAGTACAGCAGGTTAAGCTACCTACCGTCTGCCAACACCGGCATCCCATATCAGAAAGCAGGTTCAATTCCTGGCACTTCTGATCCAGCTCCCTGTTGATATTCTTGAGAAAACAGTGGAAGATAGTCCATGCACTTGGGTCTCTGTCACCCATGAGGGAGACCTGGATAGAGTTCTAGGCTACTGGCTTCAGCCTGGTCAGCCCCAACCATTGTAGCCATTTGGAAGGTCTCTCTCTCTCTCTCTCTCTCTCTCTCTCTCTCTCTCCTTCCACCCTGTCACTCCGCCTTTCAAATAAAATATTTTTAAAAATAAAATATTCTTAAATAAACAAGCAAGCAGATAAACAGATTTTTGTAAAAAGTTTGTGGAAAATGGAATAAAGCATAAGTTTATTTTGGCGCAAAAAAAAAAACCCTTTGAAATCCATGCAGTTTTTTCATAATACACATTGTCCATGAACTTTTTACAGACTCATACATTTTAGTAATCAATACTTAGAGCATCCTGAATCAGCCAAAATATCATGACTTAAATGTGTTTTTATTTATTTGAAATGCAGCGCTACAGAGAGAGGAGGAGAAACACAGAGAGATCTTCCATCAACTGGTTCACTCCTCAAATGGCTGAAACAGCTGGGGCTGGGCCAGGCCAGGAGCCCAGAGCTTCTTCCAGGTTTCCCATGTGGGTGCAGAGGTCCAAACACTTGGGACATCCTCTGCTGCTTTCCTAGGCACATTAACAGGGAGCAGAATCAGAAGTGGAGCAGCTGGGACTCAAACCAGAGCCCATATGAGACGCCAGTGTCACAGGCTGAGCTCAACCTGCTACGCCACAAGCCTGCCCCATTCATGACTTTTAATGCTAAGATATCCTGCTAAGATGTTTGATATGGCCAAACTGCAACGTAGACAGTGAAATCGCTGAGTTTGATTTCCCTGCTACTTGTCTGTTTTCTTTACAAATTTAAGACATATTTTTGGCATATTTTAAAGTTACACTGAAGTGCTATAAAATGATATAAAGAAACACTTTCCAGGTCAAATGCAGTGAAGAGGTAGACTGGGAATTCACTCACCATTATCTGCTAAATAGAAGCACTCACTTCCAGCTCTTAAATGTGATATGCTTGTTAGCTTGACAGCTGACAGAATGTGAAAGAGTTTTAAGAAGTTACAATGTCTGCACCCATTTTGGCCTTAACATACAGAGCCAACATAGCTGTTATTGTCTGACGACCTGTGATTTTTTTTTTTTTTTTTGACAGGCAGAGTGGACAGTGACAGAGAGAGAGACAGAGAGAAAGGTCTTCCTTTGCCGTTGGTTCACCCTCCAATGGCCACCGCAGCCGGCGCGCTGTGGCCAGCGCACCGCACTGATCTGATGGCAGGAGCCAGGTGCTTCTCCTGGTCTCCCATGGGGTGCAGGGTCCAGGGACTTGGGCCATCCTCCACTGCACTCCCTGGCCACAGCAGAGAGCTGGCCTGGAAGAGGGGCAACCGGGACAGAATCCGGTGCCCCCAGGACTAGAACCCGGTGTGCCGGCACCGCAAGGTGGAGGATTAGCCTAGTGAGCTGCAGCGCCGGCCGACCTGTGATTCTAAATTAGACTATTTCAACGGAAATAAAGGAAAGACGTGAAAAGGCTTTGGGCTCTGTCCTAGGCTATAGATCATAAACAATGTGGCTCCTCTTACAAACACAGGAAGCATGACATAATTAATTTTCATTTTATTTATTTGAAAGGCAGAGAGACAGAGAGAGAGGGAGAAACACAGAAGAGAGATCTTTCATCTGCTGGTTCACCCTCTGAGTGCCTGCAACAGCTGGGGCTACGCCAGACTGAAGCCAGGAGCCAGCAAGTCCATCTGGGCCTCCCACATGAGTGACGGGCCCAAGTACTTGGACTATCTTTTGCTGCCTGCCAGGTGCATTAGCAGGAAGCTCGATCAGAAGCACAGAGTTGCCAGGACTTGAACCAGGCACCCCTGGGAGGGATGTGCGCATCCCAAGCGCTGACCCAACATGCTGTGCCACACTACCCACCCCAGTGTTTGTTAGTTTAAAATTTGTGGTGAATATTTGTGGATTTCTTCTCTAAAATAGGCCCATAAACAGAAATGCTCTTAAATGCAGATCACTCTTGAAGCAAGCCAGGGTTTTCCAATGGAAGAACTAGGATTTCTTTTTAGAGGTTCTGTTAAGCCTCTGAAAAGGAGTCCCAAATTTGTCCTATCTCCATCCCAGGCTCAGATCTGGGATTCAGCAGGAATCGAGGTAACATAAATCCCAGACACGTCACCAGCTCCTCCCAGAGCGCAGTCCTTCTGAAGAGGCTCAGCCCTCGGCAGGGCCCTGCAGCCAGGAGGGTGGGCTGGAGGGCACTGGACCAAGTCCACACAGCCTACCCCGGGGTGTGTGACCTGGAAGGCACTGCAGCAGAGCACAGGCCTGCACGCCTGCGGGAGCCTCGCAGTCAGGAAGAAGGCACGGAGCAACCAGCACAGAGAGAAGACGGACACAGCGGTTCCAGTGGAGACACATGGGATGATGGCACCAACCAACTAGGACTACATGGACCAGTATCCATCCAACGGGCCAACACTCCCATCCCCAAAGGCACTCTACTGTCTTTGCTGGAGACTTCAGCTAAAAAGAAAGATGATATTAAATACAAAGTCATGGGGCCAGCGGTGTGGTGCAGCAGATGAAGCCACCACCTGCGATGCCGGCATCCCACATGGGTGCCAGTTCATATCCAAGCAGCTCCACTTCTGATTCACCTGGGACAGCAGCAGAAGATGGCCCAAGTACTTGGGCCCCGGCACCCGCATGGGAGACCTGGAAGAAGCTCCTGGCTCCTGGCTTCAGCCTGGCCCAGCCTGATCATTGTGAAGTCCTGGCCATTGTGGCATCTGTAACTTTGACTTTCAAATAAAAAAAAGAAAGTTGCAGTTTTGTACTCTGAGTCTGTTAACCAAGAAATTCCATATAAGACTAAAAGTTTAGGGGCTGGCATTGTGGCATAATGGGTTAAGCCACCATCTCCAATGCTAGCATCCCATATGAGCATTGGTTCAAGACCCGGCTGCTCCACTCCAATCCAGCTCCCTGCTAATATGCCTGGGAAAGCAGTGGAAGATGGCCCAAGTCCTTAGGCCCCTGTACCCATGTGGGAGATCCGGATGGAGCTCCTGGCCCCTGATTCCTGTCTTTGGTGTGGCCTTGTCCTGGCTGTTATGGCTATTTGGAGAGTGAACCAGCAGATTAAAAATCTCTCTTTGTCTTTGTCTCCCCCACCCCCTGTAACTCTGCCTTTCAAATAAATAAATGAAATCTTTAAAAAAAAAAAAAGAGAGAGAGAGAGAGACTGAAAGTTTGGGGCTGGCATTGTGGCTCAGCACCTATAAAACAGTGATGATGCTAGTATATATATTTTTTATTATTTATTTCCTCTGACAGATTACAAGACAGACACCCAGTTTGCCTGAATCTTAAAATAATATTTCCTCTGCCCATCTTGAATGGCCAATGAAGACATAAGTCCAGCTAGCAAAGTAAAAAGGGGAAAGATTCTGGTGTTTCTTAACAAGACTTTAATGCATTACCTTTTGAATCTACTACAACATGTCTTAAAACAAGGTTCAATACCAACTTAGATCCTTTCTGTTATTTATGACTCAACAAAATTTGGCCAACAGTAGATGAACATGAAACTACAACAATTCACAGAAATGAATGTGCTGACATGAGCAATCCCTCTTCCAGCAGTTACCATGGTGACAGCAGGCATGAATGGCTATTTAAAGAGCTTTCCCTGAATATTACCATCTTATTAGACACATGACATTACAACCAGTGAAATCAGGGGGAAAGTCCTTATTTTTAAATTTTTAATGAATAGATCTCATTATTAGTATTAAGCTAGTTTTTTTTTTTAAATTCGCCATTTTAAGTGTACATTAACTACATTATAGGAGCTTTCTCTAATCTGATTTATTTATGTGAAAGGCAGAGTGACAGAATGAAAGAGAGATCTTCTATCCATGTTCCACAACTGCCCAAATGCCCACAACAGTCAGGGTTGGGCCATGCCAAAGCCAGGATCCTAGAATTCCTTCCAGGTCTCCATGTGGGTGGCAAAGGTCCAAGCACTTGAGCCTGTTTCTCAGCATGGGAAGCAGTGTAGCCAGGACTCAAACTGATATTCCAATAGGGGATATGGGAGTCTCAAGCAATGGCTTAACCCACTGCACTACAACACTCACCCCAAGCTAGTAACATTTGGGCTAGCATTTATAAAGCAACTATTACAGGCCAAACACTTTTCTAGGTTTTTCTTTTTCTGCTTATGTTGTCACATTTAACCTCAATAAACCACTGTGAACTAGCTGTTAATTTTCCCTTCTAGGAAGCTGAGAAAACTGGGAACCAGAGTGCTTAAGTGATTTGCTCAGGGCCATACAACATGCCTACAGATAACCTGAGATGTACATGGGATCTTATTAATCTAGTCTATTCTTTTCCCTTTCCCCTCCTCCACGTTTCTAGTGAGTGATAACTAGAATATCCAGTATAGCTATATCAACCTCCTAGACCTTGATTCTTTTTTTTTTTTTTTTTTTTTTTTTGGACAGGCAGAGTGGACAGTGAGAGAGAGAGACAGAGAGAAAAGTCTTCCTTTGCCATTGGTTCACCCTCCAATGGCCGCTGCGGCCGGCGCACCGCGCTGATCTGATGGCAGGAGCCAGGTGCTTCTCCTGGTCTCCCATGGGGTGCAGGGCCCAAGCACTTGGGCCATCCTCTACTGCACTCCCTGGCCACAGCAGAGAGCTGGCCTGGAAGAGGGGCAACCGGGACAGAATCTGGCGCCCCGACCGGGACTAGAACCCGGTGTGCCAGCGCCGCAAGGCAGAGGATTAGCCTGTTGAGCCACGGTGCTGGCCTAGATCTTGATTCTAAGGTGATTCCCAGTCATACCACTCTGCTTTATTTTCTCCATAGAACTGATCACAACCTGAGATTTTCTTATTAACTGCTGATTATAAACTCAATGAGAGCAAGCTCCTTGTCTATTTTGTTCCCTACTGATATCAGTTCCTAGAACACTGTCTAGCATAGAGAAGGTAATCAATAGATACTTGTTGACAGTGTACAGTTGTCATAGCAGTTAAGATGCTGCTTGGAACATCAACCTCCCATATTGGGGTGTTTGGTTTTGAGTCTGAGCTCTGCTCCTAATTCTAGCTTCCTGCTAATGTACACCCTGGGAGGCAGCAGCTGATGGTTGAAGTGCTTGGGTCCCTGTCACCCACATGTGAGACCCAGACTGAATTCCTGACTCCTGGCTTTGGCCTGGTTCAGCTCCAGCTGTTGTGCTCATTAGAGTGAACCAGCAGATGGGAAATCACTCTGTGTGTGTGTGTTTGTGTGTGTGTGAGGGAGTGTGTGTGTGTGTCTGTGTGTCTGCTTTTCAATCAAAAATAAAATTTTTAAAAAAATCTGGAATTAACAAATGAAAGAAATTCAAGAAAGAAAAAGTACTAAAACAAATGTTTATATAAACATACTTTTTTTTTTTAATTTGGAAGGCAGACTTACAGAGAAAGAGGGAGAGATAGACACAAAGAGAAAGAGATTTTTCCATCTGCTGGTTCACTCCCCAAATGGCCACAACAGCTGGGGGCTAGGCTAGGTTGAATCCAGGAGCCAGGAGCTTCCTCTCCCATGTGGATGCAGGGGCCCAAGCCTTTAGACTATCTTCCTACACTCTTCCCTGATGCATTAGCAGGGAACTGGATCCAAAATGAAGCAGCTGGAACTGGAACTGGCACGCAAATGGGATGCCAACCCTGTAGACTGTAGTTTAACCCACTACATCACAGTGCTGGCCCCAATCTAAAACATCTTACTGTGAATATATTACTAAAATTTTCCAGCACAACTTCTTGCCAAAATAATTTTATTGAATTAGCATTTCAAAAAATATTTTAGGCCTGAGGCCGGCACTGTGGCATAGCAGGTAAGGCCACTGCCTGCAGTGCCAGCATCCCATATGGGCACTGGTTCCATTCCCAGCTGCTCCACTTCTGATCCAGCTCTTTGCTGTGGCCTGGGAAGGCAGTGGAAGATGGCCCAAGTCCTTGGGCCCCTGCACCCATGTAGGAAGACCTGGGAGAAGCTCCTGGCTCCTGACTTCAGACTGGTGCACTCCGGCTGTTGCAGCCAATTGGAGAGTGAATCAGAGGGTGGAAGACCTCTCTCTCTCTCTCTCTCTCTCTCTGCCTCTGCTTCTCTCTGTGTAACTCTAACTTTCAAATAAATAAATAAATCTTTTTTAAAAAAATACTTAGGCCTAATTTTTAATGTTAATTCCCTTTTAATTATTTGAAAGGCAGAGAGAAAACGAGATGGACAGAGAAAGAGACCTTCCATTCCCCTGTTCAATCCCCAGATGCCTGCAATAGGCAGGGCTGGACCAAGCTGAGGCCAGGAACTGGGAACTCCAGCCAGGTCTCCTGTGTGAGTGGTGGGGACTTAGCACTTGAGCCGCCATCTGCTGCCTCCCAGGATGCATATTAGCAGGAAGTAGGATCAGAAGTGAAGGCAACAGGGTAAAAAAAAAAAAAAAAGAAGTGAAGGCAAGGGTGGAACTCCATTATGGGATTGTGGGTATCCCAGAGTAGTGGCTTAACCAGCCGCACCATAACACATACCCTTAAGCCTAGATCTTTAAAAGTTTGATACTGGTAGGTAAATAGACAAACAAATCAATGGAGTAAACAAAGAATTAGATCCAAACATATTCATACATTTAATAAATGACAAAGCCAGTATTCCAAAATAACTAATAAATGGTATTGAGACAAAATAGCATCTAAGAAAAATATAGTTGGGCGCCCTATTTTCCTCCTCACATCCAAAGTGACTATGTTGTGGTGTAGTGGGCTAAGCCGGCATCCCATGTGGACACCGGTCTGAGTCCCAGCTGTTCCTCTTCCAAGCCAGCTCTATGCTATGGCCTGGAAAAGCAGTAGACAATCCAAGTGCTTGGACCCCTGTACCCATGTGGGGGACCCAGAAGAAGCTCCTGGCTCCCAGTTTCAAATCAGCCAGGCTCAGGCCATTGTGGCCATTTGGGGAGTGAACCAGTGGATGGAAGACTTTCTCTGCTCTCCCTTTCTCTGTAACTCTCTCAAATAAATAAAATCTTAAAAAAAAAAAAAAAGTGACTCTGATAGTACCAAACATTTAAAAGATAAAACATGAAAATAACACAATTAGCAAAAGAAAGCACAGGAGAATCTTTAAAGTCTTAGAATAGGGGAAGATCTATAATATGAAATTCAGAGACTATAAAAGAAACAAATCAACTACATACAAACCAAATCTTTCTGCGTGTCTAAAATGCAGCACAAACACAGTTGAACAAACATAGACGAATAAACTGGGGGAAAAGACTCATATTCAAAGAATCAACCAGTGTTCCCATACATAAGAGAGCCTACAAACCCAAAGGGGAAAAAAAAAACCACCATTAACCCAAAATACAAACCTGCAGAGGTAATGAACAGACAGTTCACAGAAACTACAAATGGCTCTTTAACACACAAGATGCTCAAACTCACTTGAAATACAGGAAACACAAATTAAAACCATAAATCTATCTTACCTATCAGAATGATAAAAATTTGAAAAAAGTTTGGTGCATCACCATACTGGTGAGAGTGTAAGGAAATTGGGGCTCTCATTTTTTTGTTGACAGCATACATGTTGATATGTCCTATGCAGGGCAATCTAGCAATATCTGTCAAATGCACATATGCATATGTTCTTTTTTTTTTTTTTTTTTTTTTTTTTTTTTTTTTTTTTGACAGGCAGAGTGGACAGTGAGACAGAGAGACAGAGAGAAAGGTCTTCCTTTTGCCATTGGTTCACCCTCCAATGGCCTCCACGGCCGGCGCGCTGCGGCCGGCACACTGCGTCGATCCGAAACCAAGAGCCAGGTGCTTCCTCCTGGTCTCCCATGGGGTGCAGGGCCCAAGGACTTGGGCCATCCTCCACTGCACTCCCGGGCCACAGCCGAGAGCTGGACTGGAAGAGGAGCAACCGGGAGAGAAACCGGCGCCCCGACCGGGACTAGAACCTGGTGTGCCGGTGCCGCAGGCGGAGGATTAGCCTAGTGAGCCGCGGCACCAGCCACATATGCATATATTCTTTTTTTTTTATTTTTTTTTAATTTTTATTTTTTCTGGACAGGCAGAGTGGACAGTGAGAGAGAGAGAGACAGAGAAAAAGGTCTTCCTTTGCCGTTGGTTCACCCTCCAATGGCCGCCGCGGCCAGCGCGCTGCGGCCGGCGCACCGCGCTGATCCGGTGGCAGGAGCCAGGAGCCAGGTGCTTTTCCTGGTCTCCCATGGGGTGCAGGGCCCAAGCACCTGGGCCATCCTCCACTGCACTCCCTGGCCACAGCAGAGGGCTGGCCTGGAAGAGGGGCAACCGGGACAGAATCCGGCGCCCCGACCGGGACTAGAACCCGGTGTGCCGGCGCCGCTAGGCGGAGGATTAGCCTAGTGAGCCGCGGCGCCGGCCTGCATATATTCTTTGACAAAGCAATTGCACTCTCAGAATACAGATCCTTATTTTTTTAAAAAGATTTATTTATTTATTTGAAAGTTGGAGTTACACACAGAGAGGAGAAGCAGAGAGAGAGAGAGAGAGAGGTCTTCCATCTTCTGGTTCACTCCCCAATTGGCCGCAATGGCTGGAGCTGGCTAATCCAAAGTCAGGAGCCAGGAGCTTCCTCTGGGTTTCCCACATGGGTGCAGAGGCCCAAAGACTTGGGCATCGAGAGCTGGATCGGAAGTGGAGCAGCCAGGACTCAAACCAGCACTGAGATGCTGGCACTGCAGGCGGTGGCTTCACAGCTATGCCACAGTGCCAATCCCCAGAATATAGATTCTATAGTTTTATTCTTCTAAGGGCTGGAAACTTGGGAGCAAGGACCTGGAGGTAGAAGACAAACTTCTTTTTCCTCATATTCCCTTTTAGGTGTGTTAAATTTTGTATACTGTCTTGTATTACTTTTTCACAAGATATAATTTTTAAGCTATATGTCTGAGAATTCCTGTAAAGAAAATATAATTATCTACCATCCCCTTCTGTGAAGGTCAAAATAAAAGAGGAAATTCATGAAAGTAGAGAATGTCCTCAACTCTGAACAACAGAGACAAAAACTCTCTCACAGGGATTTGCTGGACAAAATTGGGGTTGGAGGAGCAGCTGTGAGAACTGATACCACCTTCTCTAGATCTCGAGCAGGTTGCAGATTTCTCAAGCAAAGTGAAGGGGCCAAGCAGGGGAGACCCAGCCAAGGGCTTTGTTCTCCACTGGTGAACGGATGCTGGTTCAAGTCCTGGCTGCTCCACTTGTGATCCAGCTGTCTGCTGAAGCACTTAGGACAGCAGCGAAAGATGGCCCAAGTGCTTAGACCCCTGCCACCCATGTGGGAGACCCGAATGGAGTTCCAGGCTCCTGGCTTCACCCTCACCTGTGACTCTCTGACCCAAACATAACACGGAAGAAAAGCATCGTCTGAGAAAAGTAGGAAAACCGCCGCAGTCCTAACCCCCGAGCTGTGAGCACACACTGGCCAAGTCTGCCACATCTGGGTAAAGCAGAGGGAACACGTCGAGGGCTGGGGTGTGCCAACTTAGAAATCCTGCAGGTTGCAGATGTCCCTGGGAGGAAGGGTCACCAGCTCAAAGAGAACCTTCAGGATCCACTGATTACAGCCACCATGTGTGAGCAACGGATCACAGTCCCACGAGGGGTAGGGAGCCGCCGAGGAGGTCTGTTCTACCAGACACAGCTGTGGGGAGGCAGGGGGAGGCTCAGGGCGAAACCATGGCAACCAGCCATTGTTACTGTTGTGACCCAAGGGACTCTACAGTCTAATCAACTGGAGCTCTTCCAGGACAAAGGCCCTCACTGGGGAAACCTCCACACTGTGAACAGGACAGGGACATGAGTTCAAGGTCACGGGTCTGAGCACTGTGAGAACAACAGAAGATAAAACTCAGGAGGCTCAAATCTCGGAAGGTTATCCAGGCCCTCCATGTCCATCTGGTGTAAACGAGAGTAATGCAAAAGAATGGCGTCAGATGCCACTCAACGTTACAGACAAGAAAAAAGAAAAGATCAAGTTGACTAATGTCCCCCATATGCAATGGAGGCATGCCACAAGGACAGGCTCACGAAACAGATGAAAACCATAACTACATATTTCTAGACAAGTTTAAAGATGTAAAACTACATACTGAAAAGGTTTGGGGGTGGACGCTGTGGCATAGCAGGTAAAGCCACTGCTGGCCTCCCGTATGAGCATTGGTTCGAGTCCCGGCTGCTCCACTTCCCATCCATCTCCCTGATAATGCAGCAAAAGATGGCCCAAGCTTGGGCCTCTGCACCCACATGGAAGACCAGGAAGAAGCTCCTGGCTCCTGGCTCCTGGCTCCTGGCTTCACACAGGCCCAGCTCTGGCCATTACGGCCATTTGGGAAGTGAACCAGCAGATGGAATCTCTCTCCCTTTCTTTCTCTCTCTAGGCCCAGTTCTGCCCATTACGGCCATTTGGGAAGTGAACCAGCAGATGGAAGATCTCTTTCTCTTTGGCGTTCTCTCTCTCTCCTCTCTCTCTGTCTCTTCCTTTCCCTGCAACCTCTGCCTTTCAAATAAATAAATAAATCTTTTTAAAAAAATGGTTTACACATCTGCAAAACTGAATTCAGTATGGGCAGCACAAAAACATTGCTAGTAAAACTGTTAGACAGTAAAGACGAACAGAAGAAAATCCTTTGAGCACCAAGGCAAAATAACCAAGTTCCTTATAAGGGGTGAAATCAGACTGTCATAGACTTTGACAGCAGGAAATACAGCCATGTACTAAAGACACTCAAAGAAAATATAAGCCAAGGATTTCATAACCAAGGAGACACTCAGGGATAAACTTCTTTGAACATGGAAGAACTCAAGGAATACTATTCACAAGGAGCCTTCCCGAGGAATCTCCCAGAAAACAAGCTTCGGGCAAGCAAAATGTCTGAGAGACCTCACCAAGAGGACACAGGACATGGAATATGGTTACCCACAGAACTGAGACAAAATGATTATCATAAGGGAAACAGCAAGTAAGAGATGGTAATGTATTTTCACAATGTGCATTCAATACAATGATCAAACATTATTAGAAGTGGCGGCCAGCGCTGTGGCTCACTTGGCTAATCCTCCGCCTGTGGCGCCGGCACAGCAGGTTCTAGTCCCGGTTGGGGCACCGGGTACCAGGACCGGTAGCTCCTCTTCCAGTCCAGCTCTCTGCTGCGGCCCGGGAGAGCAGAGGAGAATGGCCCAAGTGCCAGCACCCGCATGGGAGACTGGGAGGAAGTACCCGGCTCTTGGCTTCGGATCGGTGCTGTGTCGGCCGTAGCAGCCATTAGGGGAGTGAATCAATGGAAGGAAGACCTTTCTCTCTGTGTCTCTCTCACTGTCTATAACTCCCTCTCTCTGTCTCTGTCTCTCTCTCTCACTGTCTAACTCTGCCTGGCCAAAAAAAAAAAAAAAAAGTATTAGAAGAAAATAAAAACCTAAAAACCCAAGGAATGGAAACAGCTTCATACACCTGGCATGAAATTCAGAGCCAATAAAAAGATATTTATAGGCACTAGTGTTGTGGTAACAGGTGAAGCTGACACTTGGTACACCTGTAGCTCCTATCAGAGTGTTGGTTCAAGTCCCAACTGCTCTGCTTCAGTTCCAGCTTCCTGTTAATGCACCCGAGAAGGCAGCAGATGATGGCCCAAGTACTTGGATTCCTGCCACCAACACGAGACACCTGGATGGAATTCCTGGCTCCTGGCTTCACCCTGGCCCACCTCTGGTTTTTGTGCCCATTTGGGAAATAAATTAGTGGATGGAAAAATCTCTCTCCCTCTCTCTTTTCCTCATTCTGTGTCACTCTGCTTTTCAAGTAAATAAATAAGTAAAACTTGTTAAAGATTTATGTATTTATTTGAAAGGCAGAGACAGAGAGAGAGGAGTCTTCCACTGCAGGTTCACTCCCCAGATGGCTGCAGTGGCTGGAGCTGTGCTGATCCTAAGCCAGGAGCCAGGAGCTTCTTCCAGATCTCCCACATGGGTGCAGGGGCCCAAGGACTTGGGCCATCTTCCACTGCTTTCCTAGGCCACAGCAGAGAGCTGGATTGGAAGTGGAGCAGCTGGGACTCGAACTGGTGCCCATATGGGATGCTGGCGCTGCAGGCTGGGGCTTTACCCACTATGCCACAGTGCTGGCCCCCCCAAAAATATTTATACTCTTACTACAAAAAAAAAAGTAAACTTCTTTATGGCCCAAGACACCATAAACAAATTCAAAAAATAAGCAACAAACTGGATAAAAATATTTGTAATACATATGATTAATAAACTGCTGGTGTCACCATAATATAAAGAGCTCTTTGTTTTGTTTCATTTTATCTGTTATTAACAAAAAGAGAACAGATTTTATTTCTAAGAAGCTCTTTGAATCTATTGTTAAAACAAATAGCCCATCTGAAAACTGGAAAAGGGGCAAGTGTTGTGATGCAGCAGGTTAAGCCGCTGTTTGAGACGCCTGGAGTCCAGCTTTGGCCAAGCCCAGTCCAGTCTTCCAGGCTGGGGAGAGAACCAGCAGCTGGGAGTTTGCTAGCTCTCTCTCTGTCTCTTTACCCTCAAATAAAATTTTTAAAAAGGAATTGGCGGGCCGGCACTGTGGCACAGTGGGTTAACGCCCTGGCCTGAAGCGCCGGTATCCCATATGGGCACCGGTTCGAGTCCCGGCTGCTCCTCTTCTGATCCAGCTCTCTGCTATGGCCTGGGAAAGCAGGAGAAGATGGCCCAAGTCCTTGGGTCCCTGCACCCACATGGGAGACCCGGAGGAAGCTCCTGGCTCCTGGCTTTGGATTGGCGCGGCTCCAGCCATTGCAGCCATCTGGGGAATGAACCAGCGGATAGAAGACCTCTCTCTCTCTGTCTACCTCTCTCTGTAACTCTTTCAAATAAATAAAATAAATCTTAAAAGGGGGGGGGGCGGCACCAGGTTCTAGTCCCGGTTGGGGCGCTGGATTCTGTCCTGGTTGCCCCTCTTCCAGGCCAGCCCTCTGCTGTGGCCAGGGATTGCAGTGGAGGATGGCCCAGGTGCTTGGGCCCTGCACCCGCATGGGAGACTAGGAGGAAGCACCTCGCTCCTGGCTTTGGATCGGCACAGCACGCCGGCTGTAGCGGCCATTTGAGGGGTGAACCAAGGGAAGGAAGACCTTTCTCTCTGTCTCTCTCTCTCACTGTCTAACTCTATCTGTCAAAAAAAAAAAAAAAAAAAAAAGGAATTGGCAAGGTGGGCATTGTAGCACAGCGGGTTGAGCTGCCACTTTGTATACCTGCATTTCTTTGTCAAAGTGCCAGGGTTCGAGTCCTAACTACTCTGCTTCTGATCCAGCTTCCTGCTAATGAGCAGAAGGCAGCAAGAGATGGCTCAAATACTTTGGTTCCTGCCACCCACGTGCGAGACCTAGATGGAGTTATGGGCTCCTGGCTTTGGGATGGCTGTTGCAGGCATTTGGGTGGTGAGCCAGTAGGTAGAAGGTATTTCTCACCATCTGTTGCTCTACCTTTCAAGTAAATAAATATAATCTTTTTAAATAATTTAAATAGAAAATATGTTTCAACTCTGTATCCATCTAGAACTTATTTTGCTATATTAGCCGATTTATAAAAAAAATTCTAATATATTTAGAAAATTAATTTTTAAAAATTGGCAAAAATCTTCTTTAAAAATATTATTTATTTATTTATTGAAAATCAGAGTTACACAGAAAGAGGGGAGGCAGAGTGAGAGAGAGAGAGCTCTTCCATCCGATGGTTCACTCCCCAGTTGGCTGCAACAGCCGGAGCTGCGCCAATCCAAAGCAGGAGCCAGGAGCTTCTTCTGGGTCTGCCACGTGGGTGCAGGGGCCCAAGGACTTGGGCCATCTTCTACTGCTTTCCCAGGCCATAGTAGAGAGTTCGATCAGAAGTGGAGCAGGTGGGACTAGAGCTGGCATCCATATGGGATGCCAGCACTGCAGGCCAGGGTATTAACCTGCTGTGCCACAGCGCTGATCCCTGGCAAAAATTTTAAGTCAATCAAACTAAACAAACACAATCAAACTAAAACTGAATACATAAGTGAGCAAATACATACACATAAAGATGTTTACTGAAGCATTGTTTATAATAGAAAACATGACAAATAATCCTCATTAGGATATTGGTATATTCACAGACTTCAACCATCAAAAGGAAGTAGGTGTCCACACATAAAAGATGCATGTTTTGTGTGATTACATTAGAATAAGCAAATTCCTGGAAAAAAAAAAAAACTAGAGAACTTGCAGAAAAGATCTCAAAGAATACATATACAACAGTTGGTATTGCACTGGGAAATATGAATTTTCACTAAATCATGTATAACTAGGGGTATTCAGAAAGTTTATGGAAAATGTATATTATGAAAAAACTATGCATGGATTCACATTTTTTGCACCAAAATAACATCTTTTAATTCCATTTTCCACAAATTTCTTGAATTGCCCTCTTTCATTGTTTGCCAATCTTTACTCTAGGCTAGAATTACTTTTCAAAAAAATAAATTACATTCAGGAGACAAAACATTTCTTTGAACCCTATGTTTAAATAAAAGTGATGGGATAAAAGTGGTTGTCCTATTCATGAACACACACACACTACCCTTTATTTCATAAATGCAGTGTTCAATATTTTAGCTTTTCCTTTTAGGTTCCTTCCCTAAAAAAATCAGTTTATAAATAAATCCTCTTTTCATGTGTCTTCTGCCTTAACTCCCTTAAAGTAAACTGAGAAAACTATAACTTTACAGTCCAGTATCATTATAGTCTCAGAGCTAGCCTCAGCCTGGAGCTACCCTTTCATTTAGAACTCTTATTAAAATGCCGAGCTACAGCCCCTTCATGTAAAAACAAACCCAAGGATCTGACATTAGGCTGCCTTTGTTGCTACTCATAATAACTAAGCCCTATGCTTCTAATACATCTTTCATTTAATTACTGCACGTCAAAGGGTTTTATGTGTTTTTCTTATTACATACGAATCCAATTTGTTTAAGATACGGGCACACTCTTTGCCAGATGAAAGTGAGGAAAAGAAATTGAATGACGGACTGAATAAAAAGTCATAAAGCAACGCAGTAGGAGAGTCAGACACATGGCTCTCCTCCCTGGAGGCTGAAGAGCTCACCATTCACCTCTAGGGTGCGCCACAAAGCTTTCAAAGTCACCCGCCACAAACACACACAGATCCCCTGCCCCTGTTGGGTCACTAGCTAGGAAGAACGGCCTCCGATATTGGTGTGGCCTTCTTCAGTACGTGGAAGCCAATAAAACGCTCACCATTCAGCAAGAGAAACAAGTTCTGAAAGACGAACAGTTTTCCCACAGCCTGCGAATATTTCCACTGCAATGTCTTTCCCCGTCTCCACACAGACTCAGACCTTGAAGAAAATGCCTGCGTTGCACACGGGATCCTTTGAACACAAGTCAAGACCAGGTAGTTATTACATGCTTCCTTCTTTCCTCTCTGCCTCTCAAATAAATCAACACCTTAAAAAATAAAGAAATAAAAGTAAAAGCCGTAAAAGACATTCTGGAAATGACTGAGGAAATTTAAATATGCACCATATATGAAACAATACTACTGAATTAGTGTTAAATTTCTTTGCTGTGATGATATTAAGATAAAAAAAGTAGTACCTTCAAATGCGTCAACTACAAAAAAAGGATATATATATATATATATATATGCATACACACATGCACAAATCCAGACCTAACACAGAAATGGGGGAACTTCAAGAAGTTTGTAGAAAAATGGAATTTAAATTTAAGTTTATTTTGGTGTAAAATTTTTTTTTTGAAATTCATGCACAGTTTTTTTTTATGATAGGCATTTTCCACGGACTTTTTTGAAGACCCACAGAACATTATGAGACAAAATGCTAACACCTGATGAAGCTAGAATGTAGGACATTTTTCCTGTTACTGAAATCTTCTTCAATTTATTTTAATAATGTTTTCTAGGGGGGCAGCATTGTGGCACAGCAAGTTAAGCTGCTGCCTGGGATGCTGGCATCCCATGTGATACACCGGTTCAAGTCCCGGCTGCTGCACTTCCTATCCATCTCTCTGCTAATACACCTGGGAGAACAATGGCCAGGGCTGGACCAGGCTGACACCAGGAGCCAGGAGCTTCATCAGGGTCTCCCATTTGGGTGCAGTGACCCAAGTATTGCGCCATCTTCCACTGCTTTCCCAGGTGCATTAGCATGGATCAGAAGACTTTATGCTGTAAACACAGCAATACTCTCCAAACTGATCTACAGTTTCAACACAATCCTTATCAAAATCCCAGCTGGCTTCATTGTCGAAACTGCTGAGATGATTCTAAAATTCACATGGACTTGTAAGGCCCTAGTACAGCCAAAGCAATCTTGAAAAATATGCATGAATTTCAAAAAAAAAAAAAAAAAAGTAGGATGACTCACACTTCCTGATTTTTAAAGGTTTTTTGTTTAAGATAGATTTTTATTTATTTGAGAGGCAGAGTTACAAGAGAGGGAGAGACAGAGAGAGAGGTCTTCCATCCGCTGGTTCACTCCCTAAATGGCTGCCAACAGCTGGAGCTGGATTGATCTGAAGCCAGGAGCCAGGAGTTTCTTGCTGGTCTCCCATGCGGGTAGAGGGGCCCAAGGACTTGGCCATTTTCTACTGCTTTCCCAGGTCACAGCAGAGAGCTGGATCAGCAGAGGAGCAGCTGGGACTTGAACTGGCACCCATATGGGATGCTGGCACTGCAGGCTGGGGCTTTAACGCACTGTGCCACAGCGCCAGCTACACACTTCCTGATTTTAAAAGTTTCTACAAAATAATGGTGCTCTGGCGCAAAGAGACATATGGATCAATAGAACCAAATTGAGAGGACAGAAATAAACCCAAACATCTATAGTAATTGATTTTCAAAAAGGCACAAAGACCCTTCAGTGGGAAACCTATTCTTTTCAACAAATGGGTCTGGGATAACCAAATAGTCACATGCAAAAGAATGAAGTTAGACCTCCTACCACATGCAAAAATTAATTCAAAATGAATCAAAGGGGCCAGCACTGTGGTGCAGTGGGTTAAAGCCCTGGCCTGCAGTGCCAGCATCCCATATGGGAGCCAGTTCTAGTCCCAGCCGCTCCTCTTCCAATCCAGCTCTCTGCAATGGCCTGGGAAAGCAGTAGAAGACGGCCCAAGTCCTTGGGCCCCTGCACCCACATGGGAGACCGGGAAGAAGCTCCTGGCTCCTGCTTTGGATCGGCACAGCTCCGCCTGTTGCGGCCAACTGGGGAGTGAACCAGTGGATGGAAGACCTCTCTTCTCTCTCTCTGCCTCTCCTCTCTCTGTGTAACTCTGACTTTCAAATAAATAAATAAATCTTTTTTAAAAAATGAATCAAAGTCTTAAATGTAAAGACCCAAACTACAAAACTCTTAAAAGAAAACAGGGGTAAATCTTAAAGATTTTGGACTTGGCAAAAAAGTTCTTGGATATGACACTAAAAGCATGAGCAACAAAAGTAAAAATGGATAAACTAGAAGTATATTCAAATTTAAAACTTTTTTGCTTAAAGGATACCATCAAAAATTAAAATAAAAAATACCATCAAGAAATGAAAAGACAGCCCATGTAAAGGGGAAAAGTATTTGCAAATTATATACTTGATAAAACTGCAATTCAACAATAACTGTGACAACAAAACCCCTAAATCGGATGCCCTGAGCAAAGGATGTACATTTTTCTAAATGTCAGATAACAACAGTAGTTTATTGGGGCAGGTGTTATGGCACAGCAGGCTAAGCTGCTGCCTGCACCCGAACATCTCATATCAGAGAGCCAGTCTGAGTCCCAGCTGTTCTGCTTCTGATAAAGCTTCCTGCTAGTGTGCCAGGGAAACTAGCAGAAGATAGCCCAAATACCTGGTCCCCTGCCACTCACACAGGAGACCAGAATGGAGTCCCTGCCTCCTTGCTTCGGCCTGGCCTAGCCCCAGCCATCATGGCCATTTAGGGAATGAACCAGTGAATGGAAGATCTCTCTCTCTCTCTCTCTCTCTCTCTCTCTCTCTCTCTCTCCCCTTCCCCCTTTCAAATAAAAGAAGCAGATAAATATAAAAGAAGAAAATAAACAAAATGAATAAAAACTAAAGAAAGAGCATTGAGAATATTAATTTTATCATTTTAATGTCCTTTATTCCTGTGAGATTGTTGAGCAGAGAGAAATAGAGTTTTCGTCTACAGTGGGCAAGGCCCAGTCAGGAAAATAAAACATAAGAGAAGCAGTTCAATAGAGGGAATTTATTATAGGAACTAATAACAAGGCTGTGGCAAGAGTTGATGCGCCAAAGGCAATAGTGAGCCAATCCAGAGGTGAGTAACAGTGGGACTCCTCCCCGCTCCTGAAGGCTGCAGGGACAAGTGAAGGAGGGGGTATTGCCAGAGTGGGCCAGGGTCCTCTGCCACAGCTGGGACCACCTCCAAGACACTGGCCAAAAGCAGAAAACAGGATATATATATAGAGAGAGAGAGATGCTGGTTTCTCCCTTCCTTCCACCTGCCAATCTTCCAGTAGCGCCTCCCACTGGCCACATTGGGCCAGATGCAGCTGACAAGGGATCCTGCAAGATGCAGTTTGTAGGAATCATCTCCAAGATAGAGCAGAGAGAGATAAAGGCGAGGGGGAAGGGGCAAGTAACCCAACCACTGTCAGATCTATCTTTGCATCTCCAGTGCCTCACTCACACCTAGCTTCTACTGAAGGAAATCAGTTAAGTAGTGAGAGAAACCGATAAATCCAATGAGAAGCAAGAACGGAGTGTTACAGGATGAGAGAGAGAATAACTTACGCCATGTAATATACAAGGGACACGAATGAAAAGTTACAGAAGTAATGTGCAAGGATTTGTCAGAGGAACTAAAGTTTTTTCCAGGTAGGAAAAAACTTCCCAAACCAGAGGTATAACATGTGAAACCTTGTAAAGAATGACCAAAAAAAAAAAAAAAAAAAAAAGTTGAATTCCATCAAGTGCTTTTTCAGACTCTCTCAAGATAATTATATAGATTTCCCCTTTTATTTGCATAATGAGCAAGTACATGCATCCTAATATGAAACCACTCTGGAATCCCTAGGATAAAATCTATTAAGTCTAAATGTATTACCCTTTTAATACTCTGCTAAACTCACTTTGCTATTTCATTTAGGCCATTTGCCTATATCTGGGTGCTTCAAAAAGCTGGTGAAAATGGAATTAAAGGGTAAAAGTTTATTTTGGTGCAAAAAATTTTGAAATCCACACACACCAGGGGGTTTCAAAAAGTTCATGGAAATGTGTATTTTGAAAAGATGGGGGGGAGGGGAGGTGTTGTGGTGCAGCAAGTTCAGCTGCAGCTTCAGATGCCAGGATCCTGTATCAGAGAGCCTGAAGTTGAGTCCCACCTCTGCTTCCAATCCAGCTCCCGTTAATGCGCACCCTAGGGGGCAGTGGGCGCTGGCTCAAGTGCCTGGTTCCCTGCCACCTCTGTGGGAGACCTAGATGAAGTTCCTGGCTCCTAGATCCTGGCTTCAGCCTGGCCCAGCTCCTACTGTTGTGAGCATTTGGGGAGGGAACCAGTTTCTCTATCTATCTATCTATCTATCTATCTTACTCTGTTGCTCTTTCCAATAAATATTTAAAAAAAAAGAAAATGAAAGAACTATGCATAGGTTTCAAACTTTTCTGTACCAAAATAATCTTACATTTTAACTACATTTTCCATGAGCTTTTTGAAGAACCCTTGTATATCATATGTAAGCTTGGTCTGGAGTTTACTTTTATGAGCTTCTACTATTCTCTATGAGGTCTATTTTAAGTTTGTAAAACTAGTGGAGATGCTTTCCATATTTTTTTATTTTCTGGAACATTTTAATAGCACGAGAATTATCACCATCAACCTTTGATTACTGAAGCATTTATGATTCTGTTGGGACTTTTAAAAAAGATTTATTTATCTATCTATCTACTTATTAATTTACTTATTTATTTGAGAGAAACAGAGAGCTATCTTTTATCCTCTGGTTCACTCCCCCAAATGGCTGTAACAGTCAGTTTGGGTCAGGATGAAGCCAGGACAGGAACTCCAACCTGGTTTTTCATGTGGGTGCCAGGGGCCCACACACTTGGGCCATCTTCTGCTGCCTTCCTAGGTGCATTAGCAGGGAGCTGGGTGAGAAGCTGAGCAGCCTGGACTTCAACCAGCACTCTAATATGGGAAGCTGGCATTGCAAGTGGCCACAAGCAGCTGTGCTACAACATCAGCCCCTGCGTTGGGATTTTTCATCCAATCTCTTTCCCGTCATCCCCACTACTGATTTTCAGCCACTTACCTCTACTACCACCACCTATCCTAATTATCTTTTTCCTTGACAACCCACAAAACCCTGGTTTCTGCTTTCCAACTACTCTGAGCTCAATTCTCACCATACGGATTTTACAGATAAAACACAAAACAGCCCTTGCCTTGTCTCACCAAATTCATCCTCCCCTTTAATTTTAACTGGCATCTTCCAGAAAGTCTTATCTGACATGTCTTGCTCTCAAACCCTCCCCCCCGCCGCCCAATTCTGTGCTCAGCACTGTTATCCTCGGGAATTGCTTGCTCATTTGTCTGTCTCCCTACCCACACATTAAGCTTAAAAGACTGAATTTTTGTCTTGTCCATCACTATAATCTCAGTGCTTACTCTGTATTTACTAACAGATGTCACAATCTCACACCTGAGAAACGAGAAGGAAGAAAAACTAAGTATAAACCTGTGGCTTACGGCCTGAGTTTCACAAACTAGTGTATAGCCCAAATCCAGACCAAATGAAAGGACCACTTTCTTTTTTTTTTTTTTTAAGATTTATTTTATTTATTTGAAAGACAGAGTTAGAGAGAGAGGTAGAGCCAGAGAGAGACAGGTCTTCCATCCGCTGGTTCACTCCCCAGATGCCCACAATGGTCAGAGCTGAGCTGATCTGAAGCCAGGAGACAGGAACTTCTTCCAGGTCTCCCACGTGGGTGCAGGGGCCCAAGCACTTGGACCACCTTCTGCTATCCCAGGCCATAGCAGAGAGCTGGATCAGAAGTAGAGCAGCAGGTCTCAAAACGGCACTCAGATGGGAAGCCAGCTCTGCAGGCCAGGGCTTTAACCTGCTGCGACACAGCGCTGGCCCCTGAAAGGGCCACTTTCATTCTCACTGATGTGCCATCCACGGCTGATGGTGGCCCTGAAAAGCCTACAGTGTTTACTTGACGGCTCTTTATGGGGCAAGATTTTAGATCCTCGGTGGAGAGCTTTCACTCATATGCAATTTTACTAAGCCATACTTCATTTTTTGTAAGTCAAAATAAGAAAGAAGACACAATCCAGAAAAGTTAAAAGATGATGCCAGCCAGTCAGTCAGTTTTCTAGGCCATCACCTGCTGCCTTCCAGGAGCATTAGCCGGGAGCTGGATCAGAAGCGGAGCAGTGGGAACTGAAACCAGCACTCCGACATGAGATGCCCATGTCCCAGGCAGCAGCCTAACCTGCTGTGCCACAATGCTGCCCCCCCCATCTACCCTTTTGTCTCCATAATACGTATTTTCCATGAACTTTTTGAAGACTACACATATATGCCCAGACTGCACAAATTTTTTTTTGTTTGCACAAAAACAAACATCTTCCAATCCATTTTCCGTGAACTTTTTGTAGCGCTCTAGTACTCATACTGACATTCATTCCACACGGGCACAAGATACAGCAACCACTGCCGGGCCTTCCACTTTGGGTCCACCCACCCCATAATTACGTTCACACAATACCCTCGGGAGCTTCATCCCTGTGCTTGTTTGATGTTCAAAGTATGGCTGCACATTCAGCAGGGACTGGTCATGCACTCAGATGTCTGCAGGGGTCAGGAGGTCAAGGGGCTGACTGAGGACAACTCCGTGGAGGGGGCCAAGTCCTGGCTACAAGAGGAACACACCACTCAGTGACTCCAGCCAGCACCTAGATAGATTTGACTGCTTCAGGAGAGGCTAAACTTCTGCACGGTTATGTGAAATGCCTTGATTATTAAATGTCGTCAGTCAACACAGAGAAGGTAAAACTCAATAAGTTCACAGAAAAATGTATGCATTTTATCTTCTGATACAGGGACAGATTGATCAGATTATACATTAAGGATTTCTATTCAAAAAAGTTACCAACAACAAAGATAGCAGACACATACTATATTAGGAAAACTATCTGCATTGTTTAAAAATTAACAAGTAGCTAACATC
Organism: Oryctolagus cuniculus; assembly: GCF_051225735.1. Lineage (NCBI taxonomy): Eukaryota > Metazoa > Chordata > Mammalia > Lagomorpha > Leporidae > Oryctolagus > Oryctolagus cuniculus. The sequence goes on from NC_142883.1 coordinate 60,408,299, forward strand.
TTTTTTAAAAAAATATTTATTTATTTATTTCAAAGGTAGAGTTACAGAGAGGCAGAGGCAGAGAGAGAGAGAGAGAGAGAGAGAGAGAGAGAGAGAGGTCTTCCATCTGCTGGTTCACTCCCCAGATGGCTGCAACGGCCAGAATGAAGTCAGGAGCCAGGAGCTTCTCCTGGTCTCCCATGCAGGTGCAGGGGCCCAAGGACTTGGGCCATATTCTACTGCTTGCAGGCCTCAGCAGAGAGCTGGATTGGACGTGCAGTAGCCAGGACTCGAACCCGCCCATATGGGATGCTGGCACTGCAGGTGGTGGCCTTTCCCACTATGTTACAGCAGTGGCCCTGTAGCTAACATCTAAAGTATTCCAATTAGGAATCTCAATGGAAGTGCTGGCATTGTGATAAGCCACCACTTGGAATGCCAGCATCCCAATATTGGAGCATCGGTTCAAGTCCCAGCTGCTCTGCTTCTGATCCAGCTCCCTGCTGATGCACCTGAGGATGCAGCAGATGATGCAAGTATTTGGGCCCCTGACACCCATGTGGGACACCCAGATGGGGTTCCTGGCTTTTGGCTTCAGCCAGTCCCAGCCTCAGCTGTTGTGGCCATTTGGAGGGTGAACCAACAGATGGAAGATCTCTCTGTCTCTCCCTCTCTCTCTGTAACTGTCTTTCAAATAAATAACTACATCTCAAAAAATAAAAAAAAAGAAAACCCAATGGAAACATGAGGACAGGGTATAAATAGACAAGTCACATTAAAGGAATTACTTTAAAAGGTAACAAACATATATAAAGATAGTCTCAAACTTGGCAGTAATCAGAGAAATGCAAATGAAGAGAGTGACACTGCTAAAATTTGGAAAGCTGGATAACAGCAAGTGTTTGCAGAGATTAGGTCTTCAGGGTACTCATGCGTGGCTGGGGAATGGAAGATGGAGCTGCCTCTCTGAGAACAAGCTGGCAGTACCTGGTTACATTAAGTACAGGTGCACACAATGACCGCCAATCCTGCTTCTGGGTCTAAATCCCAAAAAGACTCTTACACAAGCCCAGAAGGGTGGTATGTATGAGACTTTCACTTAGCAATGTGGTATCCAGGAGTAGGAATCTATGTGGGTATCCATCCCCCAGGAGAGCAGACAGGCAAAATGTAGGGGGCATGAAGACCAGATGTCACAAACAACACAGTTGGGTGGTGAATGGTAACACTGAGACACAGTGGTGAGTGATAACGCTGAGATACGGGAACAAAGAGCAGCCATTTAGCCTAGAAGGTAAGATGCCCGAATGCCGTTCCAAAGTGCCTGATGTGATTTCCAGCTCCAGCTCCTGACTCGGGCTCCCCACAGAGCAGATGCTGGAAGGCAGCAGTGATGCCTCAAGTCACTGGCTTCCTACCACCCATGAGAGCCAGATGGAGTGCCCAACTCCCAGTTTCAGCCCCAGTGCAGCCATAGCTGCTGTGGGCATTTGATGTATGGTGTTATTTATCTAAGTTAAAAATACAGAGACGTGGGGCTGGCGCTGTGGCGCAGTGGGTTAAAGCCCTGGCCTGAAGCACTAGCAGCCCATATGGGCGCCGGTTCGAGTCCTGGCCACTCCTCTTCCGATCCAGCTCTCTGCTATGGCTTGGGAAAGCAGGAGAAGATGGCCCAAGTCCTTGGGCCCCTGCACCCATGTGGAAGACTTGGAAGAAGCTCCTGGCTTCGGATTGGCGCAGCTCCGGCCGTTGCGACCATCTGGGGAGTGAACCAGCGGATGGAAGACCTCTCTCTCTGTCTCTACCTCTATTTGTAACTCTATCTTTCAAATAAAATAAATTTAAAAAAAAATACATCGATGCAAAATAGTGCATAATTTTAAGTGTTCATGCAAGAAAAACATAGCCATGAACTGAAAGTAGGATACAGTGGCAGAATAGAATGCATGAATTACATGAACCAACAAACATATGAGTAAGCCAACAAAACAAGTGAGGGGTTTGCATGGATGAATGATAAAGCCTTAAGAAGGAGAACAAGGAGGGCCGGCGCCACGGCACACTAGGTTAGTCCTCCACCTGCGGCACCGGCATCCCATGTGGGCACCGGTTCTAGTCCTGGTTGCTTCTCTTCCAGTCCAGCTCTCTGCTGTAGCCTGGGAGGGCAGTGGAGGATGGCCCAAGTGCTTGGGCCCCTGTACCCGCATGGGATACCCAGAGGAAGCTCCTGGTTCCTGGCTTCAAATCGGTACAGCTCTGGCCATTGCAGCCATTTGGGGAGTGAACCAACGGAAGGAAGACTTTTCTCTCTGTCTCTCCCTCTCACTGTCTGTAACTCTACCTGTCAAATAAATTAATAAATAAAAAGAAATTTAGGCCGGCGCCGCGGCTCACTAGGCTAATCCTCCGCCTAGCGGCACCGGCACACCAGGTTCTAGTCCCGGTCGGGGCGCCGGATTCTGTCCCGGTTGCCCCTCTTCCAGGCCAGCTCTCTGCTGTGGCCAGGGAGTGCAGTGGAGGATGGCCCAAGTGCTTGGGCCCTGCACCCCATGGGAGACCAGGAGAAGCACCTGGCTCCTGGCTCCTGCCATCGGATCAGCGCGGTGCGCCGGCCGCATGGGCCGGCCACGGCAGCCAGTGGAGGGTGAACCAACGGCAAAGGAAGACCTTTCTCTCTCTCTCTCTCTCTCTCTCTCTCTCTCTCACTGTCCACTCTGCCTGTCAAAAAAAAAAAAAAAAAAAAAGAGAGAGAGAGAGAGAACAAAATTCATTAAATTCCCCAAGTCTGAGGTCTAAAAACATTGTGAAAGGGAGGAAATACTTTTACAACTGGGTGTCACCTGTTAGAAAAGGCAATTTGACAACCCAAGCCCACACTCAGGTTCAGTGACCTCAAAATGCCTTTCAGACTAAACTATTTAATTATACCATCTGCTGCAGACAGAACTCAGACAACTTGAACAGTAAATGTCAGGTCGGTGGTTCCTCCTCAGCACAGAACAAAAATCAGCTACGTGTGAAGCAGGAGCAGAATGAAGGAGAGACAGCTTCCTACTTCCTTCTTGCTGCTCTTTCAAGGGAGATTAACAGGCACCAACTACAAGCATGTCACCCTGCCAGGGAGACACAGGGTGTATAACTAAGCGCGACTTGCTGTTCCATCCTCAAGGAATTCCCAGTCTTGTAGATTAAACTCAGGCAGACACCAAGTGTTATGGTCTGTGGATAATGGTTTGGATGTCCCCCCAAAGGCCCATGTACTGAAGGCTTGATCCCCAAAGTTTTCAGCTAATGGTCAATGGATTAAGGGTGGAGGCTTGATACAATGATGGTGTCTTGAGCATAGGCCCAGTGAAAGATCTTTAAGTCACTGGGGGCAGGCCCTTGGAAGGTGGTTCCTGCGAGAGGGTTGGTTATTAAGGCCAAGTTGTGTCTGGCTGCTCTATTTCCTGGCTTACCACAAAATCCTGCCTTTGCATGCATTCTGCCATCCACTGCCCTCATCAAACCAATGGGGGCCCCCAGTCTTAGAACTGTGAACCTCCAAAACCATGATCCTAAAAAAAAATCTTCCTTCCTAAGTAGCTCCTATAGGGTATTTTTACTGGTAGTAATGAAAAGATAACCAATGCACAAAGTGAGACAACAAAAACTATCTAGAACAATCATGGAAGAGAAGTAAGTAATGAAATGTCACATGAGCTGAGCAGAGCCATGGCCAGATGTTGGGGACTAGAGAGGCTCACATGGACTGGGAGGATCAGAATAGTTCTGTGGAAAAGATGTACAGGGGGGCCGGCACTGTGGCACAGTGGGTTAACGCCCTGGCTTGAAGCACTGGCATCCCATATGGGTGCCGGTTCTAGTCTCAGCTGCTCCACTTCCGATCCAGCTCCCTGCTATGGCCTGGGAAAGCAGTAGAAGATGGCCCAAGTCCTTGGTTCCCTGCACCCATGTGGGAGACCCAGAAGAAGCTCCTGGTTCCTGGCTTTGGATCTGCGCAGTCCTGGCCGTTGCAGCCAATTGGGGAGTGAACCAATGGATGGAGGACCTCTCTCTCTCTCTCTCTCTCTCTCTCTCTCTCTCTCTGCCTCTTCTCTCTCTGTGTAACTCTGACTCTCAAATAAAATAAATAGATAGATAGATAGATAGATAGATGTACAGGAAGCTTCAGATTGCTGTGTTGGACAAAGGACCAAGTAAGAGAAAAAAAAATGATTTTAAATGGCTGAGTGGTTCCTCCACGCCCTGTCACTGGTATGTATTCAAAGCTACTTAGTATGTGCCATACTTAATTTTTACTATTTGAGGAGCAGAGTGAAACACACACACACACGCACACACACACACACAGAGAGAGAGAGAGAGCCCACCTGCTGGTTAACTTCCCAAACGCTGGCAATGGCTGGAGCTAGGCTGGGCCAAAGCCAGAAATCAGGAGCACAGTCCAAGTCTCCCACATGGGTAGCAGGAATCCAGTTATTTGGCTCATCCCTGCTGCCTCCAGGGTCTGTATTAGCACGCACCAGGAATCACAGCCTGGAATCAAGCCCAGGTACTGTGATGTGGCATGCAGGCATCTTAGCTGCTAGGCTGAATGCCCTGTCCAGGAGGGACATTTTGCAGGAAAGAGTTAGCGTACCAGGTCTGAAATTGCTGTTTTTTTATAAGGCCCTCAAATGACAAGCTTGGGCAGGCATTGTGGTCAATCAGGTTAAACTGCAACTAAGAAGTCTGTATCCCTTATTGGAGAGCCTGGTTGAGTCCTTGCTACTCTGCTTCCAGTCCAGCTTCATGCTATTGCATCCTGAGAGGCAGTGGCTGATGGATTAAGTGCGTGGGCCCCTGACACCAGTGAGGGAGACCAGGATGGACTTTTGGACTCCCAGCTTCAACCTGGCCCAATCCTGGCTGTTACAGGCACTAGAGGAACACAGCAACAAATTCTCTCTCTCTCTCTCTCTCTCTCTGGGGCTTGGAGTTTCAAGTAGATGAAAACAAATAAATAAACTTTTTTTTAAAAAAAAGAAAAGGCTGATCTTTGATTGACTTTAGGGAACTGTGATTTCAGGAGGGTTCCCATCATGCTAACAGGTAAGAGTGGCTCACACACTGCCGTTAGTGCTGCTTTCCTTTTTGTTTCTAAGATTTTATTTATTTATTGGAGAGGTAGAGTCACAGATAGGCAGAGGGAGAGACACAGAGAGAGGCCTTCCATCCACTGGTTCACTCCCCGAAGGGCCGCAGCGGCCAGAGCTGTGCCGATCTGAAGCCAGGAGCCAGAAAGTTCCTCCGGGTCTATCATGTGGGTGCTGGATCCCAAGCACCTAGCCATTCTCCACTGCTTCCCTAGGTCAGAGCAGAGAGCTGGATCAGAAGAAGAGTAGCTGGGACACGAACCAGTGCCCATATGGGATACCAGCGCTGCAGGCGGAGGCCTATGCCACAGCACCAGCCCCTGAACAACCTGCTTTCCTTCTGGGAATCTGGAATGTGGTGTGCGCTAAGCAGAGGGGACCTACATGACAAGACCCTAATAAATGTCTTGGATACTGAGTTTCTAGTGAGCCTCCCTGGTAGGCAACATCTCATATGTGCTGTCACAGCTCTGCTGCAGCAGTTAAGCACAGTCTGTGTGTGTGTGTGTGTGCTGGGAGAGGACTCTGGGAAGCCTGTGCCTGATTTCCTGTGGTTGTGGCCCCACGCACCTCTTTCCTTTCTAGATTTTTCTTGGGATAATTTCACTGTAAGAAATTTGGCCATAAATACAACTATGTGCTGTTCTGTGAGTGCCTGGTGAAGCATCAAGCCTGAGGTTGACTTGGGGATTCCTGACACAAAAATAAATTCTAGATAAAAGACAGTACTGGAGATTGGACCAAGATGAGGGACTAAACACATCTGTCTATCTTCCAAGTGACTTAAAATTCTAAGAAGTGGCAGAACTAGTATGTTGATGATCATGTATCAGTAAGATAACTGAGGGGCCAATGCTGTGGCATAGTGGGTTAAGCCACCACTTACAACACTGGCATTCAATGGTTTTTTAAAGATTTATTTATTTTATTTGAAAGTCAGAGTTACACAGAGAGAGAAGAGGCAGAGAGAGAGAGAAGTCTTCCATCTGCTGGTTCACTCCCCAATTGGCCGAAACGGCCGGAGCTGTGCCAATCCAAAGCCAGGAACCAGGAGCTTCTTCAGGGTCTCCCACATGGGTGCAGGGGCCCAAGGACTTGGGCCATCTTCTACTGCTTTCCCAGGCTACAGCAGAGAGACGGATTGGAAGTGGAGCAGTCGGGTCTTGAACCAGCGCCCATATGGGATGCCGGTGCTTCAGGCCAGGGCATTAACCCACTGCGCCACAGCGCCGGCCCCCTGGCATTCAATGTTGAAGGGCTGGCTCTAGTCCTGGCTGTTCTACTTCCCATCCAGCTTCCTCTTAACAAGCCTAGGAAGGCAATGGAAGATGACCAAGAACTTGGGCCCCTGCCACCAATGTGGGAAACCTGAATGGAATTCCTGGCTCCTGGCTTCAGCCTGGCCCAGACCTGGCTGTTGAAGCTATTTGGGGAGTGAGCCAGCAGATGGAAGATTTCTCTCACTCTTGATCTGCCATCCAAACAAATAAATAAATCTTACAGAAAGAGAGAGAGAGGAAAATATAATGTCCAAAAACAATTGAAAGGTAGAAAGTATGGGGTTGGTACTGTGGTGTAGCGTGGATGGTTAAACCACTATCTGCAGCGCCAGCATCCCATATGGGTGCAGGTTCGAGTCCTGGCTGCACCACTTCTGATCTAGCTCCCTGCTAATGAGCCTGGGAAAGCAGCAGAGGACAGTCCAAGTCCTTGGACCCAGATGGAACTCCTGGCTGCTAGCTTCAGCCTGGCCCAGCCCCAACCATAGTGGCCATTTGGGGAGTGAACCAGAGGATGGAAGACCTCTCTCTATAACTCTGCCTTTCAAATAAATCTCAAATTGAAAAAACAAAAGTAGAAAGTACTCAGAAACCAGATAACCTGAGCAACCCACAGCCCAACACAAGCTTGAGAGGAGACTGTCAAACAGTGGAAAATAGTAGCAGGGTCCAGGCTCCCCATCAGCAAATAGAAACAAAGGCAGGGATGGAATCAGACCAGGTGATGACCCAGAGCACTTTCAGACAGAATGCCTACGACGGTTGGATTGTTATCCACCTGTGACACAACATGATTTGTCAACAATCATGAGAGGCAGGCTACAGCAAACAGCACATGGAGGCTAACAGGAATTCTCAGACTCTAAGAGGAACACACAAAATAGGAGTCACCAAATTTTTATTCAACATCATGAAATGGGGACACAAAATTGACAGGACAGCATAAACCCAAGGAAAGAGAGCCACTAGAGGACAAAGAAGAAATAAGTACAACCTTGGAAAGCTTTAAAGGGACTCTGGATCTATGAAAAGCAAGCAGCGGATAGGTGAGAAATATATATGATACACCCTGCACTGTGAGATAAAAAAGCAGGATGAAGGGAAGATACAGAATAATGCTACTCTGTGCAGAAAAGGAGGAATGAGGGCAGGCACTGAGGGACAGTAGGCTAAGTCGCTGCTGGAGACACACACTTTCCATATCAGAATGCCGGTTAGAGTCCCAGCCACTGTGCTTCTGATCCAGCTTCCTATTCATGCATCCTGGGAGCCAGCAGGTGATGGCCCAAATGCTTGGGCTCCTGCCACCCAGGTGAGAGATCTGGATGGAGCTCCGGACTCCTGACTCTGGCCCGCCCTGCCCCCACCCCAGCCACTGTGGGTATTTGCAGAGTGAACCTGTACATAGTCTCTCTCTCTCTCTCTCTCTCTGCTTTCAAGTAGATCAAAATAAATAAACTTTTTAAAAAGCAAATGAAGCATGAAGAATCTGATTAATATTTGCATAAAAAAATTTTAGAAAGATGCATATGAAACTAATGACAATGGTTACCAATAACAATACATCTGGGGACAGAGAGCACTGGGTAGATGCGGGATAGGGACGGCGGGGAGACCTTCCCTTACACAGTATGGTTCGTGAATGTGGAATAACAGCCATCCAACAATCAAGTTTTTAAAAGTAGAGACTTTGGGAATTAAAATTTTGATAATCATCGTTAAAAAGCACTCAAGGAATGGGGTGAAGAGTTGACCAGACAAATTTCAACACTAGACAAGTAAACTAGAAAATCAAGCCAGGGAACCCCTAGATGGCAGCCAGTAACTATAAAAGACAGAACATCTGAAAGAAAAATATCCATTTCAAGAAACAGAAAAGCTAAGTTGAGAAATCTTAGTACCCATTTAATAGTAATTCCAGGAGCTGAAAATAGAATAGAGACGCGGGACTATCTGAAACTTCCCCAGTGCCTGAGACATGCACTAGTCTTTAGAATGAAGGGGACCACCAAGTGCTGAGCAAAAACAGAAACGATCCTCCTCCTACAGAAATGGCAGTGAAATCTTAGAACACCACAGAGAAGGAAAAATAGTCAAGCTTCAGAAAAAATAAATAGGTTAACTACAAAGAAACAGGGCTCAGATCACCTAGGCTTTGTCCACTATACCACATGCCCCAGGTAATGGAGCATTGTCTTCAAAATTCAGAAGTTTTTAACCAGAATCCTGCACGTAGCCAGCAGTATCCACACGGGAAGGCCAAATGAAGAAAACATGCAAGGTCTCACAAAGTCTACCATGCAACAAACAACACTATTTAAGGATTCATTTGAGCAAAACAGAAGAGATAAAAGCATCAATGATGAGGAAACAATAAAACCTCAGTTTATCTAAATAATTATGTATGATATGAAACCCATAAACTTCATAGACTCTCAACATGAGAGAATTAAATCCTGTTAAGATTCTTTCATGTTTTACTCATAGAGGGTTTATACACCCTCACACAGATTATCTTCAAAGAGCAAGAGAAAAAAATGGCTTGGATATGTGCGAAAAATCAAGGGAACTAATGAATGCAGCCAGCATTGTGGCACAGCAGGTTAAATCACCACCTGCAACACCAGCATCCCATATGAGTGCCCACTTGGGTCCTGGCTGCTCCACTTTTGATCCAGCTCCCTGCCAATGTGCCTGGGAAGGCACTGGAAGATGGCCCAAGTGCTTGGCCCCTGCCACCCACATGGGAAACCTGGATGGAGTTCCAGGCTCCTGGCTTCACTCCCAGTTGTTGCATTCATTTGGGGAATGAATGAGCAGATGGAAGATCTCTCTCTCCCTCTCTCTAACTCTACCTTTCAAATAAAATGAAATAAATCTTATAGAAAAAGAGAGAGAAAGAGAGAGAGAGAGAGAGAGAAGGGAGGCAGACAGACAGAAAAGGGAACCAAAAGATTTCAATTTCATTTATCTCAGGGAAATCCAAATTAAAATCACAATGTGATATCCACCAGAATGACTAAAGAACAAAAGATAGAAATTACCAAATGATGGAAAGGATTTTCAGGGTAAATAAACTGGTACAACCCCTGTTGAAAACTGTTTGGCAGTATCTTCTAAAACTGAGCACACGCATGTGCTGTGACCAACTAATTCTACTCCTAGATATATACTCAACAAACAGGCATTCAATTCAACACGAGAAATGTTCTAGAACATTCATAGCAGTACTATAATAATAGTTCCAAGCTGCAAACAACCAAAATGCCAATCAGTGTAAAGTGGACATGTACATTATGGAATGCACAGAACGCAATACGCTCAACAGTGAGAATGAATAGACCACAGCTATACTCAAGAATACAGACAGGCCAGGTGTTGTTAAGGTTACACTATGGCTTAGGACGCCACATCCCATGTCAGAATGCCTGGTTTGAGTCCCAGACACTCCACACTTCTGATCCAGCTGCCTACTAAAGTGCCGGGGAGGCAGAGGATGATGGACCAAGTACTTGGGTTCCTACATGAGAGTCCAGGTGGAATTCTTAGCTCCTGGCTTTGGTTTGGCCTAACCTTGGCTGTTGGGGGTATTTGGGCAGTGAACCATCAAATGGAAGATCTGTGTGTGTGACACTTAAAAAACAAACAAACAAACAAAAAAGAATGCAAAGTTCATAAGTGTAATACTGATGGAAAGAAGCCAGATATGGGTACACCTTGTATGCTTCTATTGACATAAAATACAAAAACAGGCAAAACTAATCTGTTTTAGATGCAAGAAGAGCAATTTCTTATTGGTGGGGAGTGGCACAGGACAGATTCTAGTGTATAGGAAAGGCTGTGTCTTGTTCTGTGTGCTCAGTTTATTGAAATTCCTTGAGTTTTACACTTATAATTTGTGCACATATGTACATTTATGTTATGCCTCAATAAGAAGTTGAGAAAATATTTATACACAACTACCTTAAGCAGAATAGGAACAATACCTATAATTTCTGATAATTTCCGTATCTGGAGAGGAATCAAATGGACAAGAAAAACTCAGTCAACCCAATAAAAAGAAGGCAAGGGGTAGAGGCTGGCAGAAAATATGCAGAAGAAATATAAAAACATAAAAGAAGATGGCAGGTGTATGTCCCAAAATGTCAGTAACCAAAATATATACAAATGAGTTAAAGTTGTCCATTAAAATACAAAGATTTCACACCTATTGGGATGACTACTACCAAAAATTACCCAAAGCAAAACAAACAAACAAACAAAAAACAGAAAATAACAAACGTGGACAGGGATGTGGAGAAATTGGAACCTTTGTGCCTTGTGAGGGGAATGAAAATTGGGGCAGAAAACAGGATAGCAGAAGTTATAAATAGAATTACTATATGACCTGGCAATTCCACCTGGGTGTATATACCCAAAAGACTTGAAATCAGCATCTTGTAGAGATATGTGTACATCACTGGCCAGTGCAGCATTGTTCACAACAGCTTAAAGGTGGCAGCAACACAAGCCCAATAACAGGTGAATGGATAAGCAAAATGTGGTGTGTACATACAATGGAATATTATTCAGCCTTAAAAAGGAAAAAATTCTGATACAAGCTACAACATGGGTGAACGCTAAGGATATTAAGCTAAATGAAACAAGCTAGTCACAAAAGGAGAAATACCATATGAGGTACCTAAAATAGGTAACTTCACAGAGTCAGAGAGGAGCGCCATGGTTGCTAGGAGCTGGAACAACAGAGTAATAAGTGTAGAGTTTTAATTTTGCAGGATGAGAAAGTTCTGGAGAATAGTTGCACAACACTGTGAATACACTTAACACTAGTTAAGATGGTACATTTGTGTTACATGTAATTTATCACAATTTTCATTTTTAGATTTTTTAAAATTTATTTGAGTGAAAGCCAGACATAGTGAACTCCCACCTGCTGGTTCATTCCCCCAAATGCTTCCAACAGCCAGTGCTGGACTGGGGCCAAAGGCAAGAGTCAGGAACTCAACCCAGGTCTCCCACGTGGGTGGCAGGGACACAGCTACTTGAGCCATAGCCACTGCCTCCAAAGGTCTGCAATAGCAGGAAGCCAGAGTCAGGCTGCAGCTGGGAGCAAACCCAGGCACTCCAGTTAAGACAAAGATGTCTTCACTGCTAGGCCAACATTCATTTCCCACTGTGTTTATAAAAAGATAAATGGGGGCCGGCACTGTGGCATAGCGAGTAAAGTCGTTGCCTGCAGTGCTGGCATCCCATATGGGCACCAATTCAAGCCCCAGCTGCTCCAATTCTGACCCAGCTCTCTGCTGGGGCCTGGGAAAGCAGTGGAAGATGGCCCAAGTCCTTGGGCCCCTGCACCCTCATGGGAGACCTGAAGGAAGCTCCTGGCTTCTGGCTTTGGATCAACTCAGCTCCGGCCATTGCGGCCATTTGGGGAGTGAACCAGTGGATGGAAGACCTTTCTCTTTCTCTTTCTATGTCTGCCTCTATGTAACTCTGCTTTTCAAATCAATAAATAAATCTTAAAAAAAAAAAAAAAAAAAAAAGCTGGCACCACGGCTCACTAGGCTAATCCTCAGCCTTGCGGCGCCAGCACACCAGGTTCTAGTCCCAGTCTCGGCGCCGGATTCTGTCCCAGTTGCCCCTCTTCCAGGCCAGCTCTCTGCTGTGGCCAGGGAGTGCAGTGGAGGATGGCCCAAGTGCTTGGGCCCTGCACCCCATGGGAGACCAGGAGAAGTACCTGGCTCCTGACATCGGATCAGCGCGGTGCGCCAGCCGTAGCGCGTTGGCCGCAGCAGCCATTGGAGGGTGAACCAACAGCAAAGGAAGACCTTTCTCTCTGTCTCTCTCTCTCACTGTCCCTCTGCCTGTCAAAAAATAATAATAAAAAAAAAAGACAAGTGTCAAGCAATGAAGCAAAGCAAAAAAATAACCTAAGCTAACCATAATACATAAAATATGAACCAAAATACATAAAACTGAATATGAACGAATCGAAAAGATAAGCCAGATAAGTGCTAACAAAAAACAGGTATGCTAATGTTAATATTAGACAAAACAAAATTAAAAGCAGAAATAAAAAATATTCCTAAAAGATGAAATTCACCAATAAGAAATTGTGAACTTTTTAATCACCTACAAGCCTAGCATCAAAAATATAATGTTTAAAAATATGTATGTGGGGGCTGGCGCCATGGCTCACTTGGCTAATCCTCCGCCTGAGGCGCCAGCATCCCATATGGGCACCGGGTTCTAGTCCCAGCTGCTCCTCTTCCAGTCCAGCTCTCTGCTATGACCCGGGAGGGCACTGGAGAATGGCCCAAGTGTTTGGGCACCGGCACACACTTGGGAGACCAGGAGGAAGCACCTGGCTCCTGGCTTCAGATCGGCGTAGTTCCAGCCGTGGCGGCCATTTGGGGGGTGAACCAATGGAAGGAAGACCTTTCTCTCTGTTTCTCTCTCTCACTGTCAGTAACTCTACCTCTCAAATAAATAAATAAATAAAAGTATGTGCATATACATATATATGAATATGTGTGTACATATAGCTGATAGAAATAGAATTTTAAAAATCCTGCAGGAATCTTAGTGGACAACTAACACAATTGTCACCATCAACATGCCCAATAGAGGAAAAATAAGATGAAGATACAGGGAACACAAATTTAAAAATGAAATAAATATAGAATTTTATATCCAATACACTAAGGGTACAGAGAACAAAGAAACTGACAGTTCATTAGATCATAAATTAATCTGTTTTTTATCTTTATTTCTCTTTAAGCAATGTGGTAAGATAGAGCTTCCAAAACTTTCCAGCTATCCCTTTAATAAATGCTAGAAAAAATACTAAAATCACTTTGAAATCAATGGAAAAGAGAAACACAGTGAAGCCAGAATTCTAGAATGCTGGCAAAATAAAGGCATTTTCAGATACCATGAAAACAGAAATGCAGTCATTACAAAGGAACTTCTAAGATGAGATACTTTAGGGAAAAGGAAAGTAGCTCAAAGAAGTGTAGCCAAGGGGCCGGCGCTGTGGTGTAGCGGGTAAAGCCGCTGCCTGCAGTGCCAGCATCCCATATGGGTGCCGGTTCTAGTCCTTGCTGCTCCACTTCCGATTCAGCTCTCTGCTATGGCCTGGGAAAGCAGTAGAAGATGGTCCAAGTCCTTGGGCCTCTGCACCCGTGTGGGAGACCAGGAAGAAGCTCCTGGATCCTGGCTTTGGATTAGCACAGCTCTGGCCATTGCAGCCATCTGGGGAGTCAATCAGCAGATGGAAGACCTCTCTCTCTCTCTTTGCCTCTCCTATCTGTGTAACTCTGACTTTCAAATAAATAAATAAATAAATCTTTAAAAAAAATGATGAAAACATACCACTGATATATAGTTTACTTTCTCACAGTAGAATATTCTACACATTATACTAGCATCTATTAAATTTTAATAAAGCTAATTGTTTTCTAGAAAAAGAGAAAGTATTAAATTGACTTTGAAAAGAAACAGAAAATCTGAGAAAATGATCAACTGATCATGGGGAAAAAAACTGGAAAGGTAATTAAATACTGACACCCACTTACTAAAAAACACCAGCAGCAGCTCAGGCAGTCTGCAGTCAAGGTCTGCCAAGCTTCAAGGTACAGATAATTCTCCCATTCCACAGCACAGAAAATGATGCAATGCTTCCCAAATCAACCAGTGAGGACAGCACAACTTTACTGAGCTGAGACAAAACAGGGGAGGGGAGGACTATAGGCCAGTTTCACTTACAAGTAGAAACCAGGCCGGCGCTGTGGCATAGTAGGTTAAGCCTCCACCTATGGCACCAGCATCCCATACAGGTGCTGATTTGAGTCCTGGCTGCTCTACTTCCAATCCAGCTCCCTGCTATGGCCTGGGAAAGCAGAGGAAAATGGCCCAAGTCCTTGGGCCCCTGCACCCGCATGGGAGACCTGGAAGAAGCTCCTTTCTCTGGCTTCGGATTGGCGCAGCTCCGGCCATTGCAGCCAATTGGGGAGTGAACCAGTGGATGGAAGACCTCTCTCTCTCTCTCTCTCTCTCTCTGCCTGTCTGTAACTCTGTCTCTCAAATAAATAAATATATCTTTAAAAAAAAAAAAAAAAAGGCCGGCTCCGCGGCTCACTTGGCTAATCCTCGGCCTGCAGCGCCAGTACTCCCGGTTCTAGTTCTGGTTGGGGTGCCGAATTCTGTCCCGGTTGCTCCTCTTCCAGTCCAGCTCTCTGCTGTGGCCCGGGAAGGCAGTGGAGGATGGCCCAAGTCCTTGGGCCCTGCACCCGCATGGGAGACCAAGAGGAAGCACCTGGCTCTTGCTTTGGATCGGCGCAGCTTGCCGGCCGTAGCGGCCATTTGTGGGGTGAACCAACCGAAGGAAGACCTTTCTCTCTGTCTCTCTCTCACTGTCTAACTCTGCCTGTCAAAAATAAATAAATAAATAAAAAGAAAGAAAGAAACCAAACCCTAAGTAAAATGTTGGCTTATTGAATCTCTCAAAACAACCAAGGCAGGATTTTAATGAAATAAAATGTGGCAACATAATCCTTTATGTTAATAATGTTAAGAGGAGGTGCCAGCATTGGGGTGTAGCAGGTTAAGTGACTGATGCCATGCTGACACCCCATGCGAGCACCAGTCCTAGCTGCTCCATTTCTGAGCTAGCTCCCTGCTAATGCACCTGGGAAAGTAGCATAAGATGGTCTCAGTGCTTGGTCCCCTGTACCCACATGGGAGACCCAGATGGAGCTCCTGGCTTCAGCCTGGCACAGTCCTAGCTATTGTCAGTCAGTAAATGAACCCCACCTTTTCTCTCTCTCTAACTCTGCCCTTTAAACAAATCCTTTAAAAAAGATTTTAAGAAGGAAACAGTCATATCAATACATGCTATACAAAAACATTTGGGAAAAAACCAGTACGCATTCTGACTTTTTAAACTCTTAGTCATTAGGCATAAATGGAAACTTACTTAATGTAATAGTGTCTGCCTAGTGAAGATACAGTGGAAATGTCCCCCTACAACCAAAGTCCCAGACCAAAATGTCCTATTCAGCCTGAATAGTCAACACTGCAGAGAGTGTAGGCAGTGGAAGGTAAGAAGAACAAACATGAGAAAGATACCTGTTATGTCTTAACAGACAATAACGTTATCTGCTTGGAAGAGCCAACCTAGTGTTAACAGATACAGAGGGGCTCACATTGTGGCATAACGTGTTAAGCCACTGCGTGCAGCACCGTGTTAAGCCACTGCGTGGAGTACCAGCAGCACATATGGGCACCAATTTGAGAGCCGGCTGCTCCACTTCTGATCCAGCTCCCTGGTAATGCACCTGGGAAAGCTTCAGAGGCTGGCCCAAGTGCTTGGTCCCCTGCATCCACGTGGGAGACCCAGAGGAAGCTCCTGGCCCAGCCTTGGCCCTTTTGGGCATTTGGAGAGTGAACCAGCAGATAGAAGACCTCTCTTTATCTCCCTCTCTCTCTCTGCAACTCTGCCTTTCAAATGAATAATGAAATACATATTTCCAAAAAAAAAAAATCACACACACACACACACAGATACAGAGTTTAAGGAGGCGCAGCGTCAGAGCTAGTTTTGGCTACCAAATGAAACCTGTTTGTTGTGAGGCTGTCTTGGCCAAGCTATCTTCTGCAGAGTAAGGCATTGGGATTGACAAGCTCGTGTCCCCACCTCTCTCCCTCTTAAACGCCGAAACAGCCCGGTGTTTGAAGCTGGATAACCAAATCTTCTGAACCCCAAAACCGCTCTGAAGGGCCGAGTGGTGACTCCGCTCCAAAACATTTTATCTCTTGCCACCAGCTGCTGCAATGACGGATGGATACACATGTCAACCAGCCCAACATAATTCTTCCGGTAGAGGGCAAAGGAGAGCACCTTCGCCGACTGTTTTATTATTATTTTTTCTTTATTTTTTCCCCAAACCGTACGCTGCTGATTATATAAACTTGAGGACTGGCGAATGGAGCTCCCGCAAAATAAAAATATGCTATTCGGTGTCAAACGTCAAACTAGCCTTAACACACACACTCCCAAAGCACACCAACCAAGCTGATGTCCAAGATATTTGGCTGTTACAGCTGCACTCCCAGCGCCCGCTCTCCCGGAACGCCCCCTCTTTCCCCGCCGCCCCGCCGGGGACCGCCAGGTGCACCGCGCTGCGTGGACGCGGGAGACGCACAACCCGCGCCCTTCCGCGGTCACCACACGGCAAGGAGCTGCACCGGCGGACAACGAAGAGGGCCAGGGGCTTCTCGGTCCCTTGGACACCACACAGTACTCCGGGGCAGCACCACGGAGGCGGGGAAGGCTCCCCGGGCTGCAGGAGCCCGGGCCGGGGGCGCCCACGCACCTGTCCCACCACAGCGAGCCCTCGGGGGAGCGCCTCCCAAGGGCCGCAGTCGTCCGGAGCCCCCGCGCTCCTACGCCAAACCCCCGGGGCACGGAGGAGAGGGGGCGGCCACCTGCCGCGGCCACCTGCGGCACGGGTCCTGCCGCTCCTGGGCAGGGCTGGGCTGGGCTGGACAGGGCAGGACCGGGGTCACACCGCGGCGACGACGCTGTAACAGCCAGCACATCTTCCCAGAGACGGACAGTCCTGCGCCCCGCGTCAGGACTGCAAAACCCCCTCGCTCGCCGACCCGGCCTCCGCAGAGGATGCGGCTGAGGCGTAGAGGAGTGCGGACGCCCGCGCGGCTGCTACTCACCGGCCCCCTCAGCTCCCTGTCGGCTCTGGTGGCGCCGCCGCAGCCCGCAGTCGCCGCGGCTCCGCGCTCGCACAGATGCTCCGAAAGGTCCCAGCGGTCCCACCGGCGCCTTCCGCCAGCAACCTCCAGGGGGCGAGCGCGAGCCGGCGCAGGGCTTCCTGGGAGTTGTAGTCCTAGCGTCTCTACATCTCCCGGCTCTGCCGCCTCCATCCTCTTGCCGGTGGTGGGCATTTCTTTAGACTTCAAGGGCTCATTACCCTTCCCTCCCCCAGCGTTGGCACGTCCCAAATCGAGGCCTGGGCTCCCTCTCGCCCCAAAATGTGGCGTGGGGACCAGCAGCTTCAACATCAACCTGGGACCGCAATAAAGATGCAAATTCTCAGTCTCACCAAAATTGACCATGGGGTCTTGCATTCCCTCATGTCCTCAAGTTTAAGAACTACTACTCCCCAGAGCTCTCCTCTTTGCAGCACCTGTGACAACAGGTGATACACACACATACCTATGTGTGGAATACCTGTGTATTCCCAGGTGCACTGCTGGACACCCCGACTGTTAGCTCCCAGCCCAGACCTCACTGCGGCCCTCCCCCAGTTCCCAGAGGGATGGTGTATGGAGGAGAGGCCTTTGTGAAATGGTGAGGTGCTGGAGGTGGAGATTAGTGTCCTTATGAAAGGGACCCCGTGGGCTGGAGTTGTGACACAGCAGAATCTGCCGTTGGCCATGCTGGCCATGCTGGCTTCCCATGAGAGCCAGTTACAGTCCCAGCTGCTCCACCTCTGAGCCAGCTCCCTGCTAATACACCTGGGAAAGCATCCGAGGATGGTCAGAGGGCTTGGGCTCCTGCACCCACATGGGAGACTCAGATGGAGCTCCAGGCTCCTGGCTTCAGCCTGGCCCAGCCCCCACCATTGCAGCCATTTGGGGCGTGAGCCAGCAGATGGAAAACTGCCTCTCTCTCTCTCTCTCTCTCTCTGGCTCCGCCTTTCAAGTAAATAAATTATATTTTAAAAAAATGGGCAGGGGTGGTTATCCAAAGAGTTCCCTTGCCCCTTCTGAAGACACAACAAGTCACCATCAATGAATCAGGAAATGACCCCTCATCAGATGGCTGGCTGAATTGGCCTCAGGCTTGGTCTCAGCCCACACTATTGTGACAAATTAGTTTAGACTGTTGAGGGGTCGGCGCTGTGGCATAACAGGTAAAAGCCACAGCCTACAAAGCTGGCACCCATATGGGCACCAGTTCAAGTCCCAGCTGCTCTGCTTGCAATCCAGCTCCTTGCTTTGTGCCTGGGAAAGCAACAGAAGATGGTCCAAGTGCTTGGGCCCCTGCACCCATGTGGGAGACCCAGAAGAAGCTCCTGGATTTGGCCTGGCCCAGCTTTGGCAGTTGTGGCCATTTGGGGGGTAAACCAGTGGGCGGAAGACCTCTCTTTCTGTCTCTCTAACTCTACCTTTCACATAAATCTTAGAATTTTTTAAAAATTGTTTTGACTATTGACGCCTTCCAGCCTATGGTGCGGCAGCACCCAGACAGATGGCCAGTGTTGGGTGGCGGCAGGGCCACTGAGTACCTTTGGGTGCCTCGTGCAGTGCCCACAGCAGGCCTGAATAGAGGAGTGAAATGAACGGAAAGGCCACAGCCGTGTGGGGAGCGATGATAAGATGAAATGATTGAAGCCTTAGCAGGACTTCTGACAGGAGCGTGGAGGAGGCCTGGTCTGGCCCTTTAGAAAACAGCAGAGTCCTGCAGCACTGTAGCATAGTGGACGAAGCCACCGCCTTTGATGCCAGCATCCCATATGGGCACCAGTTCGAGTCCTGGCTGCTCCACTTCCGATCCATCTTCCTGCTAATGTGTCTGGGAAAGCAGTGGAGGATGGCCCAGGTCCTTGGGTCCCTGCACCCATGTGGGAGACCTGAAAGAAGCTCCTGGCTCCTGGCTTTGGTCTAGCCCCGGCCACTGTGGCCATTTATAGAGTTAACAAAGTAGATGAAGGATCTCTCTCTCTCTTCCTCTCTCTCTCTTCCTCTCTCTCTCTGCCTCTCAAATAAATAAATAGTTGCAAAAAATGAAAACTGAGCCTGAAGACCTGAACATTTGCCTCATTCCACAGGGTCAAGGCTGGGAAGACATCAATCCTGGTCGTTACAGCCTCAGCAAAGCCTGTGGCGTCAAGTTTTCTAATACTAAAATAAGAGTGTTGAGACCTCATTATAATAAATTCCTAATAAAAATCCAATTTGTTCCTGGAATAAACTGACTTGTCATGTTATCATCTTTTTAAAGCATACTGCTTGATCTCTTTGCTATAATATTTTAGGTAGAGTTTTATATATTGATGCTTAAAAGTGAGAGTGGGTGATAATTTTCTTTTTGAATGTGTAATTTTCAGTTTCAGAATCAATGCTATGCTTGTGTCATAAAGAATTTGGAAGCTTTTGCACTTTCCTCTTACTCCGTAACAATTTAAAGCAATTCATATCTATATCTAAATATGTTTAGATACAGCTATATATTAGATTACATATATCCATATAATTAGATATATATTTAGATATATTTATGAAATGCTTTACATGTAGCCCATAAGTTTTATTTATTTTTAAAGATTTATTTTATTTTATTTAAAAAATTATTTTATTTATTTGAAAGAGAGAGTTACAGAGAGAGGTAGAGATAGAGAAAGAGGTCTTCCATCTGCGGGTTCACTCCGCAAAAGGCTGCAGTGGCCAGAGTTGCATCGATCCGAAGCCGGGAGCCAGGAGCTTCCTCCCAGTCTCCCATGTGGGTGCATGGGCCCAAGCACTTCCACTGCTTTCCTGGGTCATAACAAGGAGTTGGATCGAAAGAGGAGCAGCCAGGACATGAACCGCACTCATATGGGATGCTGGTACTGCAGGCCACGGCTTTAACCTGCTGTGTCACAATGCTGGCCCCAAAGATTTATTTTATTTATTTGAGAGGCAGAGTTACAGATAGAGAGAGAAAGAGACAGAGAGAGGTCTTCCATCAGCTGGTTCACTCCCCAAATGGCCTCAATGGCCAGAGCTTGGCCAATCTGAAGCCAAGAGCCAGGAGCTTCTTCCGGATGTCCCATGTGGGTGCAGGGGCCCAAGGATTTGGGCCATCTTCTGTTTTCCCAGGCCATAGCAGAGAGCTTGGACTTGAACCATTACCCATATGGGATGCCAGCACTACAGGCAGAGGCTTAACCACTATGCCACTGTGCCAGTCCCTAATTTTTGAATTTATTTATTTGAAAGGCACAGAGTGAGACAGGCAGACAGACAGAGATCTCCCACCTGCTGGTTCATTCCCCAAATTTCTGCAACAGCCAAAGCTGGGCCAGTCCAAAGCCAGGATCCCAGAACACCATCCAGGCATCCCACGTGAGAGGCAGGATCCAAGCAGCTGTCACCTGCTGCCTCCCACAGTGTGCGTTAGCAGGAAGCTGGAGTCAGAAGCAGAAATGGGACTCCCATCCCAGCATTCCAATATGGAATACAGGCACTTCAAATGGCGTCTTCACCACTGTGTCAAAATTTAAAGTATTTTCATTACTGCTATTTTATAGATACTCAAATATTGGTTTTGATTTATTGACATAGAGTTTTTAGGTTTGAAGTGGGAGAACGAAAGTTTTTAAATGTATAAGTGTTAGGTTCTTTTATTTCTGACTTTGTGATTAATTTTCTATTTTATTTCATTGTGATAAAAGACCCAAGATTAAAATGATCTGTATCTGTTTTTCCTTGTGAAATATTTGAGTTTGTCTTTGTGACCTCAAATAGCATAAGTTTTTGTGTTTTACAGGCACACGAGGGGAATGTGAACTCTTTATATTCAACCCATTTTGATATGCATCAAAGAAACATAATTTAGCAGTGATGTTATTTTGATCTCTCTTTCCTTAGCTGTATTTCTACCTGATATAATCTGAAAAGGGTAAATTAAAATCTGCTCTTTTGTGACTACTATATGTTTTTATTTCTTTGTATTTCTCTAGAATTTTGCCTTATAAACAATGATGTCATATTATTTTTACAAGAATATTCGTTTGGCACCTTATTGGGCATTGCTCCTTTTCATTATAAAATAAACTTCCTTGTGGCCGGCGCTGTGGCTTAGCGGGTAAAGCTGCTGCCTGCAGTATTGGCATCCCATATGGGTGCCAGTTTGAGTCCCTGCTGCTCCACTTCTGATCCAGCTCTCTGCTATGGCCTGGGAAAAACAGTAGAAGATGGTCCAAGTCATTAGGCCCTGCACCCACATGGGAAACCTGGAAGAAGCTCCTGGCTCCAGGCTCCAGATCGGTTTCAGCTCTGGCCATTGTGGCCATTTGGGGAATGATGGAAGATCTCTGTCTCTGTCTCTCTGTCT
The DNA here is from genome assembly GCF_051225735.1 of Oryctolagus cuniculus. Classification (NCBI taxonomy): domain Eukaryota; kingdom Metazoa; phylum Chordata; class Mammalia; order Lagomorpha; family Leporidae; genus Oryctolagus; species Oryctolagus cuniculus. Next base: position 60,429,814 of record NC_142883.1, read on the forward strand.
GCTTCTACCTCTCTGTAATTCTGCCTTTCAAATAAATTAATAATTCTTTAAAAAAAAAAACCTTCTTTATATCCTTTGATTTTTTTTTAACCTTGTTTGGTAATATAACAAGCCTGCTGATTTTTTTTTTTTTTGCATTAGCCTGATACACCTTTGCAATTTTATTTTCCTCTTTTCTAAAGCCTTTAGGTAAATCATTTGGATGACGACACCAAATTTTGCTTTGTGACTCAGTCTGAATATCTTTTTTCTGGGAATAAGTGGGTTTAGATCTACTCATGACAGTTAGGTCATGTTTATTTCATGCTGTTTTCATAGCCTTTATATTCCTTGTTTACTCTTATGATATACTTTGTGTTGCTCTGCTTTGTGTTTCTTTTAATACTTTGGAAAGTTTATATTTTTTCAAGGGGTTGCCTTCAAAAGAAATAACAATTTTTTAAAAAAAATTTATTAATCTATTTGAAAGACAGAGTTACAAAGAGAGGGAGAGGGAGAGTCAGAGAGAGATCTTCCAAACTCTGGTTCACTCCCCAAATGGCCACAATGGCCAGAGCTGGGCAGGTCTGAAGCCAGGAGCTGGGAACTTCTTCCAGGCATCTCACGTAGGCGCAGGGGCCCAAGCACTTGGGCCATCCTCCACTGCTTTCCCAAGCACATTAGCAGGGAACTGGATCAGAAGAGGAGCAGCCAAGTCTTGAACCTGTGCCCATATGGGATGCCAGCACTGCAGGCAGCTGCTTTGCCTGCTATGCCATAGCGCTGGCCTCAGCGATAACTTTTATGTAATATTCTTAGTCCTTGATTTCTTCAGACTGTTTCTGTTGGCTCCAAATTCTGGACACTGGTGAACAAGTACTTTTCACATTTTTCTTTAAAAAAATATATATATGTGTATATATATATATATATATATATATATATATATATTTGAAAGAGTGACGGGGGCACGGAGGAGACATCTTCCATCTGCTGGTTTACTCCCCAGATGCCCACTGCATAGCCAGGGCTGGGCCAGCAGAAGCCGGGATCCCAGAGCTCCATCGTGGTTTCCCACAGGGGTGGCAGGGGCCCAAGGACTTGAGCCATCACCTGCTGCCTCCCAGGGTGCCCATTAGCAGGAAGACGGATCAGAAGCAAGAAGTAGCCAGTGCTAGAACTGGGCACTCCCATACAGGATGTAGGAATCCCAAGCAGTGGCTTAACCTGCTGTGCCACAACACCCGCCCCTGTTTTATGGTTCTAAGAAGGCAAGGAGGCAGCCAGCTAAAATAGAAAAGACTTTTGTTGCAGTGGGGGTACAGAATAGGTGGGTAAAGAGAGTGGGGTTTCAGCCCGGCCGGATGGAGGGCAGAAGTTTGAAGTCAGGCTTCGTTCCATTTGGACAGAGTCCCATTTCAGGTGGCTTGTTGAGGGAGGTGCATGGACCCTGATAAGGTGGGTGGGGGACATGCAGAAGCTCCTTGGTAAGCTTTATAATGATTGTCTTAGCAGTTTACAATGTCCAGGTAAGGGACTTTGCCAGGCAATAAAAACTCCACTAGCCTGTAGATTATCTACCCATCTGTGCCCAGTTTCATCACCTTTGGGAATAACTGGTGGTGTCTCAGTGGCCTAACAGGTTCTGACACATGCATTCTACCCTATAATCATAATGCCCACGTCTGTTTCAGTTCCTGGACCTACTGTGAAACAAATTCAGAGGAGTTGGTACTGTGGTACAGTGAGTTAAGCTGCTGCTTGGGATGCTGGCATACCATATGATTGCCAATTCAAGTCTCAGTTGCTCTGCTTCCTAGCCAGCTCCCTGCTAATATGCCTGGGAAGCAGAAGATGATGGCCCAAGTACTCGTATTCATTCCACCTAAGTGGGAGACCCAGATGGAATTCCTGGCTCGTGGCTTCAGCCTGGCCCAGCCCTGGCTATGGAGAGAAAATCAGCAGATGGAATCTCTCCCTCTCTCCTTCTCTCCCTTTCAAATAAATAAATAAATCTATCTTTAACCAAAAAAAGATTCAGAATTATTACTGGTTATTTTTAATGATAACCTCTACACATACACACACACATTTTATGTTAAAATAAGATTCTGCTTTTGTAGTTTCTTTGAGATGAATTTATAGAAATTAAAAAGTTCTTTGAATTTTTCACATTAAAAATATTTGCTGCCTTTATCCTGCAAAAGTTTGAATATAAACTTATTGAGTAGCCTTTCATTTCTTGAGGAATATGTAACTATTTCTTTCTTGTCTTCTAGAACTGAATGTTGCTGTGATTGTCTGAAACCAGTCAGATTTATTTTTCCTTATAAGTGAATTTCCTGGATGCTTCAAGAATCATTTCTTTGTCTGTGAAGTCTAGAAGCTTTACTGTTCTGTACTGCAGAATTATCACTCTGGGCCAGTAGTCCCTGAGATAGAATAAATTGAAATTTGATAGATTCAATTATTTTTATCTCGTAATTATTCTTAAATTAGGTCTTTAAATATTTGCTCTAATGCATTATTTCAGTTTTCTCACAAGGTGAAAAAGCACCCAGTTCCCACTGTTGCAAAGAAATATTTTGCATATTAAGTTCTCTCTCCTTGGTAGCAAGCTTGGGTAGTCCTTTCTGAGAAATATAGCTTTCTCCTATTTGATCTCAAGGGCAGCTGTGCCCTGCACCTGGATTATGGTTTGGACTTTCGCCTACCACCTCGTCTTAATAAAGATAATGCTTGTGTCTGTGTTTCTTATATTCCTTGTTACTCTTGGGTAATTTCTTCATCACTTCGAAGCCACCAGTCCATTTTCAGTCCTCTTCTCAGTGTTGCATTAATTTAATTTCACCTATGTTCAGTGACTATGGGCAAGAACACTTCATTCATAGGGAGTGGAATTAAAAGATGTTTATTTTGGTACAAAAATGCTGATATTCATGCCGAGTTTTTCCATAATGCACATTTTCCCTGAACTTTTTGAAGACTCCTCATATGCATGGATTTCGGATTTTTTGGCACTGAAATAACCTTGAAGTTTCATTTCCCATGAACTTTTTGAAGTATGCTTGTAATTGCTCATATAAACTAGGATACTATGAGAGCGAAAGGAGGCAGGTGGTAATTTGAGTCTGGGACTAACATTCGTGCACAAGGATTATCTCTGTGGTCATCCCACTTGTGGTTAGCTGCCTTTTGGATGGTTGAGTCAGGCATCTGTACTTGCAAGCTTATTCCAGCTAGTGGCCAGGCCCCCCACCCCCACCCCTGTGCTACACTCCCCTGCCCAGCCCTCCAAGTTCCCTTCAGTCCAGCACAGGTATTAGATGGAGGAGCTCAGGGTACCTATCCTTGGGTTGTACTGCAAGGATTCCAGATCTGGCCCTAAAATTCAGCTCAGTCCTGTTGACCTCCCACCTCCTCCCTCCTTTTTTTTTTTTTTTAAGATTGTATTTATTATTTATTTGCGAGGCAGAGTTACAGAGAGAAAAAGAGAGAGAGAAGTCTTCCACCCACTGGTTCATTCCTCAATTGGCCACAACAGCTGGAGCTGGGCCAATCCAAAGCCAGAAGCTAGGAGCCAGGAGCTTCTTCTGGGCCTCCCACGCAGGTGCAGGGGCCCAACTCAGGGGGCAATTTCAGCTTCCCAGCCTTCCCTACCTGACTGGAGACCTGGAGTCCATTAGTCCAACCCCTGTGGCCAGCTCCCCACTCTGTTTTTCCTTCTCACCTTGAGTGCATGGTGTATGTTTGAGTCTAGTTATCATGAAAATCATCAGAACCAAAATGGGGTCACTGCACCAACCCTAACAACAAAACAAGTAAATCCGGGAATGTTTTTTTTAAGATTTATTTACTTATTTGAAAGCCAGAGTTACATACAGAGAGAGGGGGAGACAGAGAGAAATCTTCCATACACTGGTTGACTCCCCAAATGGTCACAAAGGCCAGGGCTGGCCCAATCCAAAGCCAGGAACCAGGAGCTTCTTCTGGGTCTCCTTTGTGGGTGTAGGGGCCCAGGCACTTGGGCCATCTTCTGCTGCTTTCCCAGGCACATCAGCAGGGAGCTGGATCAGAAGTGGAGCAGCAGAGACTTGAACCAGTGCCCAAATGGGATGCCTGCAATGTAGGAGGTGACTTAACCCGTTATGCCACAGCACTGGCTCAAAGCTGGGAAGTTATAAAGAAAATGGTTTGATGCACAACTGCTTGATAGAAACTATCACGGCCGGCGCAGCGGCTCACTTGGCTAATCCTCCGCCTGAGGTGCTGGGACCCCGAGGTTGTAGTTAGTCCTGGTTGGGGCGCCGGATTCTGTTCCAGTTGCCCTGCCTGTCAAAGAAGAAGAAGGAGAAGAAGGAGAAGGAGGAGAAGAAGGAGAAGAAGGAGAAGAAGAGGAAGAAAGAAGAAGAAGAAGAAGAAGAAGAAGAAGAAGAAGAAGAAGAAGAAGAAGAAGAAAGAAGAAAGAAAGAAAGAAAGAAACTATCACAAAAGATCTGCTAGAACCACAAAGGCTATTGTACAAAAAAATACTTCCATGAGGACACCTGCCCGGAAACTGTCTGCCCAACCTCAGATGGGTGCCTCCTTGTGCAGATCAGAATTACTGTTTCAGAATGCCTTCTGTGATCCTCCTCATTCTCGCCTGGCCTCCACCTCTTTGAATACATCCACCATTCACTGTGACATATGTATTCCCATTGCAATGCTCTACTGGTCCTAAATAAATACAGTTATTCTTTGGAGAATCTATCTAGCTGCCTAGGAAAGCTCCAGAAGATGGCCCAAGTCCTTGGAGCCCTGCACCCATGTGGGAGACCTGGAAGAAGTTCTTGGCTCCTGGCTTCAGATTGGCGCAGCTCTGGTAGTTGCAGCCATCTGGGGAGTGAACCGGTGGCTGGAAGACCTCTCTCTCTCTCTCTCTCTCTCTCTCTCTGCCTCTCTGCAACTCTGCCTTTCAAATAAATAAATACATCTTTAAAAAAAAGGAAAATGAAAAATTCTCTAGTAGAAATTTCAGTGTAAAAATTATCTGTCAAATTCTGTGGGCTTTCAATAAAGGGTGAAGTTTGCAGAGAAAAATCTATCAGTTCATGTAAATTTTTTTTAAAACAATGGGATAAGTCCCAAAAATAAAGGAACTACAAAGCTAGAGAACTATAAGGAAATGATTGATAAAGGTGAAGACAGAAGTTATAGAGGAGAACAACCATGTTTGGCTTGGTTGAGGAAACAAAATATTGGCTCTGTGAAAAGACCAATAAAAAGAGTAACACTGGCCAACCCAATCCTGCACTCCTTCAGTTCAGGGTATCTGAGGGAAAACACCCAGCCCTGCTGACTGGGCTCACTCCGAAGGTCACGACCATGCAGCTCTGGGCACTTCCTGGGCACACTACTCCAGCCACACACCACTTCAGTCAGTCAACAATGTGCCACGGATACAATGGTGGTCCCTTAAGATCATTGTGGAACTGAAAAGTTCCTATCACCCAGCGACATTGTAGCCACTGTAACGTGGTGCCACAAGGCACTGTTCACATGTCTATGTGATGCTAGTATAAACACACTGACTGTTGCCAATCATGTGAAAGTATAGTACATACAGAATGTATACAGTGCATACAACTTAATAATGGACAACTGTATTACTGTTGTATTACTGTATTACTGTTTATATGTAGTTACTATACTTTTATTGTTATTTTAGGGCATATACCTTCTATTTATATTTTTAAAAGAGATAACTTTTTAAAAAAGATTATTTGAAAGGCAGAGTTACAGAGAGGTAGAGAGAGATAGAGAGAGAGAGAGAGTGGAGAGGAATTCCATCCGCTGGTTCACTCCCCAGTTGGCTGCAACGGCCGGAGCTGCACCAACCTGAAGCCAGAAGCCAGGAGCTTCTTCCAGGTCTCCCACATGAGTTCAGGGGCCCAAGGACTGGCCATCTTCTACTGCTTTCCCAGGCCATAGCAGGGAGCTGGATTAGAAGTGCAGCAGCCAGGACTTGAACTGGCTCCCATATGGGATGCTGGCACTGCAGGCAACAGATTTACCCCCTACACCACTGCACTGGTCTCAAGAGATTACTTTTTAAAAAAGTCTGCCATGTGATGGCAGCAGCACTTTCATGCCTCTTGCATTTACTGCATCTCTTGATTGCAGCATTTTCTTTTGGATTTGATTTATTTACTTATTTGAAAGGCAGAGTTAGAGAGAGAGAGAGAGAGAGAGAGAGAGAGAGAGAGAGGTCTTCCATCTGCTGATTCACTCCCCAAATGGCTGCAACTGCCGAGCTGAAGCCAGGAGCTTCTCTTAGGTCTCCCACGTGGGTGCAGAGACTCAAGCACTTGGGCCATCCTCTGCTGCTTCCCCAGGCACATTAGTAGGGGAGCTTGGTCAGAAGTGGAGCAGCCAGGACTTGAACCGCCATTGGGTTTGATTTAATCTCATATTGTTTTATCAATGCCCTGGGAGCAAGATGCTATTTATATGCAAGCATACTTCAAAATGTTTGTGGCAAATGGAATTACAAGATAAGTTTATTTTTGGCCAGCGCCGCAGCTCACTAGGCTAATCCTCCGCCTTGCGGCGCCGGCACACCAGGTTCTAGTCCCGGTCGGGGCGCCGGATTCTGTCCCGGTTGCCCCTCTTCCAGGCCAGCTCTCTGCTGTGGCCAGGGAGTGCAGTGGAGGATGGCCCAAGTACTTGGGCCCTGCACCCGCATGGGAGACCAGGATAAGTACCTGGCTCCTGGCTTCAGATCAGCGTGGTGCGCTAGCTGCAGTGCGCCAGCCGCAGCACGCCGGCCGCGGTGGCCATTGGAGGGTGAACCAACCGCAAAGGAAAACCTTTCTCTCTCTCTCTCGCTGTCCACTCTGCCTGTCAAAAAAAAGTTTATTTTTATACAAAAACATTGAAATTCATACACAGCTGTTTCATGATTCACATTCTCAATGAACTTTTTGAATACCTCTTGTGTGTGTGTGCACACACTGATACATACACACACATCTATTTCTAAACCTACATCTCTATACATCATAGAGTCCAGGTGTGTAGGGTGCTGCTTCATGTAGGTGTGTGTAAATCCACTCTCATATTCACACAACTAAATCGCCTAACCATGCACTGTTGGAAATGTATCCATTTGGCTAAGTGATACGTGACTGTGGATATATGATGACTGTTTTCTCTCCTCCCTCACAGCTGTTCATACTTTCTCCTCTTTCCTCAAACCTCCAGCACATCCTCCCTCATCCTTACCCACAGCTGCTGACCTTGCTTCCAGTCACTGAGAAACCAGAGCCCTTGAGAGTGACCTCCACCCCTCTGCACAGCCACAACCCCCACCTCCCTGCAGCTGTGCCCAAACACAATCTCCCCTCTTCCCACAATGGCAGGGTGGTTCAGGCTCCCAGACTTGTCATCCTCTGACTTCTCCACAAGAGTGCCTGCAGCTCTTCCGGGCTCTCCCACACCAGCAGGTGCTCACCACCCAGGGGACCCTCCCCAGCAGCATACATGCTTAATAATAACTCTCCCACGCCATCAACTTGTAGCTTCACTCCTCCCACCAGCTACCATCCTATTTGTTTTCTTCTACGAGCAGAAAAATTCCTCCAAAGATTTGTCTCCAAGGACTGACTTCATTTCTCTCCCGTCATACCCTGGTAAGCTCCCTCTAATCAGACTCTGTCCCAGTCACTCTAGGAAACTTACAGTAACCTCTACATGGCCACACCCAAAGTCCAGTGTCCGGTTCTTAATGTTACTTGACCTGTTTACAACACTTGGCCTGGCTGATCGCTCACTCCCTCCTCTTAGAAATGTTTGGCTCATGCCTCTGCCTCCCTGCTCCTTGTGGCTATACCCTTCTCCGGTTCCTGTGCCAGTTCTTCCTCCTCTTCCCAATCTCTTCACCTTGGCGTGTCCCAGGGTGCAGCCCGCAGCCTTTCTAGCTCCACTTACTCCCTTTAGGAGTTCATCCAACTTCATGGCTTAAATGCCACCAATATCCTGATGACTCCCACACTATTATATCTTATCTCTTTGCTTGGAATTCTCTGAACTCCATACTCATATATCCAACCACCATATGTAGCATCTCAAGCTCAGTATGTCCAAATGTGAACTCCTTGCTGTCTTGGGCATCTTAATTCATGTCAAGTCTATCCTGAAGGCAAAACCTTGGAAGTCAATCTTGACTGCTCTCTTACATGCCCTGTCCAATCTTTCTTCAAGTGATGCTGCCCCAGATTTTATGTGTATTCCAAACCCAGTGCTCTCTCATGATCTCCTCTGTTATCACCTGGTCCCCCTGATCATTGCAGGCTCCTCACAGATCTTCTTGGTTCTGTTCCTAGTCTACTTCAGCAGAGATCCACAGAGAGTCAGAAAGATCCCTTTTCAGCATTAATCAGATCATGTCTCTGCTCAAAACCCTGCAGTAGGGTCAGGCATTTAGCCTGGTGGTTAAGACTCGAGGTAAGAGTCTTGGGTTTGATTCTCAATTCCAGCTTCCTGCTAATGCACACCCTGGGAAGCAGTGTTGATGCTTCAAGTGGTTGGGTCCCTGTCACCCACATGGGAGATCTGGATTGAGTTCAGCTTCTGCCTAGCCCAGCCTGGCAATAGCAGGCAGGCATTTGGAGAGTGAACCAGTGGATGGGAGATTTCTCTCTCTCTCTCTCTCTCTCTCTCTCTCTCTCTCTGTTCTGTCTTTCAAATGTAAATATTCAAGACAAGAATGTCTGCAATCCTCATGGCTAGACCAAGAAGACAAGAAGAAGAAATGAAAAAGACATGAAAACATAAGGATGTGCAGTACCTGGCGGGAGCAGGTGGCTGGCAATGACCGGTGAGGCTTGCTCAGCAGGCGGGAGGATGCTGATGCCTCCTTGTGATGAAGCAGATTCTTCAGCCCTGTGTGGTGCAGGAGGGATTCTGGGCCCTCCCTTTCCCAGGGAGCTGCCACAGGGAGATCCTCCCTCCCTTCACACTGGCAACCTTACTTAGGCTCTATCAAAGGCTGGCTCCACCCAGAAGTTTGGAGCGTAGGATGCCGAGGTAAGAAAACAGGTCCCTTTAGGACTCATTTTACTGCGGCTGTGGCGGTGTCAGGTGTCAGACTGTTCTTTCTAAATAAGAAGTGGTGGCGGTTCTTCTGCCTTTCCCTGAGTTGCTTTTGTGCTTCTCTTCCCGCTTATAGTTAGAGCGGGATTTGGCTCCCCAGTCATGAAAATGTTTAAACCCCCAAGTCTTAGGCTACAGGGTAATGAATTAATGTTGTTGGTTGATGGCTTAAGGGTGGAGTCTTGATCTGGGAGACGGGCCCAGTGGGAAGTCTTTAGGTCACTGGGGACATGCTCTTGGAAGATCATTCTCATGCGAGGGTTGATTATTTTCAGCCCAGCTGGTAGCTCTCTCTGCTTCCTTTTCCACCATCCACTCTCACCAGATGTCTGAACCAGCAGGGTTAATCTGGGATTGTGAACCTCCAAACTGGAAACTGAAATAAAGCTGCTTCCTTCCTGAGTAGCTCGTGTGAGTATTTTAGTTGTAGAAACAAAAAAGCTGCCTAGTGCCACTCCCATATTGTTCCAATAAATTCCTTTTATGCTTGACAGCCAGAGTTGATTTCTGATGTTTGCAAGCAAGTACCTTGGAGTACCCTGGTACTCTGGAGTTTCTGTGTACCAAGACAGTCTGAAACTTTTCTCCAATGTCTACCATCGGGCAGTTCTTGTAGTAAACTAATCATTCATTTGTTCAATTAGCTCTGCTCCATAGTCAGAGAATTCAAACACTTTAAGGTTATAAGTGTGCCTTGTAGATTAGTTGGGAGTGGGGGAGGGGTGGAGGGCAGGGCACAAGGATCTATTTAACCTGGGCATTTAACTAAAATCAACTCAGCAGTCAAAACTTAGCCAACAATTACAGATGTAAGATAGAAGAGAATTGTAGGACATGTAGCTCATGCTGGGATAAACCACCCAAAGAGCTAAAACATTCTGGATTCAATCTGCGGCATAAAAAAATACATAATGTGGACATGTGCTTAGCCAGTTAGGATACCAGAGTGCCTGGGTTTTACTCCCAGCTCCAGCTCCTGACTCCAGCTTCCTGCTAATACAGGTCCTGGGAGGCAGTGGTGATGGCGCAAGCAGTTGGGTTCCAGCCACCCATGTGGGACACCTGGATTGAGTTCCTGGCTCCCAATTTTGGTCTTGGGCCATCTCCACCTGTTGTGTGCTTTTGGGGAGTGAGTGGTGAGTAGGAGCTCTCTGTGTCTCAAATAAATAAATAAAATAAACACAGTGTATCTTTAAAAATTCATGAAAAGACCAAAGGAGGGGTGGCACTGTGGCATAGCGGGTAAGGCCTCCACCTATAGTGTCGACATCCCATATGGGTGCTGGTTCGAGACCTGGCTGCTCCACTTCCGATCCAGCTCACTGCTGTGGCCTGGGAAAGCAGTGGAAGATGGCATGGGAGACTCAGAAGAAGCTTCTGGTTCCTGGCTTTGGAGCAACAAAGCTCTGGCCATTGTGGCCATCTGGGGAGTGAACCAGAGGATGAAAGACCTTTATCTCTCTGCTTCTGCCTCTCTGTAACTCTGCCTTTCAAATAATAAATAAATAAATATTGAGGCCAGCGCTGTGGCTAGAAGGTGAAGCCCCCGCCTGCAGTGCCGGCATCCCATGTGGGCGCTGGTTGGAATCCTGGCTGTTCCACTTGCGATTTAGCTCTCTGCTATGGCCTGGGAAAGCAATCAAGGATGGCCAAACTCCTTGGGCCCCTGCACCCATGTGGGAGACCTGGATGAGGCTCCCTGCTCCTGACTTCAGATTGGTGCAGCACTGGCCGCTGTGGCCAATTGGGGAGTGAACCAGCAGCTGGAAGATTCTCTCTCTCTCTTAGCCTTTCTGTATAACTCTGACTTTCAAATAAATAAATCTTTTTAAAAAATAAAAGTAAGGAAAAAATTACAAAAAAAAAAAAAAGTTTAAAAAAAGACCAAAGGACCCACTGTCTGGAGTAAGTTTATATGGTGTGTTTTGCTGCCATCTAGAGGATTATTTTAGAACTAAACTGTGTGAGCAGAAATTCAGAGACTGGAACTGGACAAAGCTTTTAGTGAAAGCAGGATTCCCTGGAGTTTTGAATGAGAGCTTTTAGATGGTTTGTGGCTGGAAGTAATAACACTTTGGGTCATGAACTCATTTTATGATGTGATGAAAGTAGGCACACTGTAAGAAATGAGTATACTAAGCTGACACATTTCCAGAGTGCTGGGGTCACCAGCATCACATTTCAGAGCCAAGAACCTCTGCTTAAATGGCAGCTAACTAAAAACTCAGAATGCAAATTTATCTCAAACATTAATTCAGCCCAAAGATAGGCTCCAAATGCATCTATTTTTAAAAGATTTTTTATTTACTTGAGCTGCAGAGTTATAGACAGAGACAGGGAGAGACAGAGAGAAGTCTTCCATCCGCTATTTCATTCCCCAAATGGCCACGATGGCCAGAGCTGTACCAGTCCAAAGCCAGAAGCCAGGAGCTTCTTCTGGGTCTCCCAAGCAGGTGCAGGGGCCCAAGCACTTGGACCATATTCTTCTGTTTCCCAGGTCATCAGCAGGGAGCTGGATCTGAAGTGGAGCAGCTGGGATTCAAACTGAAACCCATATGGGATGCCGGCACTGCAGACAGATGCTTCACCTACTACACCACAGCCTCCAAATGCATCTATTTCCAAAATATGCCTGAGCTCTGCTTTTCAATTCCCAGGGAGATATCAGCAGACACAGAGACAGGCATGTGTGAGCAAAAGCCATACAGGGGAATCAGTCCAGCCAAGCCAAGTCCTCTCGGTGTCCAGTACTACCCTGGAGGGCCTCTCTGCTTGTTCCAGGGCAGTAGGTGCAGGTGAACAGGGAGCCAGTGCTGGAGCAGGGTGGGCTGTGCTGGAACATGGCTGTTCCATTTGTCATGTGTGTGACTTTGTGTTTTTTTTTTTTTTTTTCAGGCAGAGTTAGGCAGTGAGAGAGAGAGACAGAGAGAAAGGTCTTCCTTTTTCCGCTGGGTTCACTCCCCAAATGGCCGCTACTGCCGGCGCACTGCAGCTGGTGAGCTGCGCCGATCCGAAGCCAGGAGCCAGGTGCTTCCTGCTGGTCTCCAATGCAGGTCCAGGGCCCAAGCACTTGGGCCATCCTCCACTGCCTTCCCGGGCCACTTCAGAGAGCTGGACTGGAAGAGGAGCAACCAGAACAGAATCCAGCGCCCCAACCGGGACTAGAACCCGGGGTGCCGGCGCCGCAGGTGGAGGATTAGCCAAGTGAGCCGTGGCACCGGCCATGTGTGTGACTTTAGACCACAGCCTGTTTCCCTAGGTACAAAATAGATAAAATAATGGTACTTGCAGGCCGGCCCCGCGGCTCACTAGGCTAATCCTCCGCCTAGCGGCGCTGGCACACCAGGTTCTAGTCCTGGTTGGGGCGCCGGATTCTGTCCCGGTTGCCCCTCTTCCAGGCCAGCCAGCTGCTGTGGCCCGGGAGTGCAGTGGAGGATGGCCCACGTACTTGGGCCCTGCACCCCATGGGAGACCAGGAAAAGCACCTGGCTCCTGGCTCCTGCCATTGGATCAGCGCGGTGCGCCGGCCGCAGCGCGCCGGCCGCGGCGGCCATTGGAGGGTGAACCAACGGCAAAGGAAGACCTTTCTCTCTGTCTCTCTCTCTCGCTGTCCACTCTGCCTGTCAAAAAAATAATAATAATAATAATAAAAATAATGGTACTTGCCACTTTGGGTTAAATGAGATAATGACTGTAAAATATATATCCAGTGTATGACACACACTAAATGTTGAATTAAATGCAGATGGGTTTCTTGGTCTGGACTTGATGGGACATTACTCCCGGCTCTTGCTTTTGCAATGTGTCTCTGAAAGTGGAGCATCAGGGGACGGGTGTTATGGCACAGTGAGCTAAGCAACTTTCTGTGATGCTAACATTCCATGTCTGAGCACCAGTTTGTGTCCCAGCTGCTCCGTTTCTGATCCAGGTCCCTCTTAATGTGCCTGAGAAAGAAGTGGAAGATGGTCTAACTGCTTGGGCTCCTGCTATCACAAGGGAAGACCAGGATGGAGTTCCCAGCTCCTGGCTTCAGCCTGGCCCAGCCCCCACCATTGTGGTCATTTGGGGAGTGAACCAGTGGATGGAAGATTCTCTCTCTCTGTCTCTCTGTGTGTGGATGTGTGTGTGGATGTTGTTCTGTCTGCTACTCTGCCTTTTAAGTAAATAAATCTTTTTTTGATTTCTTTATTTATTTGAAAGGCACAGTTATAGAGAGGCAGAGAGAGGGAAGGAGGGAGGGAGGGAGGGAGAGAGAGAGAGAGAGAGAGAGAGAGAGAATCTTCTAACTGTTAGTTCACTCTCCAAATGGCCACAACAGCCAGAGCTGGGCCAGGCCAAAGCCAGGAGACAGGAACACTTCTTCCAGGTCTCCCATGTGAGTGCAGGGGCCCACGTACTTGAGCTATCCTCTGCTGCTTTCCCAGGCTCATTAGCAGGGAGCTGGATTGGAAGTGAAGCAGCCAAGATTTGAACCGGCGCCCACATGGGTTGCAAGCACTACAAGTGGCAGCTTTTATTCTCTATGCCACCGCTCTGGCCCAAATAAATAAATCTTTGAATTTAAGCATAGGAAGAGATCCAGGTGAACACTGAAGCAGCACCCCAGAATCTCTCTCTCTGTCTGGAATAGAATAAAATTAACAAAAATAGAGGGGAATCAGCCAGAAACTCACAGTCAAACAAAGAGGATATAGTCTTACTCAATAAACTTCAAAGCATGGCAGTTAGGGAGGAAATGGAAGATTCTGAGGATGGTGAAATGGCTGGGTAAGAGGTAAGAGGTGATGTTCCTGACTCCAACCCAACGCCCAGATGAGGCAGGAGAAAGGGCTGCCACAGGAGTGCAGAGGACGCCCAGAAGAGGCAGGAGGAAGGGCTGCCAAGGGAGTGCAGAGGAAGATCCAGTTATGGTAGTCATTATAGCTGCTCTTTTTTTCTCCAGGCTCCCGGTAGAATCCATTTCCCTGCTTCATTTCAGTTTTGCTCTTGAGGCAGTGGGTGTCTAGCCTAGGAATTAAGGTGCCTGTATCCCATATGGGAGTGCCTGGGCTTCGAGTCTCAGTTCTGTTCCTGCTTCCAGCAGTAAATGATGGCTCAAGTTACTGGACTCGTGTCACCCACAGAGAAGACTTGAACTGAATTCCAGGCGCCTGATTTCACTGTCAGCCCAGCTTGGGCCATCGCAAGCATTTGAGGAATAATCCAGTGGATGAGCGTCCTCTCCGTCAGTCTGTCTGCTTCTCTCTCTATCTCTCTGGCTCACAGATAAGTAAATCACTTCATTACCTTTACAGTGTTAAGGTTGGTGAGGGTATAGAGAAATTAGAACTCTTGCACATTGTTAGTGGTATAGTACGTTGGTGCAGGTGCTGTGGAATACAGTTCCCTTCCAATATGTAAATAAAATCCTTGACAGCATTAAAATTTATTGCTTCCAAAGAAACAAGCTCCTGGGTCCATGTCAGAATCCACACCTGACATTGACCTTCAACACATAGCCCTCGTTTGCTTTGAGCCTATTAAAGCATTGCCACTTAGACTCCACCTTTCCCTCGAGTCCTGGAATAACTCTGTTCTATCCCTTGTTTGGTGAGTCATACCTAGGGTTGCTCAAGTGTGCCATCCCTCTCTGCAATGATACAGTAACCTCATTTTGCCAGTGTTAAGTTTAGCCTAAAAATTCATCCATAGTGACCTGTAACCTAACTTGATAAGTTAACAGACTGCAACCTATTATTGGAACAAATGGCTAAATCTCAGCCAATCACAAGAAGCCAAATGTTCAAACCTTGTTCAAGACAGGAGCAGCTGTAAGTAGGTGGACTGTCTCTGTACCTCGGTGCCTCACTTCTGTCTTCTGTACAGCTCTTCCTTTCTCTGTGTATGGGTATAATTGGCCCATGTGGTTCTGAACCACTTTTGATCCAGAATGCTACCCAATTCTAGAATCCCAAGTCAAAAAGCCAATTAAGATCTGCAAAACTAGATTAGTCATAAATGTGTCTGGTGGCACTGGATGGCAAATTTGTTGTCCTTGGCAACTCGGGCTGAGGAGGAGTCACAGCAGTGTCCTCTGAGACTTCTTTGCTTCCCTGTCCTCAATAAATTCTATGTAGTAGTGATCATATGTGGTATTGAGAGTGTGTGGGTTTGTGCCCCCTTTCTGTAACAGTTCCCCCAAACTCTTTCCCAGGGGCTTTCTCCTATGTGTCCTCAACTTCCACTTCTTTGCGAGAACAGAAAGCTGCAGGATCTACCTTCCTTGACCACAGGCTCCTCTCTCAGAACCCTAAAAACAGAGACCCCAAAAACAGCCATGGCTCTCTCTCTCTCCCATCCCCTCCAGACTTGTAACTAAGGGGATCACAAGACAGGATGGGAGCAGGACTCACTAAACAAAGCTCCTCACATCCATCTCTATCAGGAACAAGGAGCATTGAACCCTAACAGCAAAAGACCCCTACGGTCCTTTATGGGACTTTCTCAACCCAGAATAATCTAATCTGAGCCATATTTGACCTTCCTGGGGTGGCAATGTTGCAAAAAAAAGAAAGAAAGAAAGAAAGAAAGAAAGAAAGAAAGAAAGAAAGAAAGAAAGAAAGAAAGAAAGAAAGAAAGAAAGAAAGAAAATAAGAAAGAAAGAAAACAGTGCCTCTTGGGAAAGCAGTGGAAGATGGTCAAAGTGCTTGGGTCCCTGCTACCCACATGGGAGACCTGGATGGGGTTTCCAGCTCCTGGCTTCAGCCTGGCCCAGCCCTGGCTGTTGTAGTCATTTTGGGGAATGAAGTAGCAGATGGAAGATTCTCTCTCTCTCTCTCTCTCTCTCTCTCTCTTTTCAAATA
Source organism: Oryctolagus cuniculus (assembly GCF_051225735.1). Classification (NCBI taxonomy): domain Eukaryota; kingdom Metazoa; phylum Chordata; class Mammalia; order Lagomorpha; family Leporidae; genus Oryctolagus; species Oryctolagus cuniculus. The sequence goes on from NC_142883.1 coordinate 60,445,770, forward strand.
ACTAATTAAAAAAAAAAAAAAAAAAAGAACCTACACAGCACACTGAACCAGGTGTAAACCAAAATGCTCTAATACCTTGTGCTGAGGTGGACAAGGCAGAGCTGCAGATCAGGTGTGGATGCAGGTGCTGTGTGCCAAGGAGAAATCACCGTGCCTCCCCAACCCCATAGAAGTACCGGTTCAGCACCCTTCCATGAGCCAGCTGATGGGAAGTCCTTCCTGCTGTACTGTGTCCCTTGTGCAGGGGTGGTAAGCTCCCGATAAACCGATAAACCGTGTATGGGCTACACATGGGCCTCTTGTCAATAGCAATTTGCAAGTGAGCCAAGGAATGTGGGGCCAGTAATAATAACAGCCCCCTAGGGCCAACCTGCAAATGGAATCCTTGCAATGAATGGCTGGTGGCCCCCGGGATTGTATGCAATGCAGGGCTGCTGGCACCTGCAGAGCACAAGGTGGCACCCCAGGAGCCAGAGCAAGGGCCCCAGGGAGACAGGGATAGTGGTCAGGCAAACTGCCATAAGTTCTACCAAAGCCTCCAAGACTTCCTGACTTTGCTCCCAAAATGGAGCTCACGAATTGGTGACCCTTAGGCTGGCAGCCCACTCCCTTCCTGAGGGTGATGACCTCTGCCCTCCATTATGCTAGATTCATCTGTGTGTGTTACTGAGGTCTCTTTTGTGAGAAACTCTTGATCCTGCTGGGATTCAGTGTTGACACTGCAGGAGCCATAACAGCAGTGGTAATAGAAAAAAAAAACATAATAGCAGTGGCAAAAAAACAGGCTTCCAAGCAGGAGTTGGCAAACTTTTTCTATGAGGGGCCATATAGATTCTTATGCAACTACTTGATTTGGCAGCTGTGGCATGAAATTTTAATTTAAAATACAGGTATAATCATTTATACAGGTATAAATGATTGGATGCAACTTTATTCCACCAAAGCTTTGCTTATAAAAACAGACGATGATCGGATAGGATTTGGCCCCAGAGCCTACTCCTGCTCTGGAAACTCCCAGATCTGAGATTGAATTCTGACTGTGTTGCTGATGAGCTGCAGGAACTTGGCAAGGCTCTCTGAACCCCAGCTTCCTCATCTGCAAAACGAATACCTGTCCCTCAAGCGTGATCAAAGGCTTGCAGCTGGTGCATAAAGGGTGCCTTGTGCCTAGTAAGTATTCTACAATAAAAAGCTGCATCACTATCAGTTTAGAAGCGATTAATTCAGCCAGGGCTGGATTCATCCGGAAGGATTTCCTGCAGGAAGTGGATCATGGGCTGAGTCCGAGGTGGGGGGAGGGGGGAGGCAGGAATT